>NC_134713.1:149704163-150049163 GCF_049634645.1 Pelodiscus sinensis | reverse complement strand
CTTCTGGTTCTGGTGTCCTTACGGTACACTCTACTCATGTTTTCTAGTTTTCCTTTGAGATCACAAGGGCTAGAAACTTACTTTTTGTAAAAGGAAAGTTGAAATTCTCACATAATCACATGAATCCAGGCACTGAGGCTTTAAGAAAAACACCATATATCATAAGTCCTCTTTTGGCATAACAAGAGTATTTCATTGACATATTTCATTGATGAATGCAATATTATCTGTGTGAGTTTTTTAAATGTTTATTTAGACATTAAGAAACAATACCATCTATTTAAATAATGTGTTAAATTTGGGAAGGGACTCTTGCAGCTAAAGAGAAGTAAATAAATACTTAACCCTGCAAGGTCATCCTACACAAGTAGCTACAGATGAGTTACAATGTGTTCTGATCTTCTGAACTGGAGAGCACCATTGTCTTTCACTGTAAATAACTATATAGCCTCTCACAAAGGTCAGCCTCCAAATACGCAGCATTTTCACGGAATTTTTTTTTTTACAAGAGTTGTTCAGTACCTCAAAGGGTTGGACCCATGGTTTATATACTTCATTAAGTGCTGAAGTTTTTCTTCATGAAAAATAGCTTCTAAGTATGGCAAGAGATATCGATATATGAGGCAGTGATCCTTTCAGACATATCAGATTGAATTTATATAGGGTTTTTTTTTACAAACCCATTCCTAATGTATATCACACCAATGTATTTGATATGTTATCTTATCAGTGACCTACTATAGCATATGGTATATTGAGATAGCAGGTTAGTGACATAAAAAGTGTTTAAATAACATGTAATCTTTACACTTTCTGTGTCATGAACCTGTTATCCCAACATTTTTGAAGACACTGGCTGATCTTCATGCTGAATATTATGTAGTTGTCCCTAGGCTTAGCTGCTGTTTCATTCCATCCAAAACCTTTCTGAATTTCATACACACATCAGTATCTGTCTACTTGATATACATCCGATTCTCCACAAAAAAAGCGACTACCACTCATCATTATTTAAGATATCATCTCTCTAACTTTCCATCTAGCTATATATTTCTAATAACGCTGCCACTCTGGAGTTTAAAGGATATTAAACTGCCTAATGTCTTATTGGTTATTTCCTTTCTGTAATAAACTATATTTAATCATATATAGTGTTCTTAATATGGGGACAAATGATCCCATTTAAAGTCACCGACAGATGTTGTAGAGAAATATATTTAGGAAATAGTATGTAATTTTGTAATTAAAGACTGCATGATAATACAAAAGCACAAAGAGTAGGTGAAGGTTGCATAGATAAGCTTCACTTTGTCATTTCTGACTTTTGAATGCTCAGTCATGCAACCATAAAATGTAAAGTTTTATGGAATGTCTTGCTTTGTCAGTACCAGGGGCTCCAATGATATCAGGAAGCAGGCCTCCAATTTTTTTGTTTACATGCCAGTAGGGTACATATCTCAGGAAGCAGCTAAGACCCTTCTGGTCACCACCTGCTAACAGCCAACTAGGTAAGGAAAGGAAAAATGTATCATAAACTTACTGGAATGATCCCCATGGTGCTGTAAGGGTAGATCACAGATTGGGAGGTGCTGCTTCGGGTTTTCTAGCAAAAGAAGATGCTAAGGTCGAATCTCTTCAGAGTTTGACTACCTAAGGGTACTTATGGTCGCACTTGTAGAAGACACTCCTATGATGAAGGGAGAGCTTCTCTTGTTGGCATACGTAGATCACCTCCTTAAGAGGCAGGAGGTGTGTAGGAGAAAAAAGCCCTCCTATTGGCATAGCGTTATTTAGTTACCATCCACAACCTGCATGACATTGGTATGCCAACATGAGTTTGTAGTATAAATGAGGACAAAGAGAGACTTTAGTAACCTTAATAGTCTTCTCTAGCAAACAGCACAGAAGCTTCTGTGTCTCTTTCTGACTATACCTCTAGCTGCAAGGGCTTCAACAAAGACCAACGGGAGGTTTTTGGTGAGCCTGCTACCCCATTCTGCTCTAGATGGGTATGGTTTCTAAATACATTCCACTTCCTATTAAACTATATATCTGACTGCAAATGGGCTATGCAGTTCCTGGGTTCTATCTCAATTCTAAAGCCATTTTCCTGACATCCTGTTTTCTTGAAAGTATAGAATTTCAGAGACATATCTTGAAGAAAGCTGGAGGTGACTTGGAAAAAAATTGTTCAAGATCTGTTGCCTCCCTAGAAAAAAATACGTAATAGGATTTGTATTGCAAGTGCAACGTCCAAGCTTTAAACACCCCGTAAGGTTTGCTTAGTTACTTGTGTGTTTGTCTTGATGAAAAATTAAGACTTTGGATCCAGCCCAGATCCACTTTGCATAAGACTTAAGAATGCAAGGGAGGGAAGCGAAGGTGAGTTGATCCAGTGCAACTTAGGGCAAACCACGCCTGAGGCTGGCACCTTCAGTGAGCCACCTGGCACTGGTAGCTGAGAATAGCCAGTGCAAGTGACCTATCAATCAGGAACCTCTTCTCCATGAAATGGCTTAAGGCGGGAGCAGCAACAGGAAATCATCAGCTCACTGACTAAACTGGATTAAAGAACCTTTTGCATCACTGCAGTGGCACAAGGGAACATAGCTGGGCTTGGATTCATTTGGAAACAAGTCAGACAGAGCTAGAGCCCTGGCCCAACAGTGGTCCCTTTGTGGGTGGTTTGATTTTGGTCCTAATATCTGTGTTCCTTACATCATCACTGCTATATTATTTTCCACTGCTTGTGTGGTGTTCATTGTTAGACATTCCTTAAACTACTTACCCTCCAGCTCTAATATTCTTTTGGTATCTTTAAAGAGGGGTAATGATGTACCTTGTAATTCTGATTGTTTGGAAAGCTCCCATACGATTCTCATTTGCATACTAACCTCCACTCCGTGAATAGGGATATTGGAACCAAGGGGTGTTTTTCTGTATTCACGGTGATAAGAGCTTATGTTTCATATTTGCCTTGATCAACTGGGGTATTATCATGTTTCAATTTTAGTTTTAACTTAGGCATTTGTTGAAGAAATTTTTTAAAATGTGGTTAAGTAAATTGGTTGTCTATTAATGCAGCTTCTGATAGAAGATTCCCCACTAGGTTCCTAATTCAGTGCTTTAGCATACTTTTGAATCAGGCCATAGGTGGTAAACAGGTTAAAGCTTCAACCTCTTGCTCATAAACTGGGACAGATGGTTTGTGGCAACCAGCACCTTCCTTACCAATATGCAGAATATGCAGCTGCATAGAGCACCCAAAAAGGTGGGGTACCATTGGGTCTTAATATCCACCTCTCCCCCCACCTCTTTTTTTCCCTGTTGGGTGGCTCTGCTTCCTCTGGAGATGATCTAAGTTAACTTAGAAGTGAAAAAGCCTCCCCGATCTATTAGCAGACATTGAACCTGTGGAAGAGCCATTCAAGTGGTAATGAAGCCATTTAACATGCATTTGCCAACCCAAGGTATATACTGTCAATTTCTGAATTTACTGTGTTAATCTACAGGACCTTAGTTTAAAATTTGATTTAAAATATTTCATTAGTGTGTTGCTGAAGATTTTAAAATCACAATTCTAAAATTGTTATCCCTCCTCCCCCACTCCAGACTGCTGTAGGGACACTGTCGGGGGCCTCCCCTCGTGCTTGGGGTTGCCACCCCCATCCAGGGCATAATTCAGCCCACTCGAGCCCAGGCCTGAAGCGCGATGCCCCTTTTTTAGGGGAAATACGGCCTCCCAGGCCAGTCCTTAATACACAGGCCCTGAAGCCTAGTCCCAAAGTCCACTGCCCCTGCAGTAGGGGAAATATTGCCTCCTGGCCCAGTCCTTAATACACAGGTCCTGAAGCCTAGTCCCAAAGTCCACTGCCCCTGAAGTAGGGGAAATACGGCCTCCTGGCCTAGTCCTTTAGGCTGTGTCCAGACTCAGGGGGTTTTTCGAAAAAAGTAGCCTTTTTTCGAAAAAACTTCCCCTGCGTCTAGACTGTAGCCACGTTCTTTCGAAATTAAATCGAAAGAACGCGGCTTTTCTTTCAACGGCGGTAAACCTAATTTCACGAGGAAGAATGCCTTTTTTCGAAAGTGCTCTTTTGAAAAAAGGCATTCTTGAATGCAAACAGGGGTTTTTTGAAAGAGAGCATCCAGACTGCCTGGGTGCTCTCTTTCGAAAAAGCGGCTTGCAGTCTAGATGCTCTCTTTCGAAAGAGGCTTGCAGTCTAGACATAGCTTTAGTGTGCAGGCCTTGCGGCCTAGTCCGTTAGCCCAGCCACCCCTCACCGGGGTTCAGGGCAGCAGAGGTAGGGGGGCCCGGGCCCTCCCTCTCCACCAGGCCTATCAGCGGTGGGTGGCTCCCACCACTGGCTCACGGGGGTTCCTCCCCGCAATGCACCGAGCCCTCAGGGGCTTTTCTAACTCCCTGCCCTGGGTTGCTTCCTACCCCCTTCCCCCGGCCCGTAGTGGTCTCACCAGTCGGCGTGAGTCGCGTAGCAGTCGCGGCACTTCCTCAGTTGGCGTCGGGGCTGGGGGGTGGCCGGTCCAGTGACTGGGTCACGGGGGGGGGGGGGGGGGAGGGGTCGGCTAGCGGCTCCGTTGTTGCGGTTGAGCTCGGCTTGGGACTGGCAGTGGCCGATCCAGTAGGCCTGGCAACTCCCTCTCTGGCAGTACGGTCTGCGCCTCATGCCATTGGGCGCTAACTTCAGCTCTGGCCGCGGTCTGCCCCTTCGGAGCAGGCCGGCAGTCTTTCATACCCCAGTCCTCCTAGGAGCATGCCAAGTAGGGCTGTATGGGTGGAGCCCTCTCCGCCCCCGGCACCAGGTGGCTTCCCTGGGCTTGAGTGCGGGGCAGGGCCGCCCCATCACAGACACCAATTTAATAGTACTGTGTAAGGACCCATAAATCCTAGAGACGTCCTTGGTGACAACGGTAGGTTTTTCCATTCCCACTACAGAGTGGAAAGTGCCACCTGCTGATATAGGGTAAGAAAACTCATCTCTTAAATTATCAGAGTTCCCAATCTATTGAAGGCTTGAAGCCCAAGGGTGAGGCCTCTGAGAAGCATAATTATAAGATTAAGTACTTTTCCCATATGAGAAGAAAAGGATTTCAGCCAATCAACTCCTAAAGAAATCGATATTCTCTCAGAAATGACAAAAATAAAAGTATAATTAATACACAATAGGCCACATTTTCTGTGAATGGAGACCAACTATGTATGCAACAGTATAGAGTATGAAAGTATAGAGAAAGCCACCACAACATTTGTTCAGTTATTTATCCCTGTGAGGTAGTCAGGACTCTATACATTCTTCAGCACGTTAAACCTAAATTTTGCACAGAGTCTTCCTGATTTCCTTAGTATACAGGTTATGTTTTGCACCACTGAGAATAATATTGCCACCCTCAAAAAAGCAGCCTCGGAAAGGGTACAGTGAAGCCTTGAACTTCAAAGAAAGAAAAAAGTTCAGTATAAGTAAATTAAATTAGAGAGATCACAATGTGATTTATCTTCTCCATTACTTCAATCATAGCATTATCATGTTGTCATAATACCTTTTATGGTAATGAGACAACTCAGAAATTAATTAACATTATGCCAGATTCTCAGCTAGTGTAAACGGAGACATTTCCATTTAAGTCTATATATATATAGAGAGAGAGAGAATATATAACTATATAAATTATATATTTATATTTATATTTATTTATACCAACTGATCTAGCCCATTGTATTTTTATTCTCTGTTGTATTGAGAGGAAGAGGTTCTGCAGCTCCAAATTATTTATTTTTAAAGTAGTCTAGCAAATTACATATATGGTGTGTAATTTTAGTGTCTCCACATGCAAGTAAAAAAATGCAGTGTTCTCAAGTGGAGTAAGTGCAATCTCAGTCATGCTACTGATTTACTCTGTGACCTGAGGTAAGTCATTTAACCTTTCTGTAACTGTCTCCCTCTCTGTACATCTAGGAAAATAATACTTACCTACATCCCAGGAGTTTTGTAGGATTAATTGGTTAATGTTAATAAAGCACTTGAAAATGTAAACCACTATGTAAGTGTTAAATATTATTATTAAATTAAACTGAGATTATGCACAAGTCTTACAGATGATAGTGAAGTGGTGGTGTAAGATCCCAATATGCATATTATAGTGGTACATATATGTAGGACTTGAAAGAAAATTCACTACAGAGAGACGTGTTATTTATACACTGATTTATGTGACCAGAATTTACACCACAGAACACTCAAGGTTTTGCACACTCATTAGCAGAATTACTGGACAATGTTTATTCAAGGCTAAACAATCCTTGAACAGTTTCACAATATGCTAAGTAAAACAGGCTTTCCTTAAGCATCAAGGATTCTTTTCTTACACTGCATGAAGCAGGAATGTCTTTATTGCAGACAATAAAGGAAAACATTCTTTGTTTAACTTCTCTTATCACCCTTTTACTGTGGACAATGGTTTTGTGTTTCATAATGATGTGGAAGACCCCAGTGTCATACTACAACTAATACTGTTTTAATTAATTTTTTATACCTTCATCTTACGTAGTTCTTTTTCCTTGTTAATCTGCCTGTTCTGCTCAGTGTGTTGTGTGCAACTTCACAGCTCCCACATTGTAGAGCTGGTTCACAATGCTGTGCCCCAGCACTTTTAGGTATGTCTCCATCAGTTCTTGAAAACTAGAGAGACACAGGCCTGATGTGTAATTGGATGGCAGGCCGAGAAGAGCTCAGATGCTGCAGCTGTTTTAATAGGCAACCACAGTAAACAGTACTCCCGACCTGTGTTATCACTCTAGATAGATTTGGTGAACTGTGAACTGACGAAGACTGTTTCCAGTCTTCAGTTTCCAGCAAGACTCAAAAGCTCAAATTCATCCTTTCAAAGTCCAAATGCAGGAAGGAATGTATGATTGAAAATAAGGGGCACAAACAAATATTTACGCACAAAACTGAAAATGTTCTGTGCTTTCATTATGAAACGGTACATTCCTTAAATATCAATAACACTTCATTATTATTCTTTCCTGGCATAAATAGTTCTCATAGGCTGTGTCTAGACTGGCATGATTTTGCAGAAATACTTTTAACGGAAAAGTTTTTCCATTAAAAGTATTTCTGCAAAAGCACGTTTAGATTGGCACGGATGCTTTTGCGCAAAAAGTGTTTTTGCGCAAAAGCATTCGTGGCCAGTCTAGACACGATTTTGCTCAAGAAAGCCCCGATCGCCATTTTAGCAATCGGGGTTTTTTTGCGCAAAACAGTTCTTCCCTGTCTACACTGGCCCTCTTGCACACGTATTCTTGCGCAAGAGGGCTTTCTCCCGAGCGGGAGCATGAAAGTATTTGCGCAAGAAGCACTGATTCTGTACATTACAAAGTCAGTGCTCTTGCACAAATTCAAGAAGCCAGTGTAGACAGCTGGCAAGTTTTTGCGCAAACGCAGATATTTAAATCCCGGACTTCATTTGCAACTCGGGTTGCCTGATTTACCTACCTAGCTCGAATTAATGAGCTAGCGTAGTCATACCCATAGAGGCACATCAAGTCGGCACCTTAGAGTCATAAGTTAGTGAAGGCCCCTAGAATGATTAGAATTTGAAAAACATTATTAAACCTGTAGCATAAAAAGCAGCAAAAGGAAGAATGCAAAATAAAGTAGGCTTTCTGTGTTTTATTTTGTTTCTTACATCCTCCTGTAAGTTACTGGTGAAAGCCAACTGATTCCTGTACCCAGTTATGAAGTGAAAGTCAACCAGCACAATCACGCATGTGTTCAGTCCAATAGGCAAATTTTGTTTATTGCCAGTCCATTCTGGCAATAATACATACCAGATCAGAGCCCTGACAGATGAGGTAAATTAATTTGGATATCCTCATGGCTTAGTCCATAGCAAGTCTTCTGAACTCCAGAGAAAGTGGAAAGTGAGATGCAGACTAGATTTGGGGGTGGACGGGACCTGGTGGAATATTTCTTTTATCATCATTATTAGGTTATATCTGGATTATATTATATGATGGAGATCAAGTTGAACTTATATTGAATATGTAACTTTTTATATAATGTCAAAGATACCTAGAGCTTAGGACAGATGGTCATTGGCAGATATGTTATACAATATATTAAATATTGCTATTATGTGATTTTTACCTCGCAGGTGCTATAGTAATTAAATAAGCTAAGAAGATATATTAATTAGCTCTGGTTTTGATTCTCACATATCTTTCAAGTCCTTTGAATAAGTACAATAAATGTCCTGCTGAGTCATTCCATGGTACTTTGGATCTACAGCTGCATCATTTATGATGTCACATATAAAGCTGGATGGAAAAAAACATAATTATGTTTTATTTCAAATCAAAATCCTCGATCGAGTTTAGGACTTCATTCCTTCCAGAGCATTACAACTTAGTGTAATGGCATATGACAGTATTGGCATTTTTGGCATGACTTCTTCTGGCTAGCTCAACATTCTGAAAAAATGAATAGTGTTTTCCCTCTGTGATTGAAAGGGTTAAATAGTACCAATTCATTACCACTCACAGAAGGATTTATTTTGTTCTCCTAAATCAGTTTTATTCCACATTTTTATTATTCCCTTGGATCAGCTCTTCCAATTGAAATCAATACAAGTGCAAGTGACACAATCAATCTAGATATTTGATTATGGATTTGAGACCCCCAGTCCTGCTCAGTGCTCTTTAGCTAGTCTCTTTCTGATAGCTTCCCTTGAGAACTGAACATTCATATTGGCAACCATGAATTATGAACACAGATTCAGAAACCAGATAATCATTTCTATACTGATGATTTCTCTTGGAAGGATGATGGAGACATTAAAATATAAAGACTTAGTACGCTCTCTCCTGAAATAAAGGGAATTTACAGGACCTCATGGATCATCTATAACCCCCCCCCCCAAATAAATAGATGAAATCAATGGTGCCAGTACATCACAGATGATATAAACATTGTTTATTATTTGCTACTTTCCAGTCATTTGTATACATTTTTGGTTCTCATGAGAGACTAAACCTTGTTGGGGAGGTGGAGGAGGTACAATGCCAAGGCAGCAGTAGATGGAGGCATTATGCTCCCTGTGAAGTGGATGGATTATGCAGAATGTATTGTTAAGCTTTTTTAAAAGCTGTAACAAATTGCCTGTGCTGCCAGTAGATCTAATAGTATCAGTGTCATCTGAAGAAGTGGGTTTTTCCCATGAAAGCTCATGATACCATCTACATATTTTGTTAGTCTTTAAGGTGCTACTAGACTCTGTTGTTTTTTCAGTTTTTCCAGTTACAGACTAACTTGGCTGTCCCTCTGAAGCTGGTAGTATTGTAGATAGTCCTGGCTGGTCCTGCCAATTTATTCACAGAGCAATCAGATTTTTCTTCCCCCCTGCACAGCTTTCTGGAAGACCTGCAACCTCTCATAAGAACATGAGAATGACCATACTGGATTGGGCATTGGTCCATCTAGACCATTCATTTGATGGTGAGCAATACCAGAAGCTTCAGAGGTAATCAGAACAGGGCAATTTTCCAGTGATCCATCCTTTGTCATCCAGTCCGAGCTTCTGGAAATCAGATGTTTATGGATACCCAGAGCTTTAGGTTTGAATCTCTGACTGTCTGGGTAGCCATTGATGCTCCAGGAGCTTCTCTAATTTTTCTTAAGCCAGTTATACTTTTGTTCTATTTTTGGCTATGAATTCCACAGGTTGACTGCAATACATGAAGGAGTGCTTCCTTATGTTTGTTTTTAACTTGCTCCCTATTCATTTCATTGTGTGACGCCTGGTTCTTAAGGGATAAATAACACTTCCTTATTCATTTTTTCTGCATCATTTATGACTTTTATAGACCTCAATCAGATCTTCCCTTGGTGGTCTCTTTTTTCTAAGTTGAAGAGTCTCAGTCTTTTAATTCTCTTCATAGAAATTGTTCCATGCCCTTAACAATTTTTGTGCCCTTCTTGGTACTTTCTCCAATTCTCATGTGTCTTTTTTGAGATGGGGCAACTAGAATTGCATGCAGGATTCAGGATGAGGGATTATATAATGGTATTATTATATTTTAAGGCTTATTATCTACGGGTATGTCTACACTACCACCCTAGTTCGAACTGTCCGCTGCCCGCGTGTTCCGTCGCTTTGCTCCCCGTCCCCCTGGTCTGTAGACCAGGGGGACGGGGAGCAAAGCAGAGCAAAGCCAAAGAGCACGTGGGCAGTGGACAGCCCAGACGCGTCTGGGCTGTCCGCTGCCCGCGTGCTCCGCCGCTTTGCTTCCTCTCCCTGGTCTGCTGGAGACCAGGGAGATGGCCCCGTTCGTAACTGCGGATCCGACGTAAGTCGGATCCGCGTAACTCGGGGAGTGCTTGTAACTATTTCAAAATAAATGTTATTCCCTGAGGAAAGCCGGAATACAGATTTCAAAATAATGGGCTTGGTAGAGTGGTTGCTCTGCTTATTATTTCAAAATAAGGGGGGGTTATTTTGAAATAACTCCCTAGTGTAGACTGAGTCTCAGTCTCCTGCAATGAGGGGCCATATCTCCTTTCTCTTTATTTTTTAAATATTCTTTACCTTTCATTTTAAAAACTATGACATTCTTTAATTATCATCGAAACATGTTAAAAAAGGTAAAAGTGCCTTCAGTTCAAGGATCCTACAAAAGTTGGGGACTATTCACTATTAATAAGAGTAGGTACTCATTTGGGATTGATAGTGGTAGTTGGATTTGCCATTTTATCACCATTAACTTGGAGCAACTCATCTTTTATAAGGAGCTCTTATAACATCCGGCAACCCTCTCCAAACCCTCAAAATGAGAACAAGGGTAGCTTGAGATAAGAGATGCTCTAAATTACAGAGTACAATTTCAAGGCTTGAGACCATGATCTATGTGTATGAACAGCACATCTACCAACTCCAAGAGCAGAGGAACAAATAGCTGCTCAATTGATTGAGAAAAAGGTGGCAGTGCACTCATGTGGAAAAATAACAGTTTGTAGAAAAGAGGAACAATAACTCAAACTGAAAAACAGAAAACTCACACTTTAAAAATTGTTATGTTGCTTGGGAAGGCACTGAAAAAACAGTTATTAGGAAGAGATATCTACCCATACAATGGCTGGGAAGGGAAATATTGTCTTTTCATTTCTAAATGTCATAAAATCAATCTTTTGCTTTCTGTTTTTAATTGTTAAATACTATGCTAGAAATGCAAAGACAGGAGGCCATGATGGAGGGAGGATTTTAGGTGGGAGTAGACATGCAGTGTGGACTTTGGGAATGGGATTGATCAGTGCCGGACAATAGGGTAGAATTAACAGAAGAGAGAACTAAGGGAGGGAGGAAGTCTCCTTGGTCACATTACTTTCTCCAGCAGTGCTCAGTAGCACAGAACCAGGAACAAAAAGAAATACAAGTCTGGAGTTGGACAGGTGGATTTTTGGTCACAGAGAAAGACAAAAAAAGAGAGAGCAGAGTGAAGGGAAGCAACAACTGAAACAGGAGAGGAGAGCAAACAGGGCAAAGGGGGTCTGAGCTCAGTGGAGAAGTCAGGGGTTTCAATGGTTTGGAGGTTGTGGAAGGGCCAAGCAGGGAGAGAGCTGATGGAAGTTGGTAAGGGTATTGAAGGAGGTTAGAAAATGGTATCATGGACATTAAGAGATCACATAGAGAGAATGTTGTATGAGGGCAAGTTCAACTGAGTGACCATTTCTGTGAGGGGAGGGAGTTGATACAAGGCTTGTGATCAAATGAAGAGGGGAGGTCAAGGAGGCGAGTGGCTAACTGGTAAGGCAGGAGATCCTTCTGGAGGATTGTTGTTGAAGTTGAAGGTGAGGGATTGTGAGAGGAAACAGAGGTTTTGTGGAGTTTTAGATTTTCCTTCATAGGACAGAAATTGAATCCTATGTCATTTATCTCATCATGTGCTTTATATTCACAATTAATTTATGTTGAAGTCTAAATACAATTTAGGTCCAGTATTTGTCTACACCAAAGCTCCATATGCTCAGTAAAGTGTTTGCATTGAAAATGTATTAATTTAGTTATGAAGGACCCTAGTAGTAGTAGTAGTAGTAATAATAATAATAATATGTCCAATGTTCCTTTAGAAGTGTGTACCTACTTGGTAGAGAATGTACTTTGCCATTTTCTATACAAGATGCAGTGTTTCAATTTAACATGTTTTCTACGTTAACGTATACACTTTTATCCAGATGGGGAAGGCTACCTTAAAAGAGACACATTCTCTCAAAAATGCAGTTTTTGAATGTTAGAAGAATATATTTGGTTTATTTTACTTCCTTTCTCATTATAGCCTTAGTCATGAGAATGGTTTCATGTTATGCCATTTTCCGTTCTTGTTACAACCATTGTCAAATGAATAAGATATCAGAATGCTAATGCCTAATACAGAGTATTCTGTGTCTGCTGGTACAATACTGTACTACTGTAACCTTTGCAATATTATGTATTCTGATTGGCTGTCCATTTCACCTTTTTCCCACAAGTTAATAAGGCCGTAAAAAGGAAAGAACTTGAAATGGCCAGCCAGTCAAATTACAGAATATTGAAAAGGTCAGAGCAGTACACCACACAGAAAAAAAATTATGGAATATATGAGGCATTAAAATTCTTGTGACAATGATTATAACAGGAATGGAAAAGGATACCCATTTATGTTATTTCAATCTAGTGAACCCCATAGGATGATGTACCCAGGACAGCATTAATTTACGCACCACCAAGCTGCATGAATTTTATGCACCTATTTACACTGGTATTCAATAAAAAGGATGTGCAGCTGCTTTGGAACCCCATTTGAACTGTAATTCTAATGGTAGAGACCCTTCAAATAGAAACACGCACCAATGAGAATGTTATGTAAAGCTTTACGCATTTTTTTCAGTGATTTAGAGGAGGAACGCATATATGTTATAAAAGAATGTTTTACTACTCTTTTTCCTGTTCTGCATATTTTTCTGTGCATATGGATTGATATTCTTTTTTTTAAAGAGAAAGTGAGAAAGTAAAAAAAATGTGAACAGTGATCTTTGTACATTTTTAGGACCATTCCATAGCCACCATGTGATTTCTAACTTTAAAAAAATAGTTCCCTACATATTATTACTACATTCTATCTTTGTGTCAAAAATTATTATTGCTGCACTGTACCTCTGTTTACTGAGTCTTCCTTGTCCAAACCCCATAGACAGATTGACCCCCTGTGTGTGTCTATGATTTTCCTGCAACCACTGGAGCCAATGTCTGTACTCAAGTTGTACTTAATCAGAAAAATGTAGCTCAAATGTCATTTGTATGTGTTGGTACCATCCTCTATTCCCTTCTTCCTCTATTTCCAGCCAATTGTACCAAGCAGGGAATGTGACACTCCACAAGACCTTGCTGAGGCATAATAGCTCTTCCAGGCGAACTTCTCAACTAAGCAAAATTTGCTGCATTGATGGAAAAAAATGACACTTTAAAAACAGGCTGTGGGGATTATACAGAACCAAGTCTTTCTTTTGTACCCTACAGTACATCACATAGCATTTTCTTCCAGTTTTATAGTTGTGTGGGAATCCTGCTCCCACTGAAGACTGGGCATTCATTATACATTGTTGAGATGAGTCCCAAAGGAGAGAAATCTTTAGCTGGAGCAGTTTTGAGTATCATACCAATGACATGCTCAAACACAGAGATGGTAGGGATAGAGCTATATTAAGGCACAAACCTCATGATCCAATGAGGGTAGCAGAAGTAAGTTAAGTGAAGGGACAGTGTGGCTGCATCCACGTGTCTGGGAGGGGAAGAATGATGAGGACTTCCCCTGGTGTAAAAGTCTTCATTTTAACTGATTTTGATATTATTTACCATGTTTTTGCACCAATGTAACTTCACTGACATTGGTGGAGTTATTCCAGTGAGTGAAGTAACTCCACTGATGCCAGTGGAGTTACATTGGTGCACAACCACTGTAAATGATATCAGAACCAGGCAGGGCTGGGGAGAGAAGGAGCAGAGCATGACTTGAAGATGGTTCTTTTGGGAATGAGTGAGAAAGGTCAAGGAACCTGGGGAAACCAGAGATGGTGAGGAAGAGCTATACACATATGTGTGCAGGGGTTCTCATCTCTTCAAAGAGAGCAAGTCATCTGGAGCAGGTCTGGCAAGCTCTGGATGGAGCTATTTTCTTCCTATCTGATCATGCTCTTCTTGAACCGGCTTGTCAGCAAGGTGACCGTGGCAGTTTTTCTATAGAAACACCAGTGATTGGTCATGCCCTGTACTATGAGGAACTGACTGTTTGCTCAAAGTGAAACAATTGCCTTTAAGGATTTACCAGTGTTTCAAGCAATTGCTTGTCTGGGGATATAGCACCTTCTATAGAAAGCTGAGATTGAAACTGGGAGTGAGGTGGAGGAAAAGACATACATGAAAACTGGAAAGAGAGATGGACTATCTACTTATACTCCCAAATAGGTCTAAGTTGAGGCAGACTAGGCAGGAATGGCATAGGGTGATATGAAATGCTTATCAAGGTAGCACTTTCTGTCAGGCTGAACCAATGCAGCTGCATTTTCCAGCCCACTGAAAGCAAAGTTTATGCAGTGAAAAGTGGTAAAGTTACACATTGCATGTCACACCCAGCAGGAGCAATTTGAGGACCTGCATTTTAAAAGTATTCTAATATTTTATTTTTGCCACTAACCGTAAGTAGCATGGCTGACCATGGCAATACGGAACTCTTCATCCGGGGATATAGTTTAGGTTAGGAAAATGGTCAGTGCACCTCAGTTTTTAAATATATTAAGCAGTGGAGAATGTGAATTACCATGTTGTCTACCTCATTGTAAATGTGTGAGTTCATTTTTGAGCTGAATAAAATGGTTATATAATTACATACTTCTCATAATTATCAAGTAATTATATACTTCTTATAATTGCCGAGTAATCATTCTGCTATAACTAGAACTTAATGTTACAACTAATTGTATAATTACTGTGTATTAATGCTGTTATCCTGGCAACTTAAAATAAAATGTTGCTTTGTTTATTTTTTCCCCACTAAACCATATTTTTAAAAATAAGATAATAATGCTTGTTATCTAGCTGGAAAGAGATTTTTTTTTTAAGGAACACAAGTAAATGGGAAGGGAAATCACGTGTGTACATCTAGAGATTGGATAGTATAGCATGAAAAGTGTTAACACATTTAAAAACCCTAGGGTAGACTTAAGGGGCTCGTCTACACTGGCCCCTTTTCCGGAAGGGGCATGTTAATTTCACCTATCGTAGTAGGGAAATCCGCGAGGATTTAAATATCCCCCACGGCATTTAAATAAAAATGTCCGCCGCTTTTTTCCGGCTTTTAAAAAAGCCGGAAAAGAGCGTCTACACTGGCCCCGATCCTCCGGAAAAAGCGCCCTTTTCCGGAGGCTCTTATTCCTACTTTGAAGGGGTCTCCTGGATCCTGACAGCACCCCAATGGACCCCCAGATGGCAGCCTGCGGCAAGTGCAGCTGGGCTGATGGCAACGACCCCACGAGATGCACCGGCGTGCCCAGGGGCAGCTCTGGCTCCATGTGGCCAAGTGCTGTGTTGTCCCGAGTGCAGGCACTCAGGGCACTGCTTTGCTGTCCCTCATCGAGGTAGACAAGCAAGCGGGAAACCCTGAAAACTGTCTGGAGTGGGAGTAGGGTCCCTTTAAGCACAGAGCTCAGTTAGCCTCAGGCAGTAGCCCCACACACTAGGTCCTAATCTGATGCCCTGCCGGCACTGGTTCCAGCCAGCCTTAACTTCTGTTCAGGGTCAACTCAGTGTGGACTTGCTATTTTGAAATAGCAAAACACTATTTCGAAATAGTTTTTGTGTCTAGATGTGGTATTTAGAATTAGCTTAATTCGAATTAACTATTTCAAATTAAGTTATTTCAAAATAGTGCTGTAGTGTAGACATAACCAAAGTTCAACTGAAAGCCCCATAGACCCTTTTGAACACTTCGTAAAATTGATCACATCTGACCCACATACTTTTCAATCAATATTTGCAGTTCTCACATATGAAAATGAAAGTGCTTTGATGGAAGTACAAATTTCTAGGGAGAAATCATGTCCCTCTTAAGTCAATGAGAGTTTTTCCTTTGTCTTCTGTGGGGCCAGGATTTCATCCCTACACTTTTTAAATTATCCTAATAATTTGAACTTGCACTGAAATCATCTCTGAAACAACTGTTAGAACATTAATGACTCCTAAATACTGGCCCATGGTTTCAGCTTAAAGAAATCTATTTTGTACACATATAGTTAGTTCTTCTTATTTTCTTTTTTTTTTTGGTATCTTGCAAACATCACAGTCTTGTGGTGAAGAAAGGAGAAAATTGGGCCAAAATATTAAATGTTCAAATGGAGTCATCACTTGCTCCCATTGAAGTAAACGGCAAAATCCCCATTTGCACCATTAGCATCAGAACTTGGTCCATAAAGAATAGGAATTGCAGGAAGCACAAAACCTAACTACTTTTCTCTACTTCTTTATTTTAACAGATGATGCTAATTACACTATTGTAAATGGCACAAGGATCTTACACAGCAGCAAAGAATCCAATGTATGGGTGCCTATTAGAGGACTGATTCCATTTTCTAACTACACTGTAAAAGTGAATGCTTCCAATAGCCAAGGCAGCTTGATAAGTGAGTCCATAAAAATAGCCATGCCTCCAGGGGGTAAGTACAAAAAAAGTTCTGTTACGCTGCATGTTACATATATAGTGCTATATTCTGCTATGTAAGGGTACGTCTACACTACAACGTTAATTCGAACTAACTTAGTTAGAATTAGTTAATTTGAACTAAGCTAATTCGAACTAACGGATCTAGACTAAAAAACTAGTTCGAATTAGCGTTTTGCTAATTCGAACTAGCATGTCCACACAGAGTGGACCCTGAACTGGGCTTAAGGATGGCCGGAAGCAGTGCCGGCAGGGCATCAGAGGAGGACTTAGAGCGTGGAGATGCTGCCTCTGGCTAGCCCAGGGCTGCGCTTAAAGGGACCCGACCCCCACCCCGGACAGACAGTTCTCAGGGGTGCCCCGCTTGCAAAGCAGTCCTGGCTTGGAGTGCCCGGACTACCCACACTGGGCACATCACACCACTCGGCCATCAACCCGGCTGCACTTGCCGCAGGCTGCCATCTGGGGAGAGGGGGCAATTGGGGGGCTGCAGGAGAGCTTCCACCCCCAGAAGCCCGCAGAGCCAGCCCAGTCCTCCCCATCGGGGGCTCGTGCCCCAGTCCTCCCTCACCTTCTTCCACTTACCCTTCCCTAGCCCCTCTTCTTGATGTACAAAATAAAGATAACGTGTGGACAAAACTAGAAACTCTGTTTATTTAACAAAACTCGGGGAAACTGGGAATAGGAGGTGGGAGAGGGGAAGAGAGAGGGTGGGAGAGGGGAGGGGGAAAACTGGGAGGAGGGAGCTGAAAGGGGGAAGCAAGGGAAAGGAGGGGGTGGGGAAACTCAAGGATCAGGGGTGGGGGTCTCGCCGGGCCAACCGCCTCCCAGCACGGTGAGGGAGGGGGCCTCGGCGTCCCCGGGGGGATGGGGTGGAGGGTGCGGAGGTTGAGGTGGGGGGTGTGGACATTGAGGAAGAGGTTGTGGGGGTTGAGGAGGGAGAGGTGGGAGGGGGGGCAGGAGTGGGAGGAGGGACAGCAGTTGGGGGGGCAGCAGGCGCAGGACCAGCACGGGGCACCATGCTCTGCAGCAGGAGCTGCAGGTTGGTGCTCAGCCCTCGGAGCTCAGCCAGCAGCTCGTGGCGGACCTGCAGGTCTTCCCTCATCCAGGCCTGTAGTGTGCGGTGCACGGCTCGCAGGGCCCCCAGGTGCTGGTCCCGGTACTCCTGCTCCGTGCTGGCGGTCCGGAGCAGGCCGCGGGTGCGGGAGCATGTCCCGGGCGGGGTGGTGCGCCCTGCACAAGCAGCTGGTGCAGCTGTAGAGAAAGAAGAGAAGTGGTCAGTTCTCCCTGGGGACGCAGAGGATGATGCCCAGCCCCCTCCCCAAGTCCGCAACGTGAGGGTGACCATGTCCTGCACCGTCATAGCCGCTGTGCTTGTACAGAGGCCATGGTCAGGATGTCTGGCTCTCCCCGGGACTGGGAGCTGCCCCAAGACCGCACCCATGTCCCTGTGCCATGTATAGTGTGGCCGGGGCGGCGGGGGGGAGGGGAGATGTCCCCTGCCTCCATGTAGAGGGGACATGTGAAGGGAAAGCATCCTGCTGGGTCCTGCCCCGGGGTTGGGAGCATGTCACGTCTCTTTGCACAAGCATGTGCCTATTGGGCAATGGCCCCTGGGTGTCACGCAGCTGGAGCCACCTGCCCAAGGGTGGCATGGCACGTGCTCGCACGTGCACAGGTGTCTGCGTGATCCGTGGAAGGCATGGCCCACGCATGCGGTCTCTGGTCTCCCTCCCCCCCCCCCAAACTACTTAATTCAAAGTACTTACCCGGTACGGTCTCCCTGGACGACCCTGCTGGAACAGCTGGTGGTGGCCCCTCTGGTGCGCCCAGGTCAGGGCCCTCTGGTCCCGGCTCGATGTCCCCCGGGCTGGCACGGACCGCCCTGCCCCCCAAGAGTTGGTGGAGGGCAGCGAAGTAGGGGCAGGTGGCAGCCCCTGCAGCGGCGCCGCCCCTTGTGGCCCTGGCGTACCCCTGCCGCAGCTGTTTCACCTTAATTTGCACCTGCTTCTGGGTGCGCCTGTGTCCCCTGCTGGCCATGGCGGCTGCTATGCGGCCATAGACGGCCGCATTCCTCCTCCTAGTGCGGAGATCATGGACATTGGGGGCCTGCCCCCAAACCTCAATGAGGTCCATGACCTCCGCACTAGACCAGGAGGCCACGTGCCGTCTACGGCCCCTGGCTGGCCCCTGGGTGCTTGGGGACTGGGCAGGGGACGGCTCACTGCCACTGGCTACCTGGCTCATTGTGGGGCCACTGGCTCAGGGGCAGAGATTGCTGGCAGGGCTGGCTGACTCCAGTGCCGTCTGGCCAGAGTCTACCCCTTTAAGGGCCCGGGGCTGGGGGAGAGGAGAAGAGTTTTCCTGGTTGTGCCTAGAGAGGCCACCAGGGGGAACCTGGGAAGGGCTAGCCTCCCACTAGTTTGAACTAAAGGGCTACACTAGTAAGTTCGAACTAGGCTTAATCCTCGTAAAATGAGGTTTACCTAGTTCGAACTAAGCGCTCCGTTAGTTTGAATTAAGTTCGAACTAATGGAGCGCTAGTGTAGCGCCTATGAAAGTTAGTTCGAACTAACATCCGTTAGTTCGAACTAACTTTGTAGTGTAGACATACCCTTATTCTGTTGAACACATAGTTTATTGTTGCAACTGAGTATTTGGAGTTCGGAGGAATGTTTGGATTAGCAACTGCTATGTGCAAAACTGTTAGGTTAGGTTATATTACCATATTACAAATTATAAGCTATGAAAGTAGTAGATATCTATAAAATAACCCAAGAATGGTTTGAAATATCCTTCATACCACAGCTGAACAAATACCTCCAAACATATGTGGATACTCACTGAAATGAAGCTTGAATTCACCTCAGATGGGTTTGAGTCATTTTTGTATTGTCTTTACATAAATATTCTAATGAATTACTTTTTTTAGCAGAAATGTTTGCAGAAACAGTAAAACTTCAGTGAATACTCCTAAAAGTGAATTTTGAACCCATAAATGAGAGTTAAACAACAAGGTGATCTAAGTAGTATACTTATGGAACAAAGGAACAGAAACAAGGCAAGGGGCCTACATATACAGTCAAAAGTACCCAACACAGCACAAATATCAAATAATATAACAATATATTTTGAAAAGAGTGTACTGACCAAAAATGATTTCTAGATAAATGTGTTGCAAATAACTTTGACTAAAGAAAAAATGTAAACTGTGTATGGCCAATTCTTGAACAGGAAAAGTGTGTTACATAATATAGCCTACACTTCAACTAGTAAACTCGTCTTTATCCAACGCTAAGATACAATTTTGAAGGAAGGAAGCAAAACCCTGACAATTTCAGAAAATGAAAAGATACAAAATCTCTGAAGATAGGCAAGGATGTGCACAAGTTTATGATAGCCATTAGGATATACTTTCTTTCATCATTAGATTGTTGTTGATTACAATTAGGAAACTTATAGCTTTGAAATTATCTTTTTTATGACCTTGTGGTAGTTTAAAAGCAATACCTCATTGATTAAATAGGTTTTAGTTCATGCTTCCTTTTACTTAATGATCTGAAAACATATTATCCTGATTTACACATAAAATCATGCTGAAAAGCATGTGGCATTCACTAGAATATGTGTGTTTAAGTAGAATTAAATTAGCACTGAGAGTTATTAAAGAAATCTTCCATACCATTTTCTAGTGGACTGTGATCCATACTGAAATGAATAATAAATGAACCAGTGCAGATGAGAGATGTACTGATATATATGACATTCTCTAATCCATATTTATCTTTCCATTATGCTTTATTATAATCACTGTTTGATTAAAGTATGATAACATTCTAATCCATAATGATGTATTCTAAGTATAATAGCTATTTATCAGTGGGCCAAATACTGTACATTGAAGTTATTGGATGGAATATTGGCCCCATCGAAATAAATGAAAAATTTGCCATTGACTTCATAGGGGCTGGGATTTCATTCACTGATATTAGTGGGGGTTTTGCTTGACCCTCAGGAATGAAACAAAGCTACAGGATATATATCTAAAAGCGGTGGGTCAAATTCTGGTATGATTTATTCCCACGCATGTCCTTGAACTGTGTACATGATGGTGGGATTTGACCCTATCTTTGACCCATCTTTTAACCTCCAGGTATAGGGGTTGAGTCCTAAATATATAAAGATTAATTTATAGTGATTTAGTGGGTGCAGAACTGTAGCATTAACTTTTAAAGAGTACAAAAAACCTCTACTTTTCAAAATATGCATTATAGAGAATACATTATAGTGTATGACCAAAGACCATAAATCAGGTGGAAAGATAGTGAACAAATGAGAATTCTATCTTAATAGTCACAACAAATCAATAGTATTAAATAGTGTGTGTGGTGGTGGGGGGGGGGGGGAAGTTTGGTTGCTTCACTAATTTTCAGACAAGGTACCTTTCTTTTATTTGTTTTGGTTTTTTGTTTTAAATATATTATATTTTAATAAGCTATGTGCTGTTATGCATGTTGGTCTCACCAGTGATTTAAGAAAATATATCATCTTAATTTTGGGAAATGCAGTTCTTTGAATTTACTTAAAATACTAAACCAAGTTGCAATGCTTAAATTCAACTCTTAAAAAAACCCTCTTAGAAATAAAGATTATATTTTATATAAGAGCTAGACTAGAATTGCAATTCAGGTTCAAGAGTTCTTCAAAAAGAATTAAAAAATAAAATAAAAATTGAATCCAAATGTTAATCCATAAATATGAAACTTTCTTTTGACCTTTACCCTGTAGTGGTCTGGAGTTACTAATGGGGTTAGGATTTCAACTCTTAATGGGACTTGGTGCATTAGTGTTTTGTATGCATGGAATTCAGCATTCAGTTTAATAAGTGGTTGACATTGGTGATGTCCCTTAATTTGCTTAAATCTAATTGGCTCTTTTATCAGTCAAACCTGTATGGATTGGCAATTGATCAGAAAGGGTCAGCCATGACTGTGCATGTAGTTAAATGATGGAACCACGAGTTAAAGTCACTTTTGCATAATAATAAGCTGAAACCAGGAGAACAAATTATCTTAGAGTTGGAAGGCAAAGAAAGCAGAGAAGTTTTGCAGGATGTTCAAGTTCAGAACAAAGGCATTATGGAGTGTATAAATTTTAAATACACTGCATTTTGCCTCAAGACCTAAAGCTTTTTTTTTCCAGATGAACTGAAATCTTGTCTGAAACTGTCTTTGTACATCAAAGAACTGCACAGAAAGCAAAAAGAGACAGAAGAAGCATAAAAGGGCATAGTTTAAAATGATTAGTGACAAATTTCATACCGCAGAGGTAGAAACAGATTTCTTCTGAGTTTTATATTTTCCCAAAAAGAATAAATTCATTCTATTTATCTTATCCTAAACTGCTTTTATAGAAATTGTAAAAGGTACTGTGTTAACAAGTCACAGTACCAGTTTGAGGTTTAAACTAATAACAAATGCTGGAAACAAAATTGTTTTAAAATTAATTGAATTCACAAAATGCATTTTGAAAATGATATCAAAAAATAAAATTATAAACTTCAAACAATATCTTCTTTACATGGCATGTATGTATTTATAATTATTAATTATTTGTGATATGATAGAGCCCAAAGGCCTTGTTCAGTATCAGGATGACACTGCGTTAGGTGGTGTACAGAGAGGAAGATGCGTACAATCACTGATGCAAAGAGCTTCCAATCCAGTTAGACAAAAAACAGTTGATGTGTTATGGAAGGTGTTACAATAGCTTGTATTTGTAAAATGGAGACAATAATACTTGTTCTCATTTGTCCGTTGTTTTGTCCCTTTAGATTGTAAGCAAAGGTTCTCTCTTAACATACAATTGTACCAAGCCCAGTCAGTGAAATGATAATAAAAATAATGGATGATTATAATAAATTAAATCATCTGAGCAAAATGGTTAGGCTGGTGGAAGATATTCTCATTGTGCTAGATTTGTGACCTATATTTGCATGTTTGTTTTATTTCTATTGCAAGCACTTTTAAAGATTGTGTTCTTTATTTTTTTTCAAGGCACTTAGAGTTGAAGTGTGAGAGATGAAAGGATTGTAGGAATGAGATAGGGGAACTGAGAGAGGAAATAGAAAGGGAAGAGTGAAAGGAAGAAAGGTGAGCACAGCTGAGGATATGTCTACACTACAGATTTTTTTCAGAAAAACGGCCGTTTTTCAAAAAAAAGCTCAAATATGTCCACACTTTAATTGCATTCTTTTGAAAGAAAATCAAAAGAACAGAGGGGTTTTTCCAACATTGGTAATCCTCGTTCTATAAGAAAGAAGCCTTTTTGTGAAAGAGCTCTTTTGGAAAAAGACGTGTGGGGACGGAGAAGAGGGAGTTCTTTCGAAAGAAGAGGAAAGAGGAAAAAGCACAAGTGTCCTGGTGACCACTCCATCCATAGTAATCACAGCTTACATGCAAGAGAGCATCCATTCAGTGTGGACGCTATCTTTCAAAAAAGCAGATCGCTTTTTCGATGTGCTTTGGCAGTGTGGATACGCTTTTTTGGAAGAAGATTTTGCCGAAGATTTCTTCCAGAAAAGCTTCTTCCGAAAGAAGCCTGCGGTCTAGACATAGTCTGAAAGGCAGAGTGAGCCTGGGGAGATACTGGGTTGTTGTGAGAGAGGGGCAGGATGACTGTCAATGGCAAGAAGTTAGATAAGGAGGAAATCTCCAGAGGGGAGTGAATGGTGATTCAGGAGTTCATGAAGGCTTTTTCCAGGTTGCTGGTGTTTTGTTCCAATTGGACAGAGGAGGGGAGACTAGTTGCTTTGTGTAAGGAACCCACTAGGCTCGTGGGCTCCTTCCAGTTGTTGCTCTTGTTCCCATGTAAAAGAGGGAAGGGAAGCCACTAGAACTGGGTGGAACATTCTCAGTGAAACTGTTCTTCATCTGTTTGACAGCGTATGTACCCCACAGAGGCTCTGGCAGGGTTAAAATGGACTTGAGAAGGAAATTAATAATGTACCTGGCAGAGAGAGAAAGCCAGCCAAGCTAATTGACAATGAAGCCTAGCTAAAGAGGGACTGGTTGCAGAGGTGCTGACTTCCTGCATTCCTTGGGGTTGCTTGACCTCCACTCTGCCCTTGGCCCCACCCCCATTCCACCCCTTCCCTCAAGTTCACCACCATGCCTCCTCCCACCCCTGCCACATTCCCTTCCCCTGCCTCTTCCTGTCCCCCCAATCTCCCACTCACCCTCAACATTTCCTGCATGTCACTGAACAGCTGATTGCAGTAGGTGGGAGGGAGACAGGCTGATCTGGAGGGTGTGGGGGAGCACCAAACTCACAGCAGTTACACATACCAGGCCATGAGAAGGTGCTCCTGCTGTGACCGGCCCCCCTGAACAATGAGGAAATGCCATTTACTTGAAATTGAAACTCTTTATGGAAATATCCCACTCAAAAAAAAAAAAAAAAAAAAACCTTTCAGGTAAAGTTTCTCAAGTCCAGGACTGAATGTTTGGCCCAAACCAGAGAGAGAGAGAAAAAAATCTGACTTTATAGCTTTGGGTTAAGGCCCTTTCCTGGGATGTGTAGACTCAAGTTCAAGTTCCTGCTCCAATAAATATTTAGTTAAATTTATACAAACTGGAACCATTCCAACAAAAAGGATTGAGAGAGGCCCACTCTAGAATATCCAGTAGCAGTGGTAGGGGCATTCACTTGGACTTACACTGGCCTGAATCAGGCAGAGCAGACACTTGACCTAGGGCTTCCCATGTTCCAGGTAAATACCTGACCACCAGGCTATTAGCAATTCCAAGAAGGGAACCAGTCTCTGGATTTTTTTATTGGTAAGCATAAAAAATTCCTTATTCCATCCTGATGGCAAATGGGGAGTCTTTCGAAATCTCCAGTTTAGCAGCAGATTGTATTTTTAACTGAAAAGCTGTCATCATATAGACTTGTCAGTCCTATTCAACTGTATATAAAAAAGTGCACAATTTGGATGATGTATGCACTTCATATCTAATCTCAAACCAATTTGTATACCCTTTTTTCATTCATTGTAACTTTTTCCGAGACACTTAAGAACTCCTAGTAGTCATCATGCTTTATTTGATAAACTAGCCATGATTCTTGTATTGATACCATTCTACAATAAAAATATTTTAATTCCTAGTGAAAAATATATAGAAAATGTGTGAGAATGCACATCAAGAATTTGTCCTTTCAGCTGTTTCCACCTATGTACAAGTTGTAGGGATGGGAACCTATATTTTATGTTCCTACGCAGGGGTGGATAAGAGTGCCACGGGGCCCCGGGCAGCACAATTTCACGGTCCCCCCCCTTTGACATGGCGCATGCGCGGGGCTTCTGCAAGCGCAGGGCCTGGGGCAGCCACCCCCCTCGCCCTGCCCCAAATCCACCGCTGATCCTACGGGAGCAAGATTTGAGCCCTATTCTACAAAGCTCTTTTTATTTTATTTTGGACAACTCTTACTTCTGAAGAACTACGAAATGGCATTTTCATAAATTGGGAGTTGAGGCCAATTTCTGGGGTTTGTACTTCCTGCATGAAGGCATCTTGATTGTAGAGGTTATTCTACATATAAAACATTTGACCTTAGTGCCAAGCTTATGCTAGTGAACACAGCTGAGGAAGCTTTGAAGTTCTTCTGTTAGCAGTGGACTTCACCTCTAGCAAAGTTCTGCCAACCTAATATATTAACATATTCTCATGTGGTTTACAGAAGGGGGAAAAAATTAAGGGACTTTCTTATGAGCTTCCTGAGGGCAAAAATAGAAGAGAGGGGAGAAATTGAAACTGCTGTTTTATCTCTTCACCAGGGGATAAAGAGAGAGAGAGAGACTGTTCTTTAAGAATCATTGCCATGAAAGTGCTCTTGCCTTTGTGTCTTTCCTTTTGGAGTCAAATAGCTCCAAATGGATGGCATTCTGTTTTGTTTGGACATAAATTTTTAAAAAGGTATTTCTTCATTTTGGAGTCATGTCTGTCACTGGCTATTGACCTCTCCCTACGTAATTTATCATGATCTTTCTGCTTGTGAAGGAGCTTCCTCAGTGCAGTTCTCTTATGGTTCGCCAGCTGGGCACGCAGGAGAAAGTAAGCAACTCCATGATGAGGGGTGAAATAACTTGTTCCTTTCTCAAGGCAGCAGAGAACCTATGATTGCCAGTGCATCCATGCATTGTCTGGTCTGCAGATATCAAAGCATAGCTAGTCATGAGCCCTTACTGACAGTAGTGGTGGATGCTGACCCCCATGCATCTTCTCATCCTGACTTTCTTTCTGTGCCTGTGTGGTTATACACACACATGAATACATATGAATTACACTTTTGTCTCTGACTTTGTGTCTGTGTGCAGACCCTTACCTCTCTTTCTGACATAAACAAACAAACACACACAAAATCCCTAATGTTCAAAACTGGTCAGGGATTGGCTTTCCACTGAAGTTTCTATCCTAATAACTCATGTTGAGAGAATAAGATAAAGGGGGGAACAGAGTAGTGACCCATCTCAAGTCAGACATTCACTAATTAAGCCTCTGAAAATACACTCTTCTTAAGCAATTGTTCTCACTTTATGGATGCAGATGCTTACCTTCTGCACCAACCTCAGACATGCAGGCACTGGGCTTTCACAGGTCACTAAAGCTGAATTTGGTCCTAGGCCACAAAGCGAGTCAGAGTCTGAGCAGAGAACTCAAATTGTTGCCTGATGATAGATTCTCTAGACTCTTCTTTGGGAAGGTGAATGTTGGCACTATGATTGGAAAATGCAAAATGCTGTTGTTTACTGTTGCCAGTTTTGGACATTTACCTGGTGGTTTCATTACCTAACATAATCTTTAATGAGAGTTTACTCTTCAGTGGGGTTACTGCAGTTACTCTTCGGGGGGGGGGGGTTTCTGTTCTCAGATGTTTTGAGGGCTCTATAGAACTATATCTCAGCCAGTTCTTCTTAGGAAAAATATCATGTTCCAAGTATTGTGTGAAAACTCAGCCAGGAGTCTCCTGTTGACTATAGTGTTACTCAGGAAGCTAAAAAACCTCCACTATCTTTTTGAAGACTTATTCCTTAAAATCAATGCTGTGGTCTCTTGGTTTCAAAACAGGGAGAATTTAAAAAGTTCTTGAAAAACAATAGAGGACAACTGGAATGAATGTTCTCGTGAGACTCCCTTCCTATAACTTAACCTGTTGTCCTTCTCACTACTGCAGGGTTGGCAGTAGTGCCCTCTGCTTATGTTTTGGGATGATGGGAAAAAATCAGCCAACTTACCTTGGACTTGAATGCATGAAACATTACCATCAATTAGGTGTCCCCAGCCAATTTTTGAATAAGAAACCAGTATGAAAATCCTTTGTAATCAAGGTACAGGCAATCCCCGAGTTACGCGGATCCGACTTATGTCGGATCTGCACTTACAAACGGGGCCCTCTCCCTGGTCTCCAGCAGACCAGGGAGAGGAAGCAAAGCGGCGGAACACGCGGGCAGTGGGCAGCCCAGACGCGTCTGGGCTGCCTGCTGCCCACGTGTTCCGCCGCTTTGCTCCCCGTCCCCCTGGTCTGCAGACCAGGGGGACGGGGAGCAAAGCAGAGCAAAGCCGCGGAACCCGAGGGCAGCAGGACAGCCACGGCGCGTCTGGGCTGTCCCGCTGCCCCTGTGCTCCGCCGCTTTGCTCCGGGCGCCTGTGGTACAGCAGCTGGGGTGCTGCCGGTTGGTCCCGTAGTGCCGCTCTGGGTGCTACGGGACCAACCCGGCAGCACCCCAGCTGCTCTGTCCCAGGCGTCCTGATTCAGCCACTGCTGGTCAGTTTCAGCAGCGGCTGAATCAGGACGCCTGGGGCAGAGCAGCTTGGGTGCTGCTGGGTTGGTCCAGCGGCAGCGCTACTGGACCAACCCAGCAGCACCCCAGCTGCTCTGCCCCAGGCGTCCCCAAGTCAGCCACTGCTGAAACTGACCAGTGGCTGACTACAGGAAGCCCCTGCCCCGGGCTTCCTGGAATCAGCCGCTGATCAGTTTCAGCAGCAGCTGACTTGGGGATGCCTGGGGTTCTTAAGTTGAATCTGTATGTAAGTCAGAACTGGTGTCCAGATTCAGCCACTGTTGAAACTGATCAGTTTCAGCAGTGGCTGAATCTGGACGCCAGTTCCGACTTACATACAGATTCAACTTAAGAACAAACCTACAGTCCCTATCTTGTACGTAACCCGGGGACTGCCTGTACTGAGGAGCAGATCTTCAATGGTAGGCATTGAGTACAATCTTCTATTAATTTAAATGAAGCTATGACAGTTAGCAACCAGCAGAAGACCTGCTGTTAGCAATGCATTAATGAATATATGGTCTATGTGTAATATGTCTTTAACAATAGAGTATTAATAAATGAATATCATATCTGATAATTGTTTTGAGACGGACGACTAGAAAGCTTTGTAGACTCAGTTGTTGATGAGCAAGCCTAGTTCTTCTGCCCCAGAAAACCAGGAACTGGATTATGACTGTGTCAGTCTGCTTCCTGGTGTCAGCCGACAGTCAGGGCAGTGAGTGGTGTGTGTGTGTGTATACTATACACCCGAGACTTCAACTGCTGAGACCAGGGTCCCTTGCAGTGGGCAACCTGGAAGAGGTTGATGGGCGCCCCAATAAGTGTACAGAAAGAGCTTATTACACTTCAGATTTTAGTTGCTAGAATCTGTGATTCCTTCACAGCGGGCAGCCTCGGGGACGCTGAGAAGTGCCCCAACAGATTTTGCCACCTGGGTGTGACACAAATCCAAACGCCCAACCTCTTCCTATACTGTCCCTAATGACTGGCTGAAGTTCTTTTTAAATTGTGCCTGGTTCTGTTACAGCAACTGAAAGAGTCAGGTTAAAACTTAAACATTTACAGGTTTATTGAGGAAGCTTATAAATCATATGGTTGCAATGGCTATTGTTCTATTTCTTAACTGCTGACAAATATATATATATAGAGAGAGAAAAAAAATGGTTACAAAGAAGATAAAGATAGGAAATAGAAAATAATAGTACCAAATGACAGCTTAATCTTTAAAGAGCTCTATTCTATGCATGCACTATAACAAAAGGACACATACAGGTACAATCTTCTGCGTCACTCGATCCCAGCGTGTCAGGCCAGGATCGGGCCCTCAATTCCTCGGAAAGACGAAAATACGAGGTGGGCGTCCCCATGGAACCTCGGGAGGTCAAACACCTAACCTGACCAGCAGGTAGAGGGCAGATTGACACTCAAAAGAGAGTGTGCTGCTGTACCACCTTATATACCCGTTGGGTCACGTATTTTCTCTTTCTTATCTGTAATGCCAAATGGTGCTGGTCTGTCTTTTGTGAGACCAGCTCTTACAAGGGAGTTGTGAACTTAATTTACACTTGTAAGAGAGAGTTGAGAGGATTAAATTGGAAGTACTGGACATTCTTTTTCTCAGTGGGAAATTCCTCTCCCAGGGACTGTGTGTGTTCGAATCAACATGGGTGCCAGCCGGGCAATTCTTGTAGCCTCGAGCTCAGTTTATTTCCTTAATCATTACTCAGAGTCAGAGAAATTCTCATATCCTGGTCTCACATCAAAGCAGATCAAAGCTTAATGGCTATGCTGATTTTCTTATTGTTCCTTCTCTGCCCTGTATACAGACATCTCAGAGGGCAAGCAAGATTGTTTGAGATGGGGGGGAGGGGGGCTGTCTGGCTACACCTGGTTCCCTTTTTCTTCAGCTTATCTAGCCCTGAATTTGATATGGATTATTTCCCTTGGTGTCCTGTCTAAGAAGAACCATATTTCTGTATTCAGCATTATTATTCTTAGATATTGACAATGGCTATGATTAATCATTGGTAGCTCACATGATAACGCAAAAAAATTAATTGTAATTAATTGTGATTTTAATTGTGCTTTTAACCATAAACTACCAATTGACATTTACTAAATATTTTTGGATTTTTTTTTTCATTTTCAAATATATGGATTTCAATAACAGCACAGAATACAAAGTGTACACTCTTACTTTCTGTGATTTTCATTACAAATATTTGCACTGTAAAAATGGTAAACAAAATAAATTGTATTTTTCAGTTCACCTCATGCAAGTCTCATATTACAATCTTTTTATAGTGAAAGTGCATGAAAGTACAACATACAAATGTCGAATTATTTTGGTTACAAAACTGCAGTCAACAAACTTGTTTACATTTATGGGAGATAATTCTGTCCACTTTTATTTACATTGTCACCAGAAAGTGAGAACAGACACTTGAATTGGACTTTTGTAGCCAGCACGCAAAGTATTTGCATGCCAGATGTGCTAAACATTCATATATCCCTTTGTTTTTCATCCACGATTCCAGAGGACAGGCTGCTGATGCTCGTTAAAAAAATAACATGTTAAATGTGTGACTGAACTCTTTGGAGAGAACTGTGTATCTCCAACTCTATTTTATCTACATTCTGCATTTAAATTTCATGCTATTGCAGCCCCGGATGATGACTCAGCAGATGTGGATCATTTTAAGAAAACCTTTGATACAGATAAGTCAAAATAAAAAGAAGGTATCAATGTGAGATTTCGAAAGATAGCTACAACTCTCAACCCAAAGCTTTAAGACTTGGAAGTGATTTCCAGAATTTGAAAGGGACAAGGTATGGCACAAGCTTTCAGAAGTCTTAAAAGAGCAACATTCTGATGCAGAAACTACTGAACATAAGCTACCAGAAAAAGAAAATCAGCCTCCGGCTGGTGGCATCTTACTCAAATGATGAAAATGAACATGTGCTGGTCTACTCTGCTTTGGATTGTTGTGGAGCAGAACCCATCATCATCATGGACACGTCCTCTAGAATGTCAGTTGAAGCATGAAGAGATATATAAATCTTTAGTGCATCAGGCATGTAAATATCTTGTTAGGAAGGCTACAACAGAGTCACATGAATGACTTTTTCACACTTTCACACGACACGGTATGTCTGCACAGCAACATTATTTTGAAATAACTAGCGTTATTTTGAAATAATTTAGTCTGCATCTACACAGTAGACAGTTATTTCAAAATAATGTCAAAATACTGCCAAGCTGGAGGACTTCTTACTCCGACTCCTGTAACCCTTCTTGTACGAGGAGTAAGGGAAGTCAGAGGAAGAGTGCTCTATTTCGAAATAAGTACTGTGTAGATGCTCCCAATTTTGAAATGAGCTATTTTGAAATAAGCAGCGCAATTGATGTAACTCAATTTGCATAACTTATTTCGAGTTAAGCCCTGCTGTGTAGAGGCACCCTGAGTGAACAAGAAAATAAGCAGCATTGTCTCCTGCAAATGTAAACAAACTTGTTTGTCTGAGCAAATGGCTGAACAAAAAATAGGACTGCAGGCCCTTGTAGGCTCTTAGGTTTTATATTGTTTTATTGTTGAACAAAGCTATTTTTGTACATAATGCTACATTTGAAAGTTCAACTTTCATAATAAAGAAATTTCACTATAGGACTAGTATGAGGTGAATTGAAGAATACTATTTCTTTGGTTTTTATTAGCGCAAATATTTATAAACAAAAATAAAGTGAGCACTGTCCATTTTGTAATCTGTATTGTAACTGAAATCAATATATTGGAAAATGTAGAAAACATAAAAAATATTACAATAGTGTCTTACTATTGTTTAATACTATGATAAATCACCATTAATCTTTTCAATCATGCAAGTAATCATGATTAATTTTTTAATCGCTTGACAGCCCTAATGTTGATATACTCCTGTTTGAATCTCAGTGCTGCAAATTTAACTTGCAGCTTCTTTACGTGTGGACCTGAATCTGTTCCCTTCGCTCAGAGCAAGTATTATTTCTCAGAGTAAGTTTCAGAATTTGGTCCTAAATTGTTTTTTTTTCCTAATATTTATTCATTTATGGATACTGACACTGTGATACCAGACTGCAATGTGAGGAGAGCAATATAGCATAATAGTTGGCAGTTTTGAAAAGTGATAAGAATTCTTATTTACTCTGTACATTTGACAGTTTGGGTTTATCAGGCTGGATCTCACTTGTTACATGGGGATCTCACTTGTTACATCACTTGTTACATAAGGATCTCACTTATTACATGAATAAATTATTAATAATTTCTAATAATTACTTATAATTACATTGACTAATAATTACATTGACATTGTGTTTTGCTATTTTTCTAATTGTAACATTACTGTTCTGATCCTACTGTCTGCATCTAGATCTTCTATTGTTAGTTCAGCGTGCCAGTCCATAGCAGGCTTGGGTGACGTAAGCAAAACTGCTCTACAGTATGAATGGTCACTGGTTCTGTTACATTAATTACTCTGAATCCCTGTGATATGCACACATTTTCCCCCATTAGCACTTCATTCACAAGCACATTTTGAGAAGAGAAAAAGCTGCAGAGTGTGGTGGTTTGCTCTTTGTGGAGCTGACTCTTATCACTTTATATCTGAATGTACAGAAAGCTGCTAACAATTGTGATATATTAAATTATAACTGAGAACTAATTCAGGGATCAAAGATGCACTTTGGGAGAGATCACTTTACCTGGTAGGAAAATCATTAGGTTTTTTTTCCCAGTCTCATATATTTATACTGTCTGTCTTGGAAATATCATTCCCTAAAGTTTCTGAATCTTGATGTTTAATTGAACACAGAGGTCTTTGAGCAGCACAATGGGAGCAGAGGCCTGGCTTGCTGGTAGAGCTGTGTGGAAAGAAATTGAAGTGTACATGTTTTTTCTCATTTATCAAAGAGGCTCAAGAATATAATCTGACATTTTATATCAAATAAATTATGAACTGTGTACCAATGGGAACAACAACCAAATTAGACGTTTCTTTACAAAAAGAGAAGAAAAATAGGTTCTTAATAAAATATACAATGATTTTTGGTATTTTGTCTGAACCTGCCATACTCTGTAGTTTTCTTTTGTAAGCTACAATATATATACTACTTCAAAGGGTATATGTTTTATAGAGAATTAATTGAAGGTATGTAGGTTAAGATAATTCACAAACTAGAATTTCCCCTTAATATTGTTGTTTTAATGGGTTAGTTTTCAGACTCATTCACCTCTTGCAAGCAGGAAATGATATTCTCAATACTAAAAAATGGAGTTTTTCTGTGGAAAGTTTTACGATAATTTCTTAGTTTCCATTTGCTAAAATAGAGTTGTAATTAAAGGGAGATTTTGAGAAAGCTAAGACCTGGAAGATACTACTAAGCTATGTAGGGGTAAATTTTCAAAGAACTATGCTGGCAGTAGTTTTAGGTGCATGGCTCCCATGTCCATTAAATGGACAAATCTTCCTATGACCAGGGAAAGGGGAGGAGGTAAAGATCCCATGATGTCAATGAGAACCAAGTTACACCAATTTAATGCTGCAGTGCTGTATCCCTAAATTGCAAGGTAGATTGGAAGGGAATAGCTAAAATCCCATGCATTCTTTGGAAATGTACCCCTTCTTCTTTATGGTGCTTTTCAGTATACATTTTTTTATGCACCAAATCCAAGAACAGGCTGTCATTCTAATGCACCAAAAATTTAACTTTACCTAGATAAATTTCACAAGATGAAGGAAGTTGGCATTTCTGTAATCTCATGGTCTTCCTCTTTGTACATCACACAGAGTACTAAATGGGGCCTGGCCATTCAAAGGGGCCTAGAACTCTGGCCATTGCTGCTGCTAGATTCTTGGGCACTGTAAATCACCACTAGAGCTTCATGCTGTGTGCTCCAGGTAGCACTGAGGGCTGACTACCCTTGACCCGGCCCCTTCCACTCTCAGCCCCACCCCTTCCAGAAGTGCAAAGCCAGGCTCCTCCCCACCTTACCAGGGAGAAGTGGAAGCTATCTGCTCTGCTGTACCCATTAACATATATCTCAGTATCTGAATTATAGGAAAGCTAAGCAACCTTTATTTCATTATAATACCACCTTGAGGCTCATGAGCCAAAGGCCTGTGATGTGTATAATGCACATTGCACACATTAAAGGATAGTCCTTCCCCTAAAAAACTCACAATCTAAACACAGACCAATAACAATTGGGAAAAAAGTAGTATTGTTCTCCTCATTTAATAAATGAGGATCTAAGGTCAGAGAAACTAATACTTTGGTCCTGAAAACCCTTACCAATGTGCCTAGCTTTCAGTGCCTGCGTAGTGCTGTGAACAGTATCCTCATTGTTATGGTTAAGCACACGAGTAAAGGTTTGTGGGATTGGAGCCCTTCTATCATACAACTTGTGGATACTAGAATACCTATTGCTGCATGCTGTTGAATGCATGATGATCATAAATTAACAGCTGTGAATTACACATAAAGACAGATTAAAGGATTAAAATAAAATTTCAAAAATCAAATTTTTTTTAGTCGGTGTCCCAGAGGAAAACTGCTACTAAAGACCAACACACAATATGCCAAAAAAAGAACAGGCAATGACTAAAACAAAAAGAAAGGCACAACTCAGAGAGCAGGACAAGAGGAAGTAGTTATCAGCTATGAGTGGGCCAGCAAAGACATCCTTTTCTAAATAATACATTGTGATAGCAGAGGTCAAATTTGGGATCTACAAGTATACGATGGATAATGTGCAATAGTGACACTGTGGATAGAATAAGATGCCTGGGTACATAATTGCAGAGAAAAACCCAAGAATACTGGGGGGTGTTATACAATGAATAAGTGAGATATTTTGATGGAAGGAGTTAAAAGAGAAACCAGAATGTCTCTAGTGCACCTGTGAAGATGAGACACAGAAAAAGCAATCTTCTGTTTTGGCAGGAGATAAAGGTTTATAACTACCGTGCCCTTCTAGTGATGACATATGGCCCAACAACATGGTCTCTCACAGAGTAAATGAAACAAAAACATGTGCCTATACCAAGAATTATGGAGAAAGCAAGGATAGGAATTATTCGGACAGAACAAATGCCAAGGTAACAGGCATGCTTCAGGAAAAACAAGAGAAACAAATGTCAAGGTGCAGAATGTATTGCCAGAAAAAGTGACTAGAATATCATGGTCTTAGAATGGACACCTAAGAGAAAATGAATCAGAGGTGGCTAAACAATAATGCAGTGAAATAAAGGAATGAAGTGTGTGAATTAGATCTGGAAAAGGGCAAGAGTGAACATGACTTAAGGAGACATTCATCCAAAGACACACTGGCAGAAACCGTTATCATTGCAATAGCTCTTCAGTGTTACAGCACAAACTGTGAAGAGCCAATTCCTTCTGCAGTAGTTAATCTGCTGTTACACTTTGCATTCACACATGTATAAGGAAAACATTTGGATGAGAAGCAAATGCAGCACCTGTGTTATTTTTTAATATTTTTCATGTGCAGATGTGGCATGGTATTAGACTTACATTTGCATAGCTAAAAACTCTTGTGCTTGCTTTCTGCAAATTCAATAGATAACAAGAATGAGGCATATTTCTGATCTCAGTTGCAACCAGAATAAATCTAGAGTAACTTTATTGGAATTGCTCTGAATTTAAACCCACTTAATGGAGATTAGAATATAGGCCTATTCTCATTAAGTTATGTGGCATCGTATTAAAGTGTGATATAATGCAGACCTATTTAATGGATATAATACTTTATCGTTCTGATAATTATGATCACTTTTTTTGACTGCACTTGAAAATTCCTTCTGTTTTTGGGAGAGATTGCCCTATGGACAATGGGCGTACTCTTGTAACTGGCTAAATATCTATCAAAGCAGTAGAATCTTTACAAATACAAGAAACATTTACAGTGCAGCTACTGTATAAAGGTCTTTTCATTCTTAGTCATCTCTGAAAATCTTAAAGATCTATCATTAGTTCCTTTTCTGTTGAGAGAACTGAGGCACATATGTTAAGTGACTCGCCAAAGGACACTTAGCAGGTCAGTAACAGAGCTGGGAAGAGAATGCCTATCTTGGACTATGTCTTCACAGCAGTGTTATTTCAGAACATCAGTTATTCCGAAATAACATAGTCTGCGATTATACTGCAAGCAGTTATATTGCTAATGTCAAAATAATGTCATATTGGAGGACTTCTTACTCAGACTCCTATATCTCTCATTTTATGAGGAGTAAGGGATGTTGGAGGAAGAGTGTTCTTCCTTTGACTTACTGCTGTGTAGACAGCACCAAAAGCCAAAATAAGCTATTTCGTCTCAAGCTATGCAATTGACGTACCTGAAGTTGTGTAGCTTATTTCAGCTTTGGCTCTTCTGTGTAGATGTGCCCTTAGTTCATATTCCTGTGTCTTATTGTCTGGACAGCATTTTCTCCCAAAACTGGTCTTGCCAGTTTAAGCTATTTATTATGAGTATTCCTTACTCATTTGCTCTCACAATGAAATAATTAAGGTAGACATGCAATTAAAGACTTTCCCTCCATTCTTTATACTATTTTGTGGATAAAGCATGATTTTTTTACCAGGCCAATTCAGGATTTACTGGACAATATGTTGATTCAGTAGGTTGCAAATGGAGTGGTTGCCTCCTGAGGGTCATATTAAAGCTTGAGGGGAGCTTTCTGAGCAACATTGCATCTTAAAGACAATATTTCAAGTTGATAGATACATGGCTCTTCTGTTAAGAATCTGCAGCTGAATTATTGCTGGTCCCCGCCTATTGCTTGAGTTCGAAGGAGCCTTTTGGGGATCAGAGTAAGACAAAAGGGATTAAACGGAGGGAAATATTATATTAAAGATCTCAGTTATGGGAGTAGCTGAAATAACCAGAATATCTTCCATCTGCAATTTAGAATGATCAGGTTGTTTTGGAAACACTTTGAAGTTTTAATGATCAAAATGTGACCAATTTTAAAAGCACCTTTCTTACTACGACAGAGATTCAAAAGTGCTTTATTCCTGTAGTCTTCTTTTGTGTCCTCTTTTTGTGTTTTTAACAGGGCATAAAAATGAAATTCTCAGAAAGATCCAGGATATCCTTTATACAAAAGTCATATTTTGCACATGCTAACATTTGAAAACCTCAAAGGAACATAATTAGCCCTTAAGTCAACAGACCTATGCAGGAGATTAGTTTGGACCCAATTCCTCTACTGTTTCATGGCACCAGGGCAATATAAGATAGTTGACCCTCCAACTTCGATTATCTAGGGATTCTAGGCAACTAAATTCATATCTGTATTGTGAATAGTTGACTCTTAAACAGCTACATCTTCATCTCTTGAATACTACCATAATAACTAATAAAGATCTATATTTAGAGTTTATTTGATGCTTTTCATTTTTGATTCTCAATGGACTTACAAAGGAGACAAGTATCATTGTCCTCATTTTACTGGTGAGATATTTAAGTCATATAAAGATGGAGAGTTGCCTAAAGTCACACATAGCAGACTATAAGCAGAGCTTGGAATAAGCTCAGTTCAGTGACTCAGCCGATGGACCATACTGTCTCCTTAACAGGTAATATTTTATTTTCATAATGCTTTCCTCAAGTGTAACTGTGTGAACACCAATTTCTTGGCCAAATTATCCTGTAGTTAATTATATTTGCTTACCTGAATTCCCCCTGTGGTAACTAGTGGTAGTATACTCTGGTCTTGATCTATGTAGAGCTTGTGTATTTACTCAAAACAGTTGTTCCATTTCAACGTCAGGTACAATTTAAAATTGAATGCGAAGGTGCCCTACCTCACAGAGAGGTTGTGTGGCTTAATTAGTGAGTGTTTGTAAAAGCATTCTGAGGTCCTCTGATGAAAAGCACTATAGTACTGCCAAGTATTTTTATTTTAATTGCTATTTACTTTTGTTCTCATTTTGTTCAAGGCACTTTACAAATGAACTGTAAAATAATGAATGACTGTATGTCTGTGTACTGTATTTAGTGCAAACAAGTTTCATAGCTTATATTGCATGGCCAAATTCAGATTTTAGTTTATTTCCTTGACATTAATATCTCTGGATTTACACCAATATATGGTAAGTGAGAGGAGAACTTAATTAATAAACTCTACCAAAAAGGATTCAAGCATCATGTGGTCCTAATGTCTGTTTTTTGCTACTTGGAGATACCTATTCTTCACATGGTTTACGAAGATCATAAAACTAAATTACAATGTACTGCTTACCAAAGTGCCCAGTTTAGTAATTCTGCCAATCAATTGCAGTTCCTTAACATAGGTGCCAGCCAGCATGCTGCCTTTCAAATGTACTGAACTAGAGATTGATTTACAGCAATCTTTCACAGGCTTGGTACCAGAAAAAGAGACCAGCAATGAAAAGTTTCTATTTGGATGACCACCAAATTATGCAAATGGTAACCAGTGAAGCATCAAAGACACAAGCCTTTTACAAAAGTTTAAATGAAAAAAAAATCAAATAGTCCAACATTTCTAACTTACTGAAAATATGTAATTTCAGCATTGAATATACAAATGTCAAATGACTTATACATGGAAGTTTTATGAAGGAAGTTAGTCCTACTTGGAGATACCTATTCTTCACATGGTTTACGAAGATCATAAAACTAAATTACAATGTACTGCTTACCAAAGTGCCCAGTTTAGTAATTCTGCCAATCAATTGCAGTTCCTTAACATAGGTGCCAGCCAGCATGCTGCCTTTCAAATGTACTGAACTAGAGATTGATTTACAGCAATCTTTCACGGGCTTGGTACCAGAAAAAGAGACCAGCAATGAAAAGTTTCTATTTGGATGACCACCAAATTATGCAAATGGTAACCAGTGAAGCATCAAAGACACAAGCCTTTTACAAAAGTTTAAATGAAAAAAAAATCAAATAGTCCAACATTTCTAACTTACTGAAAATATGTAATTTCAGCATTGAATATACAAATGTCAAATGACTTATACATGGAAGTTTTATGAAGGAAGTTAGTCCTTCATAATGAGAAAAACATAAGGTCGAAATTTTAGCTGGTGTAAATCCACATAACTGCTTTTATTTCAGAGGGATTGCACCAACTGATACCAGCTGAAAAGCTGCCTCAGACCTAGGAATAGGGCTGCATCTGTGATTCCTGGGCCCATACAATAAAAGTTAGAGTCAATCAAATGGAACAAATTCATGTCCAAATTCTCAGATTTTGGTGGATCTACGTTCATTTATACCCAGCTGAATATCTGACATGCTAAATGTTGTATCAAGTTTTTCACGAGAGAAGAGCAGGGGCATTTGAATAAGGTGCCTGACTTCACTGCACTGCTTCTCACAGGGTATGTCTACACTACAAAGTTAATTCGAACTAACAGATGTTAGTTCGAATTAACTTTCATAGGCGCTACACATGCAAACCGCTAGTTCGAACTTAATTCGAACTAGCGGTGCGCTTAATTCGAACTAGGTAAACCTCATTCCACGAGGACTAATGCCTAGTTCGAATTAACTAGTTCGAATTAAGGGCTGTGTAGCCACTTAATTTGAATTAGTGGGAGGCTAGCCCTCCCCAGGTTTCCCTGGTGGCCACTCTGGGCACTACCAGGGAAACTCTTCTGCCCCCCTCCCGGCCCCGGAGCCATTAAAGGGGCACAGGCTGGCTACGGTGCCCGTGCCAGGTGCAAGCCTGCCAGCACCCAGCCAGCAGACCCTGCACCTGGCACGGCTTGAGCCAGCCACCCGCTGCCACCCAGCCCTCCGCCTCTTCCCGGGACCAGGCTGGCGGCTCCCGGGAGCTTGCCCAGGTCCGCAAGAGGCGGGCTCCCACCTGGTCTAGTGCGGACATCGTGGACCTCATCCACGACCTCTGCACTAGGCACAGGAAAGTGGCCGTCTAGGGCAGGAGAGCTGCCAGCCTGGCCACCCAGGAGAAGGTGTGCATGAAAATCAGGGTGGTCCAGTGAGACCCCTGACCCTGAGCCCTGAGCTTAGAATGGCCATACTGGGTCAGACCAAAGGTCCATCTAGCCCAATAGCCTGTCTGCCGACAGTGGCCAACACTAGGGACGCTGGAGGGGATGGACCGAAGACAGTGACCAAGCCATTTGTCCCGTGCCATCCCTCTCCAGTCTTCCACAAACTTTGGGCAGGGACACCACTCCTACCCCCTGGCTAATACCACTCCATGGACCCAACCTCCGTGATTTGATCTCACTTCTCTTTAAACTCTGTTCTAGTTGTAGCCTTCACAGCCTCCTGCAGCAAGGAGTTCCACAGGTTGACTATTTGCTTTGTGAAGAAGAACTTTCTGTTATTAGTTTGAAGCCTGCTACCCATTCATTTCATTTGGTGTCCTCTAGTCCTTCTATTATGGGAACTAATGAAGAACTTTTCTTTATGCACCCTCTCCACCCCACTCGTGCTTTTATAGACCTCTATCATATCCCCCCTCCGTCTCCTCTTTTCTAAGCTGAGAAGTCCCAGTCTGTTTAGCCTCTCTTCATATGGGACCTGTTCCAAACCCCTGATCATTTCAGTTGCTCTCCCCTCTCCCACTCTCTCTCTTCCCCTCTCCCACCTCCTTTTCCCAGTCTCCCCGAGTTTTGTTCAATAAAGAGAGTTTCTATTTTTGAACACACATGTCATTTATTTTGTACATCAGGAAGGGGGGCTAGGGAGGGGTAAGTGGAAGGAGGTGAGGGAGGAATGGGGTATGAGCCCCCAATGGGGAGAACTGGGGTGGCTCTGCGGGCTTCTCGGGGTGGAAGCTCTCCTGCAGCTCCCCAATTGACCCCCCCTCCAGATGGCAGCCTGCGGCAAGTGCAGCCGGGCTGATGGCCGAGTGCTGTGATGTGCCGAGTGTGGGCACTCAGGGCACTCCAAGCCAGGACTGCTTTGCAACGGGGAACCCCTGAGAACTGTCTGTCCGGGGTGGGAGTCAGGTCTCTTTAAGCACAGCCCTCGGCTAGCCTGAGACAGCAGCTCCACGCTCTAAGTCCTACTCTGATGCCCTGCCGGCACTGCTTCCGGCCATCCTTAACCTTGGTTCAGGGTCCACTCAATGTGGACATGCTAGTTCGAATTAGCTAATTTGAATTAGTGCACCCAGACTTAAAAACTGGTTTGAATTAGCGTTTTGCTTAGTTCGAATTAACTAATTCGAACTAAGTTAGTTCGAATTAGCGCTGTAGTGTAGACATACCCACACTGAGTAATGCCGTGGACCCCAACTCAGTGCCCACGGGCGCCATGGCGCCCGCCGGGCTCTTTACATGCGCCCGCGGAGCAATCTGGGCTGGCAGGTGCCAGCCCCGGGCGCATGGCCGGTCCCGCCCCCGGGGGCGCCGCGCGTGCCCTTGCCGGCACCAGCTCCAGCTTTGGCCCCGCCCCCGGGGGCACCGCGCATGCCCTGGCCCCGGCCCCGGCCTTGGCCCCGCGGCGCTTACGGCGCGCCGGCCCCGGGCGCGCGGCGCTTGCCGGGGGGCACCGGCCCCGGGCGCATGGCTATGGGGGGGCCCCGCCCCCGGGCATGCGGCTGGGGGGGGCCGCCCCCGGGCGGGCAAGTGTCCCCGCCACCTGGCGCCCGGCGGGTGAACGGCCACGCCCCCTGGCGCCTGCCAACCTGAAAAGGTTGGGGACCACTGGAGTAATGCTTCCTCGATGAGATGTTTCTTTGACTCCAATGTGAGTAAAATTGGCAGGATCAGGCTCAGAGAGAGAGGAGCTGATAAACTAGGAGGTGAGGAAAAGAAAGTTACATCTAAATTCCTTTTGGTGTTTTGGGGTTGCTCTCAACCCAGTGATACTACATAATAGTGTAATGTCTTAGAAAAAAACATAAAGTAGTAGTTCAGTAATGAAAATGTTAAATTAAATGGACCATGTTAACATTGCTGTTGATCCTGAGGAACAGTTTTTCCAGTATATAGAGCATTTTGATTCCATACAGCATATGTTCTCCACAGTTTTCTCTGCTCTAATTCTTCCATGTTTTTCGACAGCTCCAGATGGCATGCTGCCTCCAAGGCTTTCATCTGCCACGCCGACCAGTCTTCAGGTTGTCTGGTTTACACCAGCTCGCAATAATGCTCCAGGCTTACCCAGTTACCGACTCCAGATGAGGCCTAAGCATTACACTGATGATATTCTAGAGTATGCAAACAATAAAAATACTGTAAATTGATAGTTAAGAGAAGTAACATTTTTTTAGAGATAGCTCACCCCTTGGGTGGCTGTTGTCTTCTCTTCCCCTCCCCCAATTTGTATATTTAGCTTTATAACTTATTCTTCATTTCTTTCCAGGTTATTTTCCTCTCCCTCTGCTTCCTTAAGCTACATAGTCAAAGATCTTCAACCATATACAGAGTATGAGATGAGAATGATAGTCTCCAATGGTTATGGTAATACATATAGTGACTGGACTTCAATGATTACAGCAGAGGACAGTAAGTAGCCTGCAAAAATACCCATTCTGTTCCCACTTATTTAAACATTTGTTAGCAGATAATACAAATGCATGTACTTCTGCTGGCTAAACTACCATTGCATATGATTTCTTTTTCTTTTATCTCATTGTATTAGCTTAATAGTAATAGCATATTTTTCTCCCTGAGAGCTTAGCTACAGTAATAGAACAGCTAAAAATATTGTCTGAGTTGTGTGAACTGTTGATTAAAAGGATAAAAAGGAATATTTTTCAGAGAAATGCCTCATTTCATTATATAATATCTCTCTGTTCACATATGCCCCTATGCAGATAGAGAAACATATTTATTAGTGCGGATAGTTATATAAAGTGAGGAGACTTGCATATTTTGATCTAGATTCTCATTTAATTTACATCAGTCAATGTACGGAAATAAGTGGTAAATGAAAATAAAGCCTTGTCTTGTTCAGATTGTAAACAAGAACGTTCTTTCTTTTGTGGTCACTGGGTTGATGCCACCTTAGCAGTGCGACAGCTTTCTGTAGAACTTTGTATATTGCTGATTCAAACAAGTGATCGGTAAGAAAATGGCAGAGTTTATCATTGACCAATCCACCACTTCTGGCATTAATTGGTTCCTATTTTGAAAATTTACTCTACTTGCATTTGTCCGACAATCCTGTGCTTTGATAAAGCTAGGGATGTGAATGTAGCCATTTTAACTGGTGGTATATGTTGCACAGATACTAGATGCGATATAAAAACAACATATCTGCAGTTACCAAGCACACAAATACACGTTCCTCAGCTGCTTTTTTCAGATATACCATAGTAGGAAACCAGTGGTTGTATAATGAAGGTATCTAGTAAGCAGAGCCATATGGAAGTGTGCTGTTGCTTATGAAAAATGTTTTGTTGAATTTTCAAATCATTAGCTATATCAGAACAATCAAAATCTTTGCCTATGAGATCCTCCTGTCATAAAACTCTTTTAATAAGCAAGAGAAATTCTGAGATAATATGTTGCAATGAAAAAAAAAGTCCCAGTTTTTTGGTCCTGCTTTCCCTTTTACTCCAGATTTACACTAGTGTGAAAACAGAATCTAGACTTAAAGTAATAGAATTAATAAGGATATCAACTATCCAACATTTGTGGCTCCTCATTGTTCCCAATGTGTGTGGCTCCACATTGTTTCTCTAGTCTGTATTCAAAATATATCTCAAAGAGAATTATATCTTAATATATCGTCAGCTGAAAACATGTTTACAGTTGAGCAAAGAATTCACTAGTGGTAACTTATCTGACAAATTTAGGTCCCAATCTTGGAAACACATGTGTGCTTAAATTTAAACACTGGAGTAGCCTCATTGATTTAAATTGGACTACTCACCTAAATGCATTAAATTCAGTGTATGCGTCAATTTTTGCAAAAAGCAGAGACTTAGCGTCTTTTCTACCTCTGAAGATTTCTTATCAAATCATAATTCTCTTTAATGAGCTTGTTGTATAAAATTACTTACTACATTTTTTTAACACTGGCTTGACTGAACAGTTATCTGTGAATATTGGCTCTTCAGACTATAATAGCTGAGAATGGTCAGGTAGATCACATGGTATTGTTGTTGTTTTTTTCCTGTGTGAGATGAGTGCACATTGAGCTCTGTCATTGATTGATGTATGAGTTTACAATAGGTTTTTGCAAATATTAGTTTGTGTATCTTCTAAATATGCTTTTTGGGTGAAATTCACTCTTGCTCAGAGAACTTTTTCAAGACCTATGGTGCACTTTATTCCCACTTAAGCCCATGAATTGGATGCTACTGGTGCATGGGACTTGTGCCTTCTGTACAGGAGTAAATTTATCTTCTGTAGACATTTTTATGAAAAATGTGATTGCATGAATGTAGGTAGAAGAGACAAAAAGAATGTGATGTGGGAAAGGTGAATTCATTTAAACATTTGCAGAAAAATTAATGGAAAGCTTTCCATTGATATTTGCCCAGCTCTAATTTTTTGAGACTCACTATTCAATGGCTTCTTAAACTGTTAAAGCTACATCGGGATTTGCATCTTGAAAAACACTGTATTTGTAGTGCAGTCATAAACTCTATCTTCTCAGTGACCATGCGTTTCATTCCCATGCCCTGCTCCATTTGCATTTGTAAAAAATAAATGCTGATATATCTCTAGTAGCCAAAAATTTCTGTGTTTGTAATTTACCTGCACAGCTTGCACCTTTGTGTTGGTAACAGAGGGCTCTGTATTTTTGGTGGCATTATGGAAGACTGCCATCTCTGAGAGGATGTTCAATTCAGTTGACAAAGACTGAATGATTGGCAATGAGCATAAGTAGTATTTCTGTCAAGTCTTCAATGTGTTGCTTATAAAGCCACCTATACTGACAGCTTATTGCCAGAACTACATTTAATACATGGTCTTTCTAACCAATATCCTCTGACTTTTTAAAGAGCAATTTTGACAGTTGAAATTTCCTGTATCTCTTATCCTGGTAAAATACAGAAATGTTCCCATGTTCATATTTGAGTTTTACCCTACAAATACATGCCTCTGTAGTTTAATCAAAGCACAAAATATCCATAGAAAGATCATGTATTTAGGTATATTAGCCTGATCAATTTGTATAAATTGCTATAACTCTGCCATACAATTACACTAAGTTATACCAGATGAGGATTTGACCATATATATTTTTATGTCTAGCAAGAAATCAGAAAAGATGAGAGGAAATTCAGTAAACATCACCAGAAAAAGTCTGTTGTCTGAGGGAAATTTGTATAATATAAAGATAGATGCTGAAGAGAATGTTAATAGATATTTCAAATATTTTTTCATTTACATCAGACTGACACCAGTAACTGATTTCATGCATTTTTAAAAGTCTAACCTGCCAGTGCCAAATAACAATAATGTACATTTCCTATGAATATTTTAAAACCTGTTAAACATGTGTTAATAAAAGATGTTTGTTCCAGTGATCTTGGCCAGCATAATGTCAAACTACCAGACAAATACAAACAATTCATGAAGTTTCTGTTTTCAGTTACTAGGGTGTAAATCTGGAGTAACTCTATTAAAAACAGAAGAACTACTCTGGATTTATGCTGAGCATCTGAGATCAGAATTTCATGCACTGCTTTTAAGAATAAAATGGAATCTCTCCTCCTTGAGTATACAGAATTAAGATATTCATCTCATGTAATGCTTTTCTTTCATGGTGAATATTCTGGACAGCCTGAGAAGGGGAGCTGCCAGGGAGTTAGTTATATCTCTTGGGCCAGTTTTATTCCTGATCTTGAAGCCATTTTTTTTTTGTTGCCAGCCCCATCCCCCTTCACATCTTCAAAGTAGTCTTAAAAGTATTCCTCCACAGTTTATAACCATCCACATGGAGAGTGGCTCTAACCATGAGAACTTATTGTAACCATCAAGGCAAAATGAGAGGCAAAAAGCCTAAAGAGGAAGATCCTGTTGCACTTGGAATATCTGGCTCTGTCACCCAAAGTCATGTACATCCCCCTTAACAACAGGAGTCGAGCTGAAAAGCTCAGCTTCTCCTGGTTCATTTTTCATTATTTGGCATCTAGCCAACAAGTGTTGGATGAGGTTGCCTGGTAATTCCTTGACCAGGTGGATTTGCCCAACAGGAAGTGAACAGAATTTCAAGTTGGCATCGGTGAGCCTGGAGAGTGGACATCTTGTTGTTCTTCTGGTCAGATGCCTAGAAAGGTGGACACCCAAGGAACAGTTCTATTTTTGTCCAGGTGATCATAGCTCCTAAGGCATATGTCAGGATGTCAGTTGTGGATTTTAGCATTATCTCAGAACTTTATTCACTGAACAGTCTTCCAAAGACTGTCCACATCTCAAACTCACTGCGTGAAACCCTAAGTGGCTAAATCATAAGAGTTATTCACAGGAGCTGATAAATTTCTTCTTTACATACAGGCAACACTGCCAGTGTTATTTACTTGTTATTGACATTCATCTGACGAAGTGAGTCTTTGCCCACGAAAGTTTATGCTCCAACACTTCAGTTAGTCTATAAGGTGCCACTTTTACTTGATATTCACGATCATTTTGAAAAATACAACTCCCCTCTACTGGTAACAACACACATTTGAACATTTCTTCCAGCAGCTTGTCATAAAGACCCATGATCTAGTTTTCTCACAGTGCTACTGAGCTGCTTCACACACACTTCTTTATCTTTCTGAAGGAAACAGCTCTTCAAAGGGCTTTAACCCTGTGCACAATGGAACAATGTAGTTTAATTCCAGTTCACATTCTTACTCCCTTTGAGTCCATGGGGGAAATGTCTTTAAAGCACACCTTTCTTTTGGCCATTCCTTCAGCAGGAAGCTTTCTCTCAGGCAACCTAGCCTCCATTTTTTTCTGGATCAGATGACTCTAAGGCTACCCCCTGATTTCAAACCTAAGTCTCATGCTCATTCACAAGAGGTAAAGGCAGAACATAGCGGTTATACAATAGTTGTTCAGCATGAGATCCCTACAGTGCCTTTGCTTGTGCCCTGGTTTTATGGGACTAAGTGTGGATGATAGATGGAAGGGATCCTTAAGGAATCCATTTTGAGGCACTTGAAAGAGAGGAAAGTGATTAGGAATAGTCAGCATGGGTTCACAAAGGGCAAGTTGTGCCTGACCAATCTGATTAGCTTCTATGATGAGGTAACTGGCTCTGTGGACATGGGGAAGTCAGTGGATGTGATACACCTTAACTTTAGCAAGACTTTTGATATGGTCTCCCACAATATTCTTGCCAGCAAGTTAAGGGAATGTGGATTGGATAAATGGACGGTAAGATGGATGGAAAGATGGCTAGAAGGCCGGGCCGGGTTGATTTAGTTGGGATTGGTCCTGCCTAAAGCAGGGTGCTGGACTTGATCTGAGGTCTTTTCCAGTTCTATGATTCTATGAGTCTATGATTTTACTAATAGCCAGTTTGTCCTTATAGGAAAAATCATTTAATTTGTATTTATTTTATTCATTTAGATAGTGCCTATCAATGTAGGGCTATTACCTCATATGATTATCTGAAATGGCCATGTTCAGATGATCCTTGGTTGAGATTAAGAAAAAAAAATTGTTTTCCTTCAATAATCTGTTATAGTGTCATTGCGGGAAAAAGTCCTGTCAGCATAGGCAAAAGTATTACTCTTCTATATTCGTGACTCCATATAAAGGATCATACATCTTCATATTACATTGTAGCTAAGGGTAAGAGTAAGATAATATCATGAGTAAGGAAGGAATTCTCTGAATCATGCTGAGGCTAATTGACAACGGGAACATGGTCCTTTTGTGGCCAGAACTCGGCTTGCCCCTGGATAGAACCAATAGTTATTGCAGTTTGTAACTGACACAACATTTTATCAATGTTTATAACTTCACCAGCAAGAGGCCTCAGAAAAAAAAATATCTGGCTTACAATGAAGAGGGGTCTATTCTACTTAGGTGGAGGGCTTCCAATCAAAGCATGTAACTCTCATCAACTTTAATGAGCAGTAACCCAGCTACCTCTCCCAGATGAATGGATAGAGCCATATACACACCTGGGTGGGTGAGTAAGCTCCCTCAAATCTGTACAGGTAAGTATCTAAGCACACATGTTTCTAGGCTGGTGATTAAAAAAAGATTAATGACAATTCTATGCCTTCATTTTAAGTAGAGTCTGAACTTTTGAAGTAGATGAACAAAATAGCCTTCCATAAAAGATAATTTCATTTGCCAAAATGAAATTACTATCCAATTGTAATGTTGTAATGAAATGGCTTGAAATATGAATCAGAGATCTTCAGAAAAAAAGATGCTCCCTGTTCCTGTGTTCAATAGTTAGTTCTATAAACAATTATATCTGAGTAAAGAGCGCCATGATTTTATTTTTATCATTGGCAGGCTGAGCTGTGTAGCTGTCATACTTTGCAGTCTTTCCTCCAGTGACAACCACATTGACAACATGTTATACTCCACATTGATTTTACAGTTAAGGAGCTGATTGTGATATATAGGGATTTTAAGAATTCAGCTGAGAGGCTGACTTTTGCCTTTTATCATTCCATTAAAATTTTATAACCATCTTTTTCATGTCATTTCATCCATGAATTCTTACTTTAGAAAGTGATAGCTACTGCTGTGAGCATAACTTTCCTCATGTTCAGAGCTTTTTATTGTATTAGCAAACTACCCCAATTATAGTTAATGCTCATGTTTTACATAATTGTGGTGACCCTTTCAACCAAGCAGTATCATGCTAGTTGATTTGTATATAGAATTAGATGATTTTGCTTGTCATTTAAAAAGAAGCTACACTGCATGTGTTCCGGGGACCGGGATTTAACGCTTCCTTATCCAGTGGGGCCAATTAAGCATCTCTCAAATGTCTTGTCTGAATAGAGAGAGTTTTAAGTCTCTCTTTTTAAAAGGCCAGCAGGGAATGTATAGGCAGATATGTTAGCTACCAAAAAAAGTATTTGTTTGAAAAAAAATTGCAAAATTGAAGATAAGCATCTCTTCTCATACATTATAACAGATTGTCTTTAAGGAATATGTTTAAACTCTGTGGGGGTTTGGAGCAAAGTTCATCTAATTATCACAAATGTTTCACCTATTATGCTAGCAACTTATTCAGTAGAAATAAAAGGCTTATCCCTTCTATCACAACAGAGAACAGGCTGCCTGATTATAATTTTGTTCCCCTGCAAAAGTTCACAGTGTGATAGCTTGTATATGAGGCATAATTAAATAAAATGCTGGTATACAGCTCAGTAGAAAATATTGTATCTTTCAACTTTTAAAAAAGCTTCAATCCCCCACCGCTGATTTTCAAGATCTTAAATCTCAAAAGACAATTCTCTCCTTCCAGGCAAAATGGTTATTTTAAAGAATACAAATTTGCTTTAATCTGGAAAAAATAATAAATTCTAAATTACGTGCTAAAGCCTGCTGCAAAAGACAAACTGACTGCTTTTGCACAGATATAAGTAATATCAGGATGTGGCTGATCCTCAGAGCACATTTTTTTTCATAATTAAGAATGCAAAGGTTCAAATTCATCTTAGAGTACACGAATATAAAACTGGAGTGTTCCACTCAAATGTGACTGAGCAGAACTTGGCCTGTGATCTGAAAAATGTTTAATAGAAATTTCTTTGTGATATAATGGGTGGTGAAAAGAAAACCCTTTCCCCTGTTTTACAAATCTGAAAATGACACAGATATTTCTGACCCAGTTCTGTTTTGTTGCACTGATTTTAATACCAGAATAATTCCATTGAATGTGGTGGAATCACCTTGATTTATGTCTATGTATGTGAGAGCAGAATCAGGTCCCCTGCCTGCTTTGTCTACTCTCCAAAGGTAAAGAAAGACCTATGCTTTGTGCAGATATGTTTGCATTTCATAATTAGCAAGAGTGATGACATCATTTTAAAGCCTGTACATAAAAAAAAAATGTTTTTTCTCCATAAAGTGGCTTTTCCTTATGCTTAGGATTTCATTTGCACGTCACTGTGAAGTAAGTGGTTGCATTACAGACAATTGAATATGGAAATCTGTATATGCTAATACAGTAAAACATATAACAGTCACCGATTACAAGAGCTGAATTTTAAACCATTTGGTATTTGAAACTTACAAAAAGCAACCCCACAAATAGCAAAGCTATTTTAAACAATTATGAAATCCAAGTATATCTTTTTATAAGTTTTTTCAATAAAATCTAATGTTCACAGAAAAATCTCATAAATGTCAAAATTGCTGTGGGCAGAATAGAGGGAAATAGTATTATCTTGATCTGCTGTAGCAATTTATAGATTTCAGGATGTGGTTTATAAGAATGCTAAATGTTCTGGAATTACAGCTGTTACTGATCAGTGATTGAGCCAGATTTGTGTTATTGCACCATGTTCTTGCTTGTACCTAGAGAGCAGTAAAGCCTCAATATAATAAAAAGCACCTGCATTTTAAATGAAATTTCAATTGAAAAACTTAACAGCCCTTCAAATTGCAGAATTTAACGCAGCCCAGTAAAGCTTAAATAACACTTTGCCTCCACAGGCTGAGGGTTTTGCATTCAAGGTGACTTGATTGTGTCGCTTGGTGAAATTATTTACAATTAAGGAATTTCTCTGGAGGGCTACAGAGTATTTGCTGTTCCACAACACCTATGCAGGCATATGGTCGGTCTTTTTCTGTATTCATGGAGGCTCCTGAACCTTTATGATAATTGAATCAGTTAGAGTGCTGAGTGGAGCAAGCATAAAACCTGTTAACCTAAAGGTCAGATCTGTGCATTGTTTATTTATCAGTAGGTGAAAGAGCTAAATCGGCAGCTTCTGTCACAGTCACAGTAAAAAATCACCTATAAAATTAACAGGGAGTAGATAAATTGCAAAAAATGGATTAGAATTATAAACAGAATGAACTAAAATATTGGCTATATAATGAGAGTTGCGGAAGAGGTTTATTGAGCTGTAAAATATGCAGCTTTGTTATGACTGTTATTGGTTGTAATTAGTAGCTGGTGCTCTAGAAAATATCAGCAAAAGCTAGACCTATGGTTCTAAACTCTTATGCGGTCTTACATTTTCCCTCCAGGTTAACAGAATTCAACATAGTATTATTGAGAGATCGGGTTTGCTTTTGTGTTTGGGGTATTTTTAATAAGCAACCTGTCATTGAAAAGGACTCCATACACATTCAGCAGAGCCTTTTAAACAGTTGGGCCTACATTCCAAAGGGGAATAGAATATTCAGTTAATCTAAACCTCTTTTGTCATCTGAGCCTTGTACTTTCCCTTGATTGCTAACTCTGCCTTTGATAAATACAACTTTTGAGATTTTTTTAATCTTTAAAAACAATTTTTTTTTATTATAGAGCCTGGTCCTATAGACCCACCATTACTATTGAATGTTAAATCTAGGAAAACAGACATCATCTGGCAGCACCCTTCAAAGCCAAATGGCAATATAATTCATTACAACATTTACCAAAATGACCAACTGCATGCTACGGTGGCAGGAACCTGGTCTAATTGCACTGTATATCACCTGCGTCCTTACACGGTCCATCAGTTTCAAGTAGAAGGCTGCACCTCCAAAGGATGCTCCCTTTCCCCCAAGGCCCCAGCTATACAGACTCTCCCAGATGCACCTGAAGACATCCCTGCTCCACAGCTATATTCGGACACACCAACATCCGTGTATATATCATGGCAACCCCCTGTTCTTCCAAATGGCGTGGTGGAAAACTTTACAATAGAAAGAAGGGTGAAAGGAACAGAACAAGTGTCTACTCTCGTGACTCTACCACATAATCATTCCACAAGCTATGTTGACCAGAGTGCGGCTCTTAGCCCTTGGAAGGAGTATGAGTACAGAATACTGGTGAGCACCCTTAACGGAGGTACTAACAGCAGTGCTTGGACAGCAGTTACCACCAGACCTTCAAGACCTGCTGGTGTTCAGCCACCTAAAGTAGAGGTGCTGGGGCCCGATTCGGTTAAGGTAGGTTTAATTTGTGTTATCTGACAATTTTTACATATTTTCCATGTAAGAGTGTGTATTTGACAGGGACAACTACTGGCTGAGCTAATAGATTTTATTGCTGGTGGGGGTGGATGAATGTTAGTTTTGAGCCAGAGATCAGATACTATCTTTCATTCAGCTTCAGTTTGAGACACTTTCATTTTTCTTATGCACCTGAAATATTTGGATTATCGCAAAAGGGATATTTAGTTTTCATCATCTAGTCAGACTTAAATAGTCCAGGAAACAAATTACAGAAAAAAAACTCTGTAAACTTCATTAAAATACTAAGAAAGTTACAAGTTATAAATATTTACACTTTTAATAAAGAATCACAGATCCTTTTTCTAGGGAAAAGGAAGTAAAAGGCTAAGGAAGTAAAAATAACAGCATGAATCCTCCGAATTAGGAAACAAGTAGCCTGACAGGACTAGCTAGGAAGTTTTCAATTATTCACATTGTTCAATTGGGAATGAGCTCTAGAGGACAGGATAACTACCATTGTTTTGGCTTGCATACAAACTTCATTCAAGGGAAATTAGTGTAACCAAACAAGAGGGATTTTTGTAGCTAAGAAGCCTCTTTTGTGTAAATACACACATGCTTCCATGGATTCAGTCTTGTACTAATGCCAAAAGTATTGGTACAGTAGCTTGCTCACTAGAGCACAAAACAAAGGACATTTGCATAAGACTGAAGTTCATCTGTTAGAATTATGGTTTTTGTTTAAAATGTATTTTGTTTCAAAAGGTAAATATAAAGTGGAGTTATCCAGGCAGCATAAATAGTTTGAGGATATGAATTTAACTGCTAATTTTTCCATTCTTCATCCAGAATATGAAGCTTTGATAAGAGTTATCCACTTTGAAACAACGAAACATGAGTTGTTTAAATTATATGTGAGCATCTACGGAATAACATGTTACCATTCACATTAATATACTGGTTATCATAAGAATGAATAATGATTGACCACTGCTTGGATTGCAAAGTGCTGCCATACTCTCTTTTAAGAATTTGTGCTGCATATTTTCAGGTGATTTCAGAGACAACTATGTACATTTTTAAGACACATCTTAATGATCAACACAATTCATAACAAACGATCCTTTCATGGATTTGCTAGGAATAGGAACAATAAGAGGGAGTAAAATATATTGTACAGGCAATGGTTGTAATTCAGCAAGTTATTAAGCACATGCCTAACTTTGACTTAAGTCTTTATAACAGTAAAATAAGTCGCTGCTTGCCTTTCATGCTGACTCCAAGGACATAAAGTTATACTCCTTTTACATTTGAAATTTCTTTTTCCATTATAGATTCAATACATTCCATTCCATTTTTAAAAATGTATCAAATTATTATTGGTCCTGTTTGTGATTTTCCTTGGAATCTAAGGTACTCACTAATAAGAAATTGAGTCTTCCTCTGTTTCAAATCCAAAATATCAGGGATCTACTGTTCCTTAAAAAACATTTAGATAAGTTCTCTCGTTGAGACCCAAGTTTGATAGCACACACCTGCATTTCATTCTGTAATAATTCAGTTTCAATATAAGAATACTTTTTCAGAGTTTGGTGACTCATCAGACAGCTCAGTTGGGTATTTATACCTTCTTGCTTTCCTAGGGAAACAACACTCCTGGGATCTAACAGTAAGCAAACCCATGCCAGCATGTCTCACTGAAACAGAAGATTCACTGCAATGCTATTTTGAAATAACTAGGGCTATTCCAAAATAACTTAATCCACATCTACATAGCAGGCAGATATTTTGAAATAGTGTCAAAATACTGTCAAGTTGGAGGACTTCTTATCCAATTCCTGTTACCCTCATGGTATGAGGAATAAGAGAAGACGGAGGAAGAGTGCTCTATTTCAAAATAAGTATTGTGAGACGCTCCCTATTTTGAAATAAGCTATGCAATTGATGTAGCTCAATTTGCGTACCTTATTTCGAGTTAAGCCCTGCTATGTAGACCCCTAGTCTCTCATTAACTTTCTCAGCCCTTTAAGGTCTATGTTGTACAGCCTCCTGAATGAGCTGGGTGTATTTTGTGCCAGTTGCTGCTATAGCAGTCTCAGGCTTTCTTTTTCTCTTTGTGAGTCTATTGAATCTTCTGTTTCAGTGAGACATACTGGCATGGGTTTGCTTACTGTTAGATCACAGGAGTGCTATTCCCTGTTTCTGACTTTAAATCATTATTTCAAATGGAGTAGGTCTAACTATGAAAAATAGTCAATAAAATGTAAACGTTCATTATGAAAGATGAAACTTCATTGTGTACGTCTTTTCAAATACACTTGTGTGTGTGTTTGTAAAATCTCTCTCTTAATCCTTCTGAGTAATGTGACTCTTGCCCTGTACCAGTGCTGTGGTGAATTCTTCGGAACCTGGCTGCCTTTTGTGTTAAACACTGTTGAGTTTAGGAGAGTGGAATAGGTGACATAACACAACACAAGTTTTCCACACACAAGACAGAGTCATTCAAGATCTGCTGATTCATACTGGTCTTATTTCTTAGCTGCAACATTATCTGCAGTTCTCTACTGAAGAATACTGTCGAACCTCTTAGGGACAGAAAGCATTTATCACAATATTGCCAAAAGAAATGAAGCAAAATTGTGTAATTAGATACTTGAAGAGCATGCCGCAGTAAATAATTCAAGAGAGCTTGGGCACATCAAATGTTGCTTGCACAAAAAACAGTAGATTTGTTATATCTAATTTAAGGCCAAGTCCTGCACCAACTGAAATAACAGACTAAATGTGATAGCTACTCATTCCAGCAAATGTTTAACATTTAAATACATTTCGGCAGTTGGTGAGTGGTAGACTCAATCTATACAGTTTATAAGCCTACTGTTGTCAAATGTCCAAACTTACCACAGGATTGCTATCTGAGAGACCCAGAGGCTTCTTGCTCTCTGTTCTCCTTCAGAGGAACACATTTGCTGAATGTGGGTGGGGAGGAGAAGGCAGAGATGCAGTTCAGCCCTTTCATGCTCCCACAGCTTGCATAGTGGGGTTAGCACACCAATAAACAGCTTTGTCTGTTGACTACTTTAGGATTTTCATGTAAGCATGGGAAAGGTTTGAAGCCTCTCTGTGACCATTACTGTTGTAGTGAGGTCATATCCTAGCTAGGTGGAGGGGGAAAAAAGGAGGAAAAGCACTTTGGCATGAAGTTGACTTCTGCACCCTTTACATAGCCTCCCGCCAAAACCAACCCTCCTCTGTGCAGCAGAACCACACCAGTTTTGCTGCCAGGTGCACAGGCATGGAGATTGGTTCAGGACTTGTCCCTGAAGGATTGCACTGTATTCTGAAAAGGGGTAGGTGAATCTGGCTCTGATAACTTTACCTTGGTAAACTGAGCCACAAAATCTTCATGAATACTGCAGCAGATTAATGCTCGAAACATGCTTGTGCTGTGTAAGACTCTTGTCATATTAAATATCTACAGTGGCAACTCTTACACGAAGAGTGGAAAATAAGCAATCTCTTCAGAAGTGAACCAGCATGAGACTTTAATTACTTCTTGCCCTAGAGAGAGCTGTCCTTCCAGGGTAGAGCTGAAGGTATTGTAGAAGGGCACGGTGGGAAAGGTTATATTGAGAGGCTCTTTAACTGAGCCAAGGATGTGAATCAATAGAGGCTTTCAGTTGTCAGTGCAACCAATCCCTAAACCACGAGTGCAAATATTTACTTAAACTAGTAAAAAAAGAGAATTTATTATAAAGAGAAACATATTTCCATTCTTTTATTTAGTCATAAAATCAATATAAATGATTTTGTGATGTGAAGAATTCAAAGTGCTGTAACATGGTAATCACTGGAGTAGACAGCTTATTTTCATAGGCGTAAGCCTTCATTGTACAAAAAGGGAAAATGTCAGTACCCCATCCGCTGTCTTGGCATAAACACTTCTGATGCTATATATATTCTTTTTTATATTTAATTTTAATCAGAATGGCCTTATGCCTCCCAATATCATTCTGCTTGCTTTCATTTGTGCAGAAAAAAGTGTAAAGGTGCTATAATTTTTAAATGATGCATTTCCGTGACACCTGCATGATATTCTTTAATATTTGCTGAATTGATAATGTTCATGCGAGCAGAGTATACTGAGCAATAAACTGCTTTTGTGGCTGATTAAATGCCAAAGTGACGTGGAGATATGCAGCAACTGGAAAAGTCATTTATTCAGTGTATTCTAGTGCTGTGAACATTATTCCTGTTACACAAGATTTGCTATTCACTATCTTACAGAAGTGAAAAAGAAATTGGTTCTTTTCTTTTGAGGGTTGCAAATGCTGCATGCCTCATTCTCACTCCTGGTGGGAGAGATCCAGGTTGGATATTAGGAAAAACTATTTCACTAGGAGGGTGGTGAAGCACTGGAATGGGTTACCTAGGGAAGTAGTGGAGTCTCCATTCCTAGAAGTGTTTAAGTCTCGGCTTGACAAAGCCCTGGCCGGGTTGATTTAGTTGGAATTGGTCCTGCCTAGAGCAGGGGGCTAGATTTGATGACCTTCTGATGACTTTTCCAGTTCTATGATTCTATGACTCTTCATGGTGGCATGGCATTGGGGAGTGTATTTAGGTTGATCAGCTTGAGAAGAGTCCTGTTTGCACAGTGAATAATGGTTTAAGGGAGTACTCTGTGTGTATAAAGAATTAAGAGACAGGACACATTGAATTAGATTCCCCATTTTTGTTAAATTATGTTTTCTTGCACTAGATTTCACCCATCTAACTTGCAGTAGGCAGGGGTTACAACTGAGGATGACAGTTTTAACCCCTACCAGAAGATTCACAGGAGATCTGCAAGTAGAGGCTTCTGTGAAAATGTAGCTGCCATCTTGGAGGGCTTTCTGGCTCACTCTAAAAGGTGGTATGGATCCTGTACTTTGCCCAGTTCACTATATCAAAGGGAAGGAATAATGCTGTGCTTTTCTGGCCTGAGAAGCTGAAATTCTTGTCTTACAGCATAGTTGATAGTATAGCTTTGGAATATTTTTGCAATCAGGTAAAATCCCTTCAAGGTAAAAACTCTGTCCCCTACAACACACATTTCTTTCCTCCAAATTAGATCTCAGATGCCAAATGCAGAGAACAATAACCCATTCTAGTGCCAAATATACAGCTCCTCCTTTGGTAGAGGTGGCTCTCTAGCATCCCAAAATGGTTCATTTTTGCCCCACCCCCCCTGAAGAGCACCCTTTACCCCCAAATATTTCCCTGAAGGAAGGGTGTAATCTTTCTTAATTCATCTTATAGTTCTCGTTCGTTATTTGTCTGTCTCTTCTGTCTCAGCCCCACTGCCATCCATCTCTACAGACTGGAAGTAGCTGCAACTAAGAAGGTAGATGCTCTCCAATTGAGACTGAATAGTGAACATTTGGTCTGTCCTCTCGAAAGCAATCTTCCTTTGCACCAGGGTGACCCTTCTTTACTACATAATGCTTCACTTTTTTAAAGTAACCGCTTTTCTAAGGCTGACTACTTGGTTACATTCATATAATTAAACATAAAGAGAAACAATTATTATAATTGTTGTTCTTTGTTTGGACTTGAGGAATTTAGTGATCGGGACTCTTAAAATTGCTGCTGTTCTGCAAACAGTCCTGGAAATGAGGATCTCAGTGAAGTTAAATGCTTGCTACAGTTAGACCAATGTTAGTCAGTCCAGTTACAGCTGGCCTATATAAGTGAAAGACAGTTCTTTTTCATATCATGGAGTTACAGTTGTATTATGGGGAATTATCTTCCCGTTCAGCTTGGTGCCTGGCTCTAAGACTCCCACCATCCCTTGCTGGGATCATTGGTATGAAGTGCTAAGAGAAGTCCATTGTATGGGGATTCCAAAGAGGAAGCTGGCTCCTGTGGCCAAATTATTAAAATTACATTGTGCCAGTATCTCCCACTAACTGACTCTTCAGTGTTTTACTTCTCAGATCACTTTGTGCCAGATAAAAGCTCTCATGGTCCCATCTCCCATCCCTCTTAAGATCCCTGTCTACCACTGCTTCATTCTCAAATTGCTTCATCCTGCAGACTGCTGCAAAGGTCTCTGCTGAGCTCCACTAGGCTAAAGATAATAATAATCACTTGGTATCTACCCTTGTATGTTACCGGGTTAAAAGAAGATGCAACAAGAAGACCTACAGGTGTCATCTTGGGGGGGGGGGAACCCTACAGGTCTGTTCCAGTTTTACATAGGTGTGCCCTGTGCTTTGGGGAAATGGTTAAAGAACCATCAATCCTTGTGTGAAGATTGCCTTGTAATGCTGCTAAGGTCAGTGAGACCTTGGTTTATTTGCCACACAAGTGCTGCTTGAGCAAGTTGAGCTACTGTAACACCCTTAGGAGCACTCTTAACGTGTACACCTGAGATTTTTCTACATTTCAGGGTAGTGATTTCCTTCACAGCTTGCTCATCTGGGGCATGCCATGCAGTAGAGTGACTTGGAAAAAACTAATCAGAACCTAATCAGCATATTCCCCTGCATTGAACAATATTAGTGAAAAAGTATCAGGTTCTGTAATAGTTATATATGCTCATACAGAAATGGTATTTCCATTTCTCTAGTTTTCAGTGTAAGTGCTTCTCAGACCATTTGTACGGGCAACTGATCATTGCAGACTTGGTCCTGCTGCCTTCGTGTATGTGTAGCTCTGACTGAAGTGAATGGAAATTGTGTGTGCATGAGAATTAGAGGAAATAAATGAAAGTGAGTCAATTAAATGGGTGGGATTTCTGTAAAAAAAAAAAAGAAAGTATGGCTGTCTCTGTACCTATAGAAATATAATAGATTTTATTGGAGAATATTTATGGAGTGGCTGATTAGCCTCTGTGAACTAAATACATCTTGTTCAACACAGCAATCCATTTCTCTCCTTTAATCATATTATTGGAGGTAGAATAAAAGAGCTGGATCATTCAATCTGACCAACAGAGTAATTTCAAAAAAGTAAGAACTTCAGGGTATGTCTACACTACCCCCCTGTTCAAACTAGGAGAGTGATGTAGGCATACCACACTTGCAAATGAAGCCCGGGATTTGAATTTCCCGGGCTTCATTTGCATAAGCGGGGAGCCGCCATTTTTAAAACCCTGCTGGTTCGAACCCCGTGCAGCTTCCTATTCCGAACTACCGGTACACCTCGTTCCGCGGGGTTCGAACCAGCGGGGTTTTAAAAATGGCGGCTCCCCGCTTATGCAAATGAAGCCCGGGAAATTCAAATCCCGGGCTTCATTTGTAAGTGCGGTATGCCTACATTACCCCGCTAGTTCGAACTAGCGGGATAGTGTAGACATACCCTCAGTGTGTTGGTCTGTCCTTACAAGTCTCGCTAATTACCAGAGAGAGATGCATGTTATTGGATGTACTGTACCCTCTTAGACTGAATCAGGATAGATTCCAACTCCTGACACAATTCCACTTTAGTTTTCTTATAAATGAGGAAACAATTTCTAGTGGAAAACTTCCTCACTGTATTTGTTACGAAGTGGTAACATAATCCAGTGGTTAGAACACAGGGCCAGAAATTAGGAGAGCGGGGTTCTATTTACCTATGTCTTGCTATGTGATATTGGATATGACCCTTAATCTTTCTGATTTGGTTCATCTCCATACATATTTTAGAGTGTCTGTCTGTCTGAGTCCATCTGTCAGTTAGCCTGTGTGTCTGCGAGTCCATTTGTTCAAGAACTCCTCCTAAACACTAAGAGCTAGAGCTATCAAATTTGGTATGCAGCTTCTTCTTATCCTACCTTAAAGAAAGGTCAGCATTTGGTTATGCCAGAAAAACATGAAATCCCTGGAATGGGACTGATTTCCATAACATGGAAAGGAATGGGGCAGAGAGTAGAGATGTGATACTCACAGTGGTCACTGGAACATGGGGAGAGAACACACACACACACACACATACACACACACACACACACCTCTCCCATGTGGATGGGGTGACCGATTGACCCGGCCTGTATTGCTGGCACTTTCTACCCTCCATGTCTGGCTGAGCCCCCAGGACAGACTCATTTCTTCTGGTACCTGGGGTCATGTCTTCCTGAGGTAACACATGGAAAAGGATGTAATAATATGAAGGAACAGTGAGGCTGGAGGGTGGGCATGAAGTGGTATAGCATGGAGGGGAGAGCAGGGGATCAAGTAAAGGACTGATGGGTGAGCAGCAAAGGCAACAAGTCACTCATTGCCATCTGGCACCAGCTCACACGCACCAGCCACTGCTGCTTGCAGCTCGCAGTCAGTGCTGGACAGAACTGGGACAGGGGCAGGGTCCAGCTGACTGACAGCTGGCATGCAGCAATGGCTGCACTGATGGGCCATCGGGGGAGTGGATGGCCCTGTGCACTGCAGATTTGTCTCTCCACCATCTTTGCACACTCACCACCATCAGCCACTGGCTCCAGACACCCCTCCAGTCACTGCTGGTGGGTGGACAGCTGGCAAGCAAGGATCAGGCCAGCACTAGGACCCACCAGTACTGATGGGTAGAGGGGAGGAAGAAAATACAGGACAACTTGCCCATTTATAAGAGAAAATTGGAACACCTGGTCACCCTAGGCTTCCTCATCTGCACCCTTTCTCATAGCCTCCATGGTGAGCTACAATGGATATAAAAACGACTGCTGTTTCCAACATAGGCTGAACTCTTCTGCTCTCATGCAGAAGATTCTGACCACAGATTCAGGGTAAAGAGGAGAGAAGGTCCCATAGTTTCATAGTGAATATAAGCCAGGCTGGCTCTGCCTTCTTTATATATATCACATAGTTCAGTCAGTCACTTGACCTTGTCCTTGATTTGTTATTGACGCGTATAGGCCACTGCTTTTTATGACAGAAAAGTTTGCCTGGAGTGTAATTGCATTGTATATTCTGCTCCATCCTTCTTCCCAGGTGTCATCTCTAGTTCAAGACAGGCCAGCTCCCTAATATACATGAGCATTATCCCAAATTTAAATCCCTCCTTTTTCTTCCATCTTGATTTTAGATAGACTGGCATCCCTAATAATCAATAAAATACTGCTCAGAGGGAATCGGGCTTGGTGAGACTCTGACTCAACTTGGTTTTTCATGCTTCTGAGGACTAACATCATTGTGCCTGGTTTGCAATGTTTCACTCTCTTTGCAATTTGCATTACAAGATAAATTACCTACTCCAATTTAGACAGAGGTGGGATCTTATTCACGTATTGTACAGCATCCAGCACAGTGTCAATACCTAACACATCGTGTAGAATCACATTTTAGAATTCTTTCATTTTCAATAGATAGCACCCCATCAGGGTGAGATTCAGATGCTGACATGTTAGGGGAGCAGCTGTTGTTCCCAGGCGTTCATAACCTCCCATCCCACCAAGGGGTGGGACGTAGCACTGCTCCTGTTTTATTGAACGCGTTTTGTTGTGTGCTGCTAAAGGATTTGTTAACAGTCCGAAGTTCAGCCATGACACACTAGCAGGAGCCTCACCTGCACCAGAACCAGGCTCCTGTCAACCCGCTGAGCACAGCTGGCCCTGATGGAAGCTGTCAGATTGTCTGCACCATCTGATTGGCTGAAGGAGACAGCAGGCTGATACTCAGCTCAATGCAGCAGCAGTCCAGTGGGTGCTCAGTGCCTGTTGCCTGACTTGATCCTGTCTCTATCTCCCACCCGAGCCTGCATCTACTTCTGCTCCACCGTCTTTGGGACCTCCGACTCCCCAGCTCAGACCCTCAGCTTCGCCTTCTGACTGTGATCCTTCAGCTTAGGCTTTGGTTTCTGACTCCCAACCCCAATCTCCTAGTAGACCTTCTGACTGTGATTCTGGGTTGAGCTTTGGTGTTCCTCTCACAGTGACAATCTTTGACTTTGCACTAAGACCCACATCATCTGGATTCAGCTCTGTTAGGCCAGACTGCCCATGACTCAGTCATGGTACAAATTGACCATTCTGAGGTAACTTCCTGTTAAAGAGAAGTCCTGTTAAATCCTCAGTGTCACCAAAGGTATCATGTACAGTTCTTCTTTTAGAAGTCTACTTCCATTAAACAGCCCAGACTAGTCAGTCCTTTGAGTGCTCATTTAAGACAGTTAAGGTTTAACTTTGCTAATGACTGAAAATAAAGCATTTGAATAAAACTTATTCAATTCTTATTTAGGCAGAACTTAAAGTGAAATGCAGACTTGAGAATTGAGTCCTGAATTAGTTACAAAATATAATTGTGGATGAGCCCCTGAGTCTGGCATGCTGCCTCCTTCAGGGACAAATATGAGTCTCACGTGGAATGTGGACCCCCCCCTTCTTCTCTCACGCACAATGTATCTGATCAGTTGTGCTGTATGGTTCATGCACATGAGATTAAATGTTCTTTCCGGGACATGGGAAATTACAACACAAAATTTACTAACCTGGCTGTTTTCTACCTAAATTTTAAAATGAAACCTTCAAGTTTTATATTATCCATACTCTTGCACTACTTAAATACAGAGAGAATGTATATCAACTCTCCCAGAAAGAGATTTGGCTTTTTTGCATAAAGGAGGAAAGTAGTAAAAGGTCTTTGAAGTAGATCAACTAAGAAAGATGCAAAATCTTCCTCTACCTTCAGGCTGTGTCTAGACTGCATCCCTCTGCCAAAAGAGGGATGCAATCAAGCACTTCGGAAGTGCAAATTATTTAAATATCCCGGGCTTCATTTGCATACTCACATTATGATGCTGTGCCGATCAGGCTCAGTGTCGAAAGTGAAAGTAAACTGTAGCTGCGGTTCTGCCGCATTACCGCTGACAGTACGGGCTTTTCCGGCAGATCCTGTACTCATTTTTTACAGGATCTGCTGGAAAAGCCCCGTGGTCGGCAGAAACGTGGCAGAACCACGGCTATACTTCACTTTCACTTTCGACACTGAGCCTGATCGACACAGTGTCGGAATGTGAGTATTCAAATGAAGCCCGGGATATTTAAATCCCAGGCTCATTTGCACTTCTGAGGTGCTTGATTTTCATCCCTCTGTCGGCAGAGGGATGCAGTCTAGACCTAGCCTCAGTTATCTGCTAGCATTGTTTGGCTTGTGATGCTATCTTCATTTCCTTAATGAAGAACCCACTTTTCTGTCCCTCCCTTTTCTGGAGCTGAATTGGGGTGGAATTGGTTTCTGGCACAAGTCAGAACAGTGACAGAACCAGCCTAATTTACTCTCTAAGGCAGGGGTTTGCAACCTATGGATCTGGAGCCAAATATGGCTCAGTATGGCACCAAACATTGCTCTTTGATCATTCCCAAAATGCATGCAACTTTTTAAATTAACATGAAAAATGAATTCAAAAATTTAAAAACGCATTATTACTTATGTAGCTTGAATGCATGTGTAAGAGAGCTACTGGGTCTAAAGGCAGCACCCCCTTTTGGCTCAATGGGCCACCTGTTCCAGAAGCAGTTCGCCTTGGCCTTCTCCTTCCCCCTGGCCCTCCCCTTATTAGTGTCCTTCTTAACAAAATCCACAGTTCTGCTTGGGAAGAACCATCCAAGCCTTTAATTAGGTCCACAACTTTCCAGCAAATATATCAATTATCTTTTCCCTCCCCTCCCCACTTTTTTCAACAACCAGAGTGGGATCGGGAAGGTAGGGGGACCCGGGCCCGCCCTCACCACCGGGTCCTGACCCAGGGCCCTAAGGGTAGGAGAACACACTCCCTCCACCCCTATATGGTCGATGGGGACCCCGCCTGTAACACGCTGACCCATGGGCCTTTTAAGACCCTGCCCTGGGTCCCTTCCTACAAGCTGTGCTGCACACCTCTCTGCCAGTCTCACCTCTCCCACCAGTCCTCCACCTTCCTTACAGACAAAGATTCAGGGACCCCCGTGAGATGCTCCCCGGTCCCGGCACTCTCGAGGAAGGGGCCGGTTACCTCTCCTCCCTGGCGTCTCTGTGCCAAACCTCCTCCTCCCTACTCAGCAGCAAGCCTCCTTTAAAAGACGTGCTGCAACACCACGGTCCGGTCGGCGGTACAGTCCTGCCCCTCCCCTCTTGCAGGGGGACGGGATGTAGGCCTTGTAGTCCTGGCATGCCGATGCCTGCACACGCCTCACACCGTGGTATTGCCTGTTGGGGCAGCATCGGGCCTGCTCACCAGACGAGCTCGCTGACCCCCCCATGCCATTCTCACACGGCCGCATCTCAGCTCCCTCCTTCCCCCACTGGGGCAGTGCCGCTGGAGTGCAGAGCCTGGAGGCGCCAGCAGAGTGTGCGTGAACCTGAATTTGACCAGTTATGATGTAAATTTCAAAGAAATGTGCAAAAACATTCATCAGCAGAAGTTCCATTAAATAAAGTCTGTGGCTGTGTCTACACTGGCAAGTTATTCCGGAAAATCAGCTGCTTTTCCGGAAAAATTTGTTAGCTGTCTACACTGGCCGCTTGAATTTCTGGAAAAGCACTGACAATCTAATGTAAAATCATCAGTGCTTTTCCGGAAAAACTATGCTGCTCCCGTTTGGGCAAAAGTCTTTTTCCAGAAAACTGTTCTGGAAAAGGGCCAGTGGAGACAGCACAGTAGTGTTTTCCGCAAAAAAGCCCGTATCGCGAAAATGACGATTGGGGCTTTTTTGAGGAAAAGCGCGTCTAGATTGGCCATGGATGCTTTTCCGGAAAAAGTGCTTTTCTGGAAAAGCATCCTGCCAATCTAGACACGCTTTTCCAAAAATGCTTTTAACGGAAAACTTTTCCGTTAAAAGCATTTCCGGAAAATCATGCCAGTGTAGACGTAGCCTGTGAGTATAATGTTTCATTTATGCTATTGTTAATCATTATGTCAATTATCAATAACATTACATTGTATATTTTCAGTCATGCACATGGGCATTTTTATATGGCTCTTTGTTAACCACTTGTTCTGAATTTTGATGTAATTTGGCTCTTTGGTTTGCAAAAGTTGCGACGCCTGCTCTAAGGGCATGTCTATACTAGGAAATTATTTTGAAATAAGTTAAATCAAAATGAGGACTTTTGAAAAAACAAAATTTAAATAGCATGTCCCCACTATGGGGGAGCATGGAAATTGCTCGGAATTATTTTGAAATAGCGCGTCTACCCTGATTGGAGCTTGCCTCAGATTTAGAGCCCCCAGAATCACTCGGGGAGGGCACCAGAGGGGTGGATACTTCCTGTGGCTGCTTGGTCAGGCAAGCTATAACATGTGCTTTCAGGGGCTCCTCACTACAGCCATGTCTCATGTGCTGCTCCACCACTGCCTGCTCCCTTGTGGAACACAAAACCTAGCCAGTGCGCTCTGTCTGCCCTTGTGGATGCTTTAGCATTGACACCATGGAGCCAGGGCTGCTCCAAAACAGGGCCAAGCTCATGGGCCTTGTGTGGCACCTCATGGTGCAATTTGTCTAGACTGCCCACCTGCTGCTCCAGCCTGCAGGACAACCACCAGCCTGAACTGGAAGACCTCTCCACCCATGTCTTGGCACTCCTGCTGCAGCAAATGCCCCTCATGCCCCTGGACACCATTGAACTCCACTTCTGGCAGAGGGAGACCAGTTCTGACTGCTGGGACCACATTGTCCTGCAGTGATGGGATAACCAGCAGTGGCTCTAGAACTTCCACATGTGGAAGGCCACCTTCCTGGGACTCTGCAGGGCACCTGACTGCAGCCTGACATCCATGTGCAGAAGGGCTCCATGGAAGTTCGCCATGCCAGACAGCTACTGCTCCTTTGGGAACCAGTTTGACATGGGGAAGTCCACCATCAGTGCCACTCTCCTGCAAGAAGCCAAAGCCATCAAACACATGCTGCTATGTAGGGTTGTCCTCTGGGCAACGTGGACACCATTGTGGATGGCTTTGCCGCCATGGGTTTCCCCAACTGTGGAGCAGAGGGCATAAATGGCACCCATATCCCCATCCTGACCCCCAGTCATCATGTATGTCTACACTACCCCCCTAGTTCAAACTAGGGGGGGTAATGTAGTCATACAGAGTTGCAAATGAAGCCCGGAATTTGTATTTCCCGGGCTTCATTTGCATAAAGCCGGCCGGCGCCATTTTTAAATCCCGGCTAGTTCGGACTGCGTGTCGCGCGGCTACATGCGGCACGAACTAGCTAGTTCGGATTAGGCTTCCTAATCAGAACTAGCTGTACGCCACCACGAGAGAGAGTGCTACTGGGGTCTCCTCATCTTCCTCCCCTTAGCAGATTCCCATGCACAAGGTCAGTGTCCTCCAAATCACCACACTGGACCAGGAGCGGATGAAACCTGAGTGTGGACATGACCCCGTGCCATATGTGGCACTGCTGTGTGGTTTCATGACCTCAGACTCCTTAGTGGTGGCTTCTTGTGGGAAGGTGTCCCACCGTGGAGGCTGGAATAAGGCAGGTTTCACCAGAAATCTTGTGAGATCCTCGATGAGGTCCAGGATCTCCGCACTAGTCTAGGCCCATGTCCTCCTGAGTCCCTGGCCAATGGCAGCTGAGGGTGCTGCAGGAGTGCTGGCAGCCATGAGGGGCTCAGAGGGAGTGCTGGCGGTCTGCCATCACTCCCTCTGCTGATGCCATCATGGGGCTGGCAAAGCTCTCCACATGCCATAAGCTCTTTTCCTGCAGCCTGCTGCTTTAAGCTCTGCAGGAGAAGTGGAGCAGTGGAGCTGGCAGGTGTGGCCACAAGTGCAGCTGTGAGAGGCCTCTGCAGGCCAATTATTTTGAATTAGCAACACTGGAGCATCCACACTAACGATATTTTGAAATAACAATTTTGAAATAAACATTATTCCCTGAGGAAAACAGGTACAAGTACAGATTTCAAAATTACCAGCCCCTTATTTTGAAATATGGGCTTGGTAGTGTGGACGCTCCACTTCTTATTTTGAAATAAGGAAGGTTATTCCGAAATAACTCCCTAGTGTAGACCAGGGCTAAGGGTCCCTGTATATAGTTGATAACGGTAAGCCAGCCAGGCCAGCATAACACTTTCATCCTAACAAAGGAATCAGTTTCCTCTTGAGAAAAGCTTACAGTCCACTTTGTACTGTTGCAGTGGAGCAAAGAGGATTTAGTCTGAACCTAGGGCCCATTATTATCTCTATCTGCCTGACACTAGTCTGTGAATTCACAATGCAATCTAGCTCCTATTGGAATTAGCTTGTCCAATGAGAGTTGGTTCAGTCCCGCAGAGTGAATACGGACAAATCTATGTCAAGTTACTAATTAATCAGGCAAAAACAAAAATTATTCACACCACAAGTTAACAAGACTGCAAGAAAAATAGGAATTGTATTTTGTTTTGTTTAAATTTGTTGTCTTGTTAAGACCAATTTACATGTAAAACAACAGATGTAATGTGAAAAGCAGCATGTGAATATAGTTACAACACATTATTGTAGCTTTTACTGAAAAATCAAAACATTAATGGGTATGGGTAGATGATTTCTTTTTGTGCCTTGGTAAGTAAAACTATGAGCTTTTACTGATAGCGTACATAGCAGAATATGGTACACATAGGTACCACCAGTACATTACAATACAAGTGTGTGTATGTGAGTGTGTGTATGTATATAAAATAGTAATTAATCCTGCATTACAATAGTATCTGAGCACCTTGCACTTTTTCCTGAATTTATCCCCAGCAACCCTATGAGGCAAGAGAGTATTATCCCTATTTGACAGATGGGAGGTGGTTTAAGGTTCAGAGAAATTAAGTGGGTTTTTTTAAAGCAAAAACTGCATAGAAGAATCTGTTGTTTGTGTCTCTGAATACCTACCCCAAGAGACAGGCCCACAGTCCAAGTCTCTTAAGTCTCCGATTTGTAGGCCCATTTTAACTGTGTTATTTCTGCATTGCCATTGCGAGTGGGTCTGACTCTAAGAATGCCTTTACTTTCTCAGGTGTCTTGGAAACCGCCTCTCATACTGAATGGAGAAATGCTTAGCTATGAGATCCGCATGCCTGACCCTCGAATTACTATCAACAGCAACATTTCATCAATGCAAAACCACGTGGTGACCAATCTGATCCCTTTCACAAACTATTCTGTCACTATCGTCGCTTGTTCTAGAGGCAATGGTTTTCTGGGAGGCTGCACAGAGAGTTTACCTACATCTGTGACTACCCATCCATCAATTCCTCAGGGCATTAGCCCCTTGTCAGTGACTCCAATAAGTGAATCATTTATTGCCATTTCCTGGCAACAGCCCTCTAGGCCCAATGGACCACATTTGAGGTGAGGTATAGCAATGTGTAACTTAAGGGTGAATAACACTGGATTTGTATCTTCACAGGAGTTCTGGAAATGTGCATGCCCCAAAATGGAATGTCATACCTCTGGAGATCCATGAGGTAAATGTCATTTCCACGTTTAATTCACAAGTGAGACCAGAAACTTCCTCAGCTTACCCATGTCCAGTCCAGAGAGCACACCATGAACAATGACAGCTCTGTGCCATGATTTCCCATTTTTTTGGCTTCTACAGGATCTGAAAAAAAGGGAGAGGAGCTGGCACAGCTCATGCTGTGCTCTCTGGGCTGGATTTAGGTAAATTGAGCACAGCTCTAGTCTCACTTGTGAATTAAACACGGAAGTGACATTTACCTCGTGGTATGGCTGAAAGGAACATCAGAACGTTCCTACATTCTCCTGAACTCAGCCAGCAGGGCAAACCATTTTGGATTAATGTTTGAGTCAGCATTAATTTCTATAGGTTCTGCCTCTACTCTGTAAAAATCCAGTGGGTTTACACCACAGAAAAGAAGGGAACCCTTTGTAGTTGTCAGTGCAGTGTCATCCAAGAGGCTAAACAAAAGGAGGGCAGAATACAATGCAAATCCAGCTTTAACACATATAACCCTGAACTCCCCATGCATCCAGAGTTCCACGCAGATCTCAGGGGAGTCGCAGATTTTGTGGGCTGAAACACCAGCCAATATTTGGTGGTGGTTTGTGGGAACAGACCACCCCTTAGGGAAGAATTAGGAGAAAACTCAGTGAGTATAAACTCAGGGAGCCCCTGTATTTGACATCGGTTTTGTCTACCCAGAGGAAAATAGGATTGTTTATGATTTGGTAAGATGAAATGTGACTGCTTTATGTTGTGTTTTGTTCATGGTGGTATATATCTATTATGTATTTGAAAGAGTCAGTCTCGCTCTCCGTCCATCTGTTTGTTCAAGAACTCTGTTTGGCACTCAGGGCTGCACCCTTCCACGCTGCCCCATCAGTGTATACAAACTCAGATCTGGAGAGTTCTGGGAGAAAGAGGGGATGTTCTAGCTCTATGTTCATCAAAAGATTGCTCCAAAGGCTGTTAACATGACTATGGGACTTTCCATTGATTCCAGTAGCTTTTGGATTAAGCCTCAAATCTTTGACCTCACATTCTTGCCTTTCAGGAGGTTGTACCAGTTCTGCTAGTTAAGCAATAAACCATAATTAAGTTTCAGAGGGGTAGCCGTGTTAGTCTGAATCTGCAAAAGCGACGAGGAGTCCTGTGGCACCTTATAGACTAACTGAAGTGTAGGAGCATAAGCTTTCGTGGGCAAAGACCCACTTCGTCAGATGCATTTGACGAAGTGGGTCTTTGCCCACGAAAGCTTATGCTCCTACACTTCAGTTAGTCTATAAGGTGCCACAGGACTCCTCGTCGCTTTTGCATAATTAAGTTGTAATTTCACCAAAATGTTCTGATGACTTCACCTCCCCAAAGAAATTTTCTCATCAAGGATTGTCAATGTTTGGGAATCCAAGGAGAAAATGTAACTGTTTTATTAGACAAAGTCCTGGCACATTCTGTCTAATATAATTCAAAGGCTAATCATGAGAAATATTAAAATCTTTTTGAACATTGGATGGTGATGGACTGTAAATCACATTCACTGGCAGCTGCTGCTGCTGCAGACGTCTTGCTCCATCAAGCCATATTGAGCAGCTGCTTTCGTGGGGTTTCTGGGTGGGAGCATCATGGCACACTATTCAGGAAATGAAGTTTGCAGATGTAGGTCATGTTGAATTACTTCAATCATCAGTGGTCAAATGGCCATGTTGTCAACGCTACAGAAATGTTCATTGCTTTTCAAAGGTTTTGAATGTCTTTATGTAATAGGGTTCATTCAGAAATAGTGTGTTCTAATTAAGTATTAAGAAAGACAGGAAGGAAGCTGTGAAAAATGCTGTGGTGTAATAATATATGCCTGTAAAAATGTGCTAGGTGGGAAGCAAAATATCGAATTCCTCAATGCATGGACTAGTTTGTGTGATGCCCTGTGCCAGGAGAATGGAGGATGTCAATTTCATTTATTTCATAAATGGCAAAGCATGGATTCAATTCAAATATCCATCCCTGCATGTCCTCCTGTATAACTCCCAAGGCAACCTCACACAGAAAGGAGTTCTCACCTCTTCCAAGTCCTGCTTGCTCTCCTCTGATCTTCTGTCTTGTCCCTGCCCTAAAGGAACCAGGAATCTTGCTCCTTTTCTCCCCCCACTCATCCACAATTTATTTACCACTAGAAGATTTACCCATTGTTGCTTGGGTCCTCAACTCAATCAGGCTGCCCTGGGAAAAGAGGACTATCCCAGACCTCTCTCACTGCAGCAGCTTAGAGCCAGGTGAAAAGCGCCTCTCCATGGCCACTGCAACTTCATCAGGCACAGCCAGTAAGGGGTATATGTCCCTCAGCTGAGGCAGATCCAGGTTCGTCAGCCCCCGGAGCTCCTCAGCTAGAGTGAGGAATGTAGCAAACTATGCGCATTCCTCTCACTCCATGATGAAGGGGAACAGCCAGCAGTGGCTAGAGGTACGAGGCTCAGCTTTCGGGGGAGCATGCCCCCAACCAGCCCCTTTCACCTGCCTGGTGATTCTGATTCTTTTTTGCATGGTTTTATGAGAAGCAATCCCATTCCAAGCACAATCAAAGTAATACACATTCTGAATATGAAGAAGTATACTGAATTTGGTCCTAGTTCTTACCATTTAGGAGTTCTTGAACAGACAGACAGGCAGACACACACAAACTCTTAAATTTATAGTAAATTACTCAGGTTTGAAGTGTAGCTATTATTTAGGTTTAAGGTATAGCAGCATGTAATTTAAGGATGGATAACACCAAGTTTGTATCTTCTCAGGAAATGTGCAAATCCCAGTACAGGGAGTCCCCGACTTACACGGATCCGACTTATGTCAGCTCCGCACTTACGAACGGGGCTTTTCTCGCCCCAGAGCTCGCGGGCGGCGGGACCGCCCAGAGCGCAGCGGTCCCGCCACCACGTCCTCCGGGGCGAGAAAAGCTGCTCCGGGTCTCCCTGGTGTGCTGGGGGGGACTCCCCAGCACAGCATGGAGACCCGAGCAAAGCCGCACAGGCGGCGGGGTCCCCCGCCTCTACAGCTTTGCTCCTGTCTCCCTGCTGTGCTGGGGGGGACTCCCAGCACAGCAGGAAGACAGGAGCAAAGCCGCAGAGGCGGCGGGACCTCTGCGCCTCCGCAGCTTTGCTCGGGTCTCCCTGGTCTGCCGGGGGGGAGGGGGCGCAGCTAGTGCACCCCCCCCCCAGGAGACCAGGCTTTTGTTGCGGGACATGTGGGGTAGAGCAGCTGGGGTGCTGCCGGGTTGGTCCTGCGGGGACCTACCCGGCAGTGCCCCAGCTGTTCTGTCACAGGAGTCCAGATTCAGCCGCTGTTGAAACTGATCAGCAGCTGATTCCAGGAAGCCGGGGGCAGAGCAACTCTGCCTAGGGCTTCCTGTAGTCAGCCGCTGATCAGTTTCAGCAGCGGCTGAATCTGGAGCCTGTTCCGACTTGCATACAAATTCAACTTAAGAACAAACCTATAGTCCCTATCTTGTACGTAACCCGGGGACTGCCTGTAATAAAATTCTATAGTGACTTGGTACTTTTGAAATTTGTGTTAGACTGTACCTCATTCAGCCAGAAAAGACCAGGCTTGCGTAACTTAAGATGGATCTGAAATGTCTTCTCATAAACCTCAAACACTGTGACAAACCCTGGCTAGTTGCAGAGAAGGCAGTTGGTTCAATAAAATGGTCATACATTAAAACTCTGATTCTTTTTTCTTTCAAAGTATATTAAGTAATTGAGTGTTTTACACCTGGAAACATTAAAAAAATTATCTGCAAAACTTTACAGCTGTAAAAACAAAATAATGTGAGAGTTTAAAAAAATAACAAACAATCCCCCCTAATTTTTGTGTAATAACATTAGTTGAGATAATCCCAGTGTTCTGCTTGTCTTTTGTGTTAGATATGAGCTCCTGAGACGTAAAATCCGGCAACCACTTGCATCAAATCCCCCTGAAGATTTAAATCTGTGGCACAATATTTACTCAGGAACTCAGTGGTTTTATGAAGATAAGGGTCTTAGCAGGTGAGATTACAAAAACTATAAAAAAAACCAAATGCTGGCACTTTGTATAGTGTATGTTCAATAGTTCAAAGTGTTCCTTGTGTCTTTATGTTGTGAACGTATTAGTTGTGTAATGAAACATTCTCTGTCATGTTGGCATTAACCATTCTGACATGCATGAGTTTATTTTCATTTTGTCACTCTTGAATCTTGCACATAGTATCTTGCTGTAAAAGATCAAGTGAAACTGACTATATGAAAGGAATTGTGAGCTTTTACCTGTTCATACAGTCAAACCTTTTACATCCACTGTAAATGCACAGACTGAGTGAATCACTGAGAAGTTCTAATTCAGATGGATTAAAACTTGGTGTCAGAGCACTATTTTTCAATACTTTTTTAAATTGCTAACATTGATTATTGTCTCAATATTTCCAAACTCAGCAACAGATATGGAAAGCATTCCTAGCTCGAACTTAAATACAGCTTTGTGGTGACTATTTCAGTAGTCTATGCTTATGTCATGGATCCATGTAACCTGGTCCATCCCCAACCTGCAGCCAGTCCCTTGGGAGTGACCCTATTAGTATGCCAGTCCCACATGGCCTACACAGTTCTCTTGGGACAGGCCTACAGCCTTTACAATTCTCAAGCTATGTCTTTTGGTGGCAGAGAGACTTGTTTTTCTCTCTGTAGCTTCTTGCAGCAAATCCAGCCAGGCCAGACCCCTGCAGGCGGCTTGTGTTGTACCCTTCCAATGTGCAATGCCCTGAGTAAGTATTTGCAGCAACACAAGGCAGCTTTTTCTAAACAAGATAATTTATTTTAATCACCTGGGTTGTAGAATCTTAAACCATTAGATTAGCATACAGGAGCAAAGAGAGAAGTCCAGCCAAGCTGCTGTAAAATCCATCTTGGCTCTCTCTCTAGGGAGGCCTACACATGCAATGGTGTGGAGAATGTCTGTACTCTACGGCTGTGTCTACACTGGCATGAATTTCCAGAAATGCTTAAAACAGAATCGTTTTCGTTATAAGTATTTCCAGAAAAAGAGCGTCTCCATTGGCAGGATGCTTTTCCGGAAAAGCATCTGTGGCCAATGTAGACACGCTTTTCCGGAAAAGAGCCCCGATCGTCATTTTCACGATCGGGGCTTTTTTCCGGAAAAGACTACTGGGCTGTCTACACTGGCCCTTTTCCGGAACAGTGTTCCGGAATAAGGACTTATGCCCGAGCGGGAGCAGCGTAGCTTTTCCGGAATAGCGGCTGATTTTGTACAGTAGAGCATCATTGCTTTTCCGGAAATTCAAGGGCCAGTGTAGACAGCTCGCAGCTTATTCCGGAAAAGCAGCTGATTTTCCGGAATAAGTGGCCCAGTGTAGACACAGCCTACATGTGTAGACCTACCCAGAGAGAGAGCCAAGCTGGGTTTTACAGCAGTCTGACTGGATTTCTCTGTCTCTGCTTCTCTATGTCCAGACACCAAAGCGATAAGGTGCCATGTGGCTCTGAGCTGGGTTTAAGACACTTGCCCAGCTAGCACAAGTATAAATGACCTTGTGTAGGGTAGGTGCTGCTTAGGGGAGTAGAGACATGACTAAACTGTAGAGTATATACCCTATGCATTCTCTGAAGCCGAGTAGTGCTTATACTATCCACACTGGAACTTTTAGCAGTGCAGTGTCTCACTGCCTCCTCTTTGCCGGAGTCTTTCTCCACTGCATTGAAAGACATCGGCAGGGGGCAGTGATGAGCTATGCACTATGTTAGTGTTTCCCAACCTTTTTTATACAGTGGACCGGCAAACCCATTCACCAACTTTTGACAGACTGGCAACGTTGTATTTGCATGCTTGTGTAAATCATGAATATGAATATATGGAAATAGAATGTTACTGGTCTGCCAAAAGCCCCAGCCCCCAGAGTTGCCATGAACAGCTGGCTTCAGCTCCAGCCATCACCATGTGGTGGGTGGCTGCCACAGCTGAAACTGGCAGTTTGTGGCAGTTCTGGTGCCCGGGGCTGGGGTACATGCTGGTCCCCTGAGCCCTCCAGTGCTAACCCTAACCCCTAGAGCCCCACCCCACCCCTCCACTACCCCCAGCACTAGGCACTGACCCCATAGTCCCCTTCACCCATTCCCCCCATTGCCAGTCTCCCACCCTCAGACCCCCAGTGCCAGCCCCCATCCCAAAAGCCCCAGTGCTATCCCCCCACCTGTTAGTGCCCCCCATCTCCAGACCCCCAGTGCCAGCCTCCTTTTTGCAAAGCCCCACTGCACCCAATCCCTCCAATGCCAGCCCCCATTCCCAAATATTAGCACCATCTCTAGAGCCCCCCACTGCTAGCCCAGCCCCCAGATTCCCCCAGTGCCACCTCCACACTCTGAGCCCCCCAGCACTAGCTCTGCCCCCAGAGCCTCCAATGTCTGCCCCACCCCCGTCATCTAGCCTTGTGCTTCCTCCCAGACACCAGCTGAGTGCTGCTGCCCAGGTTGCAGCTGCTCTAAGGCTGCTGTGCTTAGCTCCATGCAGCCCTTCCACCATGCAGCAAACCGCTCTTCCACATCCGGGCAAAGATCCCAACCTTGCCCGGCACTATTTGGCTTAGAGGCAGAGCAGGGCAGAGCAGCCACAGTGGAGTGGAGTGGAGCGGAGGCGCTGGGTGATGTACCCAAGGCCCAGCAGCCAGTGGTTCGTGGCCCAGCACCAGTCTGCGGACCAGTGGTTGAGAACCACTGCACTATGCACCACAGTGAGTGTGAACTCAGCCTGCTTTTCAGTGCAGCGTGTGCCCTACATGCCTCTGCAAGTGTTAACAAAGGGTCTATCTCTCTTCCTCTGGGCTTGTCAACACTTAACAGTGCTGCAGGAGCACAGTTGCAGCTCCTAGAGAAGATGCTACCTACACTGACAGGAGAGCGTCTCCTCCCGGCCTAGGTTCTCCCCCTCCCTGAGACATGATAGCTATGTCCAGGGTTCCTTTTGACATAGCACTGCCTACAATGTGATGGTCAGTATCACTGAGTCACTCAGGCGTGTTGATTTTCCACTGTCCTGAGAGAGTAGTTATACCAACATTATGTGCCTAGTGTAAAATTTCTGCCTTAACTCCAGCTCAGAATCACATGGTAACTCTTCCCTTTGGTCTCCAGCCCAGGGTTTTGCTCTGCTCCCCTGCAGCAAGTAGGGAGGAAATCATCTTCCTTTTGGATGCTAGTCAAGGAGGCTGACTGCATTCCAGCCACTGGTGTTTCTGTTCCCTCTGGATATGTCTACACTTGCACTCTCTTTCGAGAGAGGGATGCAAATGAAGACATTTGAAATTGCAAAAGAAGCGGGGATTTAAATATCCTGCGCTTCATTTGCATATTTGCATTATGGTGCTATTTCAAAATAGCACTATTTCGAAATAACAGATGTTGTTAAGACTTGGTTATTTTGAGAGAAAACTCTTCTTTCAAAATAACCCTTATTCCTCAAACAGTGTGTCTAGACTACTGGATTTTTTTCAAAAAAACTTCCCCTGCATCTAGACTGCTGCCACATTCTTTCAAAAGTAAATCAAAAGAACGTGGCAGCTTTTTCAACCGCGGAAAACCTCGTTTTATGAGGAAGAACGCCTCTTTTTGAAAGTGTTCTTTCAAAAAAAGGTGCTATGTAATGCAAACTGTGCTTTTTTGAAAGAGAGCATCCAGACTGCCTGGGTGCTCTCTTTCGAAAAAGCGGCTTGCTTTTTTGAAAGTACTGCTTGTAGTCTAGATGGCCTTTTTTCAAAAGAGGCTTTTTCAAAAGTATCTTTCGAAAAAGCCTCTTTCGAAAGATGCTTGCTGTCTAGACGTAGCCACAATGAGGTTTACCAGTTATTCGAGAGAAGGGTTTTCTCTCGAAATAACCATGTCTTAACAGCATCTGTTATTTTGAAATAGTGCTATTTCAAAATAGTGCCATAATGTGCATATGCAAATGAAGCATGGGATATTTAAATCCCAGCTTCATTTGCAATTTCAAATGTCTTCATTTGTATCCCTCTCTTAAAAGAGAGTGCGAATGTAGACATATCCTCCGTGTCATCCTCTATTCACAAGTGTAGACTCAGGCCTGCTGATAGAGTTCATAGCAATGCAAACCCAAAAGGGGAAACTAAGGCATGCATAAGACTCATAAAAATATTTCCAAAATTCTAGCATTTGTCACAACTTCAACTGAAAGAGCTGTTAGATAATGGTAGGGAAAAAGGAAAGATGAAACCTGGGTTTGCTTCTCATTATGCTACAATCTTATTGCATGATCTTTGATAAGTCACTTCACCTTGCACATCAGTTTTCCCATCTCTAAAATGAAGATAATATTACCTGCCTTTGAACGGTATTTTGAGAACCTTCAGTAAAAGCTGCTTGTTGCTCCCTAAAAGGATTCACCATGGATGAGTGTGTGTCATAGGCAAAAGTCATAGGGTAGCTGTAGCCTTTATGTCCAAGTTCCCGTAACTTCTAAGGAAGGAGTATGGAACATATGGCAATGATTGAAATGTTGGACATGGTAATTAGAATGCACCAGTTTTTCAAAAGTGATCATCACAACAACTGGTGAGCTTTTCAGAATAGCTTAGCTTTCATTTGGGCATGTAATGAATTAGATTTTCAAAAAGTCTCAGCACAACTAGGTTCTCTTTTCAATAGAAGCTTCTCGGGGGGATTTAGCTCTTTTGAAAATATGGCTTTTTTTTTAGGCGCCTAAATTAGAATTGCTGGGTGCCAAGGTATGTTCAAAATGTGGCCTAGTATCTGTTTTAATACAATGTGTCACAGTAGAGAAAAGAAGCACAGGAAATTCACATTTTTCCAATGCAATCTCCAAATATTCTGTATTTATTGGATGTTCCACTATCATATTGACATAAGTATATTTCATAGTGATGTTATTAAAATCAACATTTGGATTAGATTATTCCATCTTTTTCTAATTATACCAATGTTAACCGTTTTCTCATTTTTATAATACAAATAGCAAATTACAAAACACTACCTATGTATATTAAGATACCTTTTGAACAGCTGAAGAACGAGAGTGTGATAGTTATTTCCTCTAATTGGTCATTGTCAGTTTGGCTTCTAACAATTTGAGTAGGTCAGAGTATAGTTGTAGAGGAAATTATAAACTGGATTTGCAATCTTAGTTGCTCTGGCCCAGATCTTCAAAGGCATTTAGTTGCCTCTCTCCTACTGATTTCTTTGTTACGTTTTTGTTATGGTTATTGCAGAAGGGCAGCGGATGTATTAAGAATAGCTATCACAAGCACTGTTCTGGAATTTGACATTGAATTTTTGAAATGGGGAGCAGCGAAACATCACTGGATTAATCCAAACTTTGGCAATTTGCCACTTTCATAATTACATCCTGAACTGAGCTATATCACATCACCCCAGAAATAATAAATAGGAAGAAATGAAAAATAGTATTTTGTTTTTGTTACCATGTTAGTGTTAGCCAAGTATTTTCACCAAACACGCAATGATTCTATTACAGATTTTGCATATGCTCAAATAGTGCACCAAGGTAGCTTTAGAGAAAAAGCAAGGCTTGTCTGACACTGCTTGAAGGATAATGCTGAGTGTTTTGTGTCTGAAATGTGATAAAATCAGTATTTTCTTCTTTTGTGAGGATTATTTTTTTAAATGTCTTAGGTACACAACATATGAGTATAAACTCATAGTACACAATGAAGCAGGATATACATCAAGTGAGGAAGTGATTGGTACTACATTAGCAGGATTTCCAAAGAAGGGGAGTAGCCTCACTGTGCAAACTCTTAATCATACAGCTATAGAAGTGGAATGGTCAAAGCCAAGTAAGTGTACTTAGTATTTGTTACACTAATTAAATATTAACCTGTCATCAGTTATGGCGGTCTGCATTTCTCTCTCAGGACACAAAATCCTTATTTTAATTAACTTATTGCACTCGCTGTCTCTGAAAGGACCCTAAAGAAGGTGGAAAGAACATGAACATTTTGCAAAGTTTGGTCACATTTTTACTACACATTCTTTTAATGAGGGGTGGGGAAAAAAGAGAATTTAAACATGTGAAGGTTCTTTTCAATCCATAAAGGAAGAGTACATAGTGTTGTCTTTATGTATATTTTTGTCTCTTTGTATGGGATTTACAGGTTTCTTCAGCATGAGTGACTTTGTAAGTCTTGCTACTTGCTCACTTATTATTCTGCCTCTTAATATGAAAATCTACTATTACAGAAGTGGAAAACTTCTTCATAACTTATATGCAAATTATTTTGAAAGGACTGCCTGGTGGTGCTTAATAAATATAGGCTCTTTGTTTTATAATTGCATGCCTGAAGTAAGCATGCTTATAAAACCTGACAAACCTAATAGATCTGAAGCAGCTCACTGAAGTTTCATTATGTTAGTAATCTAAATCTCTGACCTGTTGGCTGTAGATAATTCTACCTGGTTTTATTTTCATTCATACTTAAAAAACATTTTCTCAATATCTCTTTATGAATACAAAGGTTTAGCTTCAAGTGAGGGTTAGTAATAGAAAGCCTTGTTGCAAATTATCATCTTACTTCATTGTTAAATATGTTACACTGAACAAATTAACTATTCTGAATCGATATAATATTCCTTATTTTTATAATATTAGTTTCTAAATCTTTTCCTTGGTTTGTCAGCACCAAGGAAGACCTTAAAATAGCTTGCCTCAATATCCTTCTATTAGAGGGAAAATATACTGAGAATGGCTGACTTTTGGGGTGTGTCTACACAGCAACATTATTTCAAAATAACTTAGTCCACGTCTACAAAGCAGGCAGTTATTTAGAAATAATGTCAAAATACTGTCAAGCTGGAGGACTTCTTACTCTGACTCCTGTAATCCTCATTGTATGAGGAGTAAGGAAAGTCAGAGGAAGAGTGTTCTATTTCGAAATAAGTGTTGTATAGACACTGCCAATCTTGAAATAAGCTATTTTGAAATAAGCTACGCAATTGATGTAGCTCAATTTCCGTAACTTATTTCAAGTTAAGCCCTGCTGTGTACACGCACCCTGGGACTTAGAGTCTGATCCTTTACCAATGAAACAGGTGAAAATAAAGCAGGTTCAGACCTTTAATTATGAATTTCTGCCACCAAAAAGAGGCAGTGTCTAATAGAAAACATGTTTGCCTTCAACTTCTGATGATGTCATCATTTTATGTCAGCAGGCCTGGTTGTGTTCCCCTTGAAGAGCTATTGATATTTTTTACTACCCTAAACTACAATGCTGTGTATCAGAAAAGTACCTTATTCCATGTAAAGCAATATATATAAGGATTGGTCAGAATTTTTCTGTTGAACCTTTTTTATTTTATTGTTTTAGTTTGCTGGATGATGGGATAGTGTTGTGACTGATCTGATCTGAAGTTGGGGGCTACGTTAGACTGCCATGATTTTCCACAAATGCTTTTAACGGAACAGTTTTTCTGTTAAAAGCATTTGCGGAAAAGAGCATCTAGATTGGCATGGATGCTTTTGCACAAAAGCACTTTTTGCGGAAAAGCGTCCGTGCCAATCTAGACATGGTTTTGCGCAAGAAAGCCCTGATCACCATTTTCGCCATTGGGGCTTTTTTGCGCGAAACAGGTTTTGCGCAAGAGGGCTTTTTCCCGAGTGGGAGCATCATAGTATTTGCGCGAGAACACTGACAATCTTACATTAGATCGTCAGTGTTCTTGCGCAAATTCAAGTGGCCAGTGTAGACAGCTGGCAAGTTTTTCCGCAAAAGCAAATGCTTTTGCGGAATAACTTGCCAGTCTAGACGCAGCCGTATTGTTTATCATTGATAAGATAATTGCTCCCCTGCCCCTTCTCAGGAAGTTTACAGGAGGTGCATGAAAACCTCAGCTTCATGGCTGTCCCTGTACAATGAGTGTTCCTCTATCTTGCAGCCAGTGTTATTATACTAGGTTTGGAAGCACTGTTACCCACACAAATTTCTCTTGTCCTTCCACACTTCAGGGACACATACCTTTACCCAGTTCCTAGGGCCCAAGGTACAACCCTGTTAATGTAAACACCCCACCTTACCCAATTCCTAGGGCTCAGGGCATAACTTCCTGTGGGTCTGCAAGATCTTTTGCCACTGAAAGAGCCTTACTCAGTAGTATTTTTATTCTCTATTTGTTGACAATTCCCAAGCAAGCAGAATACACATGCTAAGCATACAGTGTCATGCTCACTATTCCTGATAAAGGCAGACAGACATCCCCTGTTGGCTAGGCAAGGTCAGTCTCTCTGGATCTTAGCTGCTGCATGACATAGTCATGCAGAGGAGTCCTGGCAGCTCTGGTCTTAGGCTGTCTTGGAGGTGAGTTCTTCTTCCAGTCTTCCCTCCTTCTTCTTGGTGTTCCTTTCTTCCTTTCCCTTTTCCTTTTCTTCTTTTTTCCTCTTTCCCTTTTCCTGCTGGTCTCCTTGGACCCCAGTTTATTTAGTGAAAAAAGTCCTGACTAGCTATACTTTAACTAATTTTTAGTATAATTTTACTAGCCAATTGTAACATACTGTAACAGAATTACCTAACCGATCATACCCCATCACTTCAGTTGATTTACACCTAGCAAAAAAACTTATACAGCAGACAGAAATAATTACAAACCAGACAGGCTGTGTCCAGACTCGAGGGTTTTTTTGAAAAAAGTAGCCTTTTTTCGAAAAAACTTCTCCTGCGTCTAGACTACAGCCGCGTTCTTTCGAAATTAAATCAAAAGAACACGGCTTTTCTTTCGATGGCGGAAAACCTAATTCACGAGGAAGAACACCTTTTTTCGAAAGTGCTCTTTTGAAAAAAGGCATTCTTGAATGCAAACAGGGCTTTTTCGAAAGAGAGCGTCCAGACTGCCTGGGTGCTCTCTTTCGAAAAAGCAGCTTGCTTTATCGAAAGTACTGCTTGCAGTCTAGACACTCTTTTTCGAAAGAGGCTTTTTCGAAAGATACTTTCGAAAAAGCCTCTTTCGAAAGAGGCTTGCAGTCTAGATGTAGCCACAGAGGTCACACAGACAAACAATAGGAAAGTAAGAACAATAATCATAGAGTGGGGATTACACAACCTCAACTATTGATAACCAGTTTCTTGCCAGATGAAATGCTGTTAAGCTGCGTTTTCTCTGCCCATCTTGAGATCTATTTCTTTGTCAGTGGGTGCCATTAGGACAGGATCTCCTTCTGAACAGCCTGGTGTGACATTATTTTAATGCAATTTAGACAGAGTGTGAGTATGTGACTCCAGGCTTTATAGCTAATGGCTGCTGCTTTTCAGTCTGGCTGCAGAGGAAGGCTTTAGGCCTTCCATTATGGTTACAGGCCCTCCAATATGGCTATTGGAAAACCATACTATTACAGCATAGACCTGTCTTCATTACGTCAAAGAAACATGATAGTATTGGGGGCAAGAGACAATTCAGAGTGAAATATGGCTTATCAATGCTTGTGTAGGAAAAATGCTTAATTGCTCATATATACCCAGCAAGCCACATTAATGGTCCTAAATACTAAAGGCCAGATTGTCATTTATACTAAAGCCCCTTTCCACCTCTCTAACAAATTAAAGGAGCCTTAAAATGGGCATAAATTACATTCACATTCACTTTAAGGTGACTGTGCACTGCCCGAGTGATGTGAAGTATGGTTGGTAATTAAGATTGAAGCCTTATATCTTAAAATAGAACCACAGGAGAGCCTGATTTGGTTCCACTCCTTCAATCCTTTGGTGAGGTGAGGCATAAAACCTATGCACCAACTGTGTAGAAAATTGCACCTATTAAAATTGCTCCTTATGCCACAGGGAGTTCTGTTCTTTTTGATGGGGCTATCACAGAGAAGTATACTATATTTACTAGTCTAAATTAGGATGCAAAATCAAGCAATGAAGCTTTGGAACAAGTATGGGAGAATTCTGTTCTTTCTATTTATATGAGGCAATGAGTAAGCGTATATTTACTAACAGAAACCTACTGAATATGTCCCCTTTAACCTCCCAAAATATTGTTTCATTGACTGATGTTTTTCTTTCCCAGCACTGCAAGAGTTGCAGGGAGATGTTGAATATTTCATCCTCTTCTGGAACTCCACTACTTATAACAATTCTCTGAGCATCCAGGACAATGTAAACTATACTATCATTGGTGACTTGCATCCCAACACCGAGTATCAGGTTTTCATTCAAGTTTTCAATGGCGCCCACAGAGTCAATAGTGAGGTGGTACATGTAACTACTTCAGATGGAGGTTGGTTCCTACTGAAAGCAGCTTGCTTTAAAATCTGAGAATGAAAATGATTGATTTTTGTTAGGGTTGAGATCAGTCATCCTTTCATTATAAAATTTCCGGTATAAAAGGCAAAAGGGCTAAAACGCTAAAATGCTTAAGTGCTAGTTGTTATCAAGTGGCAGATCAATAAAGTGGCCCACTGAGACAAAACACAAAGCTCTAATAGCAGATATTAACCCACTTTGTTCTCATCTTCCTCTGTGTATGACTATCTATGTTCACTAAATTTGGAATTGAGTTCATGTCAATAAATGGGTGAATTTAAAAACAATTAATGGTTTTTAAAAAGATTTGCTCTTTGAGGCGATGTGCGTTTGACATGACAGTCAGACACAGGACCTTTCCTGAGTCACTAGAAATGTAATGTGCAAGTTCAGCCTCTGAGAAAATTTCCCTATGAGTCATTTCCAAGCCAGTTAGCTGGTGGGGAAGAGAGAGGAAAAAAAAAAACTCTTGTGAATCTGAAATGTGTTTGGAATGGTCTTTCTAATCTTTTTGGCTTTATAAAGTCTCATTATAAACATTATAATATCATTATCTCAGAAGCAAGTGTTCCAGGTCATTAGCAAAGCACTTTAAGTGAGGATTCCATTTCCTTGGTGATGCCAAAGGTCAGCACCTTTTGTTTATAAAATAGAATTGATCGCAAGGGCAATTTTTCAACTGCTTAAGATGGGCTCTTAGGATGAAAATAGGTCTTGGCATAGTTATTTCTGACATGCTTTAATAATTGTGTAATTTAACGCTAAGGAAGGTTTTTTTTGGTGTTAGACTTCATCATTACCTATGGTAATCAACATTCAAAACCATTTACATAATGACAATATTGCATATTGCTTCATATTGCTTGACTTACAAGGCTCAGAACATCAAACAAGTTGTCATGTTTCACCAGATGCAATGTATTTTGTGTTAGTTTTTGCTTAAAAAGCAAAATCGCATCTTTTTTGACAGGGGTGGGGAAGCATAAAAATAATAACTATGTGTTGGCAGTACAGATGGGTGAATAACTTATCATATCCCACTGGTCACATACCATTGAAGATTAACACTATTCTGGTGGTATAAAGCATTTTACCACCAACTCTCATGGTTTCTAACTGAGAGTATAATAAGCCAATTTTCAGAGAACTACAGACTGTGATAACTTCATCAGAGGAAAGCAGATAAGCAGTGAACCCTTTGCTAAACCTAAATTCTAATCTGCATTTGGTTAAACAAGTGCTTTTACAGAGACAGCTGGAGTTTATTCAGTTTCTTCCTTTATTTCTAGAGCCTGAGGGCATGTTCCCTCCAGAGGTTGTCATCATCAACAGTACAGCTGTACGTGTCATCTGGACATCGCCTTCAAATCCAAATGGCGTTGTCACAGAGTATTCTATCTATGTAAATAATAAGCAGTACAAGACTGGAATGAACGAACCTGGTTCCTTTCTTTTAGAAGATTTGTCTCCATTCACTATATACAATATACAGGTCAGAACAATTTTGTTTTCAGTCTCCAGCCTATATTAACTTTACATAAATTATGTGTACTTCAGGGCAGAATTGTGATTATAGGGATATACACCTCTGTATGGATATAGAGCTGGAAATAATTTCTTTCTATATTTCTATGCCTCAGTGATCAAGAGGTGCCATGAATGCTTGTATCTTTATATAAAAGTACTCATGCATGGTATACATTGGTTCATGTATGTATTTGTAGACTTATTTGTACATACACAATTTTATTTTCAGAATAATTTTGAGTTCATCTACAATTTTCATATTTCCCCTTTTCACGCTCAGAACTCCATTTGCTTTCCCCTAAATTCCCTATGCTATGACATTAGCAAAGTCTCTCTCTCTCTCTCTCTCTCTCTCTCTCTCTCTCTCTCTCTCTATATATATATATATATATATATATATATTACAAGGAGGCAAAGGCTTTACTTCTACTCATTAAAAGAAAATTGCAATTGTTTTAGAAACATCAGGCATGCATAATATATCAGCACAGAGAAATAATGATATCGCATTTGTCATCCTTTTTATCATCTTTCGCCCTCCCTCCTCCCCCCTCCTTTTTCTGTGGAGGAAGCAGCACTGATCCATGAAATCATAGTGGTACTTTCTTATGCTTTTGAGAATGACATCTTTTTTTCTTCCTGTCTGTCTCCAACTCCTTGTCTACAGGTATCTACCAAAAGTCAAAATGGTGAATGCATTTTGGAGAAGAAAAGCTCAACAGAAAGCTTTAAATATTTATCAATTTAGTGAATTGTATTGATGCACTTTAAAAAAAGTGCAGTTTCCTGGCTTCTAATTCTAACTATTCCAGACTTCGTTTACATTATGTATGGAAAGGCCTTGGTAGTTGTCATGTATACTCTGTTCTAAAATTTGCATCCAGTTACCACATGCCATAAATAAACGTCACAGACAGGCACTCCATAACAGATTTCTGTGTTCCAGCCCCTCTGTAACAGCAGACCTCCATCCATGAATACACATATGACTTTCCCAATGATTCTTGGAAACACATTTGTCTTTTCTCAATAGTAATGCAAATTCGGAGTACTGCAACACTTAGGGACTCTTGGTATTAATATACCATAGTCACCTTCTGTTCCTTGCAATATTGATTGCTTTTGTTTATAGCACTTCAGTTTTCCCAATCATTGTATTGGGCCAACATTCAGACCAATCTATTAGGTAAAATCAGATTGTTCAGCTGGAATCTGGTTTTGATGTATCATTTCTCTCCCTGCCCCTTACCATGTACCTTGGAAACAACATTATCTGTATGTGTGTCTATCTTACTGCTTATCTTCATGTATGATCACTTGTTTGTTTCTGCTTCCGTGTATTGAATGACCTCCATATTGCTAATGCATGGGTGACATTACTATTCTTCACTTGCCAACTTTCTTCTATCTAGATTAGTCACAGGAATAGAAGGTTGCTTTCCTGTGAGATTTTTAATAGTGAAATATAGTATTTGTATAGGATTTTTCATCCTCAACATAAAATACAATCGTAAAATAAACATACTTGGGATGTTTTACTGAGAGGAACCTGTTAAACACAGGAAGGTAAAGTGACTTGTGTTAGGCCAGAAAAGAAAGCAGAGTCAAAATTAGAATTTAGAAGTTTTTAGTCTCCTAATCCTGTGATGATTAGGCTGTACACTTTCTCAGTCTTATGTTCCAGAGTCTACTGTTAAGTACATCAATAAAAAAACCTTCAGTGACTTTATTGAATCCTGTGTAACTCAGACTAGAATTTTGCATCAGATGTATAAATGTGTCCATGCCTTGGACAATAAAGGAGGACACAGTATCTAAGCACTTATCTTAAAATTATATTTTCCTGGATATGTAGAATTCACTGATGGCGAGGAAAAACTAATTTAAGGGAGACAGGAAGGTTAAACTAGTAACAGTGTTAGTTAACTTCTGTAACTGGTTTTGTACAAGTATCTTTCTTTTGCACTAAGGTTGAAGTCTGCACCGGGTATGGTTGCGTGAAAAGCAATAAAACCCAAATTACAACTGTGGAAGATGAGCCAAATGAGCTATCAGCTCCCATAATACACATCCTCAGTCCAAGGTATGGTATTGCATTTGTTTTTTCTTAAATCTCAGCTACTTGTAATCACAGTAAAAAATATAATTTGAGGGCATGTTCACTCGTTTCAGAATAAGGAGCATTAGAAAAATTAAAATAGTTACGGAACTTCTTAGTGGTCATCTTTACTATTAGAGTTATGGCCAGCTGAGCTGCTGAAATAAAAAATCTCTCATCTTTAACTGGCTGAACAAACCTGGTTATTGGTCATCATTTTGTGATATGACTAAATAAGAAGCAAAATAAATGTAAGGCAGTTAAATGAAGGGAGAATGAAACTCAAACTTACCATTCAATAAGGGGAGGAGAATGAATGTGGAAGAGAACCATTTCACACTGATAATGGGATCTAAGGTAACTGTGAGCGAAACAGTCACAAATCATGACAATAATAATTAATAAACCATCTTAAAAGGTGTGTGTGTGTGTGTGTTTGTCTGGGCCTCCTGAAATCACTGTTTGCAATCTGCTTCTCCTCTTCCTCCCACCACCATTCATGGGCAAACTTCTCAACAGTAATAATAGTACCAGGCTGACAGACTACAGAGGCAGCCAAGTAGTGACATACACACTAATTCTTTTCTTTAAAAGATCCATGGTGGGAGCTAACATTTTCCAAAAGAGAGACTATAACTAATGGACATACAGTGCCAAAACATTTATCAAAATTACACAAACAATAAAACAGTTAGCCTCATATATGTATGTTATTGTTGATGTGATTTTATTACACTTCTGGGCCTGGAGTTCCTGTTAGCTATGTTTCTTTTGCAGAAACAAAAACACAATTTTTTTTTACATAACAAAAATCTAACATCTAAAACTTCAGAAATAATCAGCAGAATGGATTTACTCTCCAATATTTAAAAGGAACTTTAGTTTGCTGTTTATCATTTCTACATTTCCTTTGAATTTTATATTTGCTTGTGAATAAGCTAATCATTGGGTGAAATTAAGCTTGCTATTTTTCTGTCACACATACAGATACAGTCAAAGCTTGTTTGATGATAAAAACTCAATTCAGGATCTCATCTTTTTTGCCCTTGGCTTTAACTTTATGTATGTCTTTGTATTTTCTGTACTGTAAACATTTATGCATGTTCCTGTATTATTTACAAACTAAATATGTCATAACACATGAGTGCAAAAAGATCAGAAATACCTTCCAATTTTATAATCTGCTCATCCAGAAACAGACTGTTTCTACATTGCCTTTCCCTACATGTCATATTATCATCAGCTGTTCTTATATCCCAAAAGAATACTAACTACTGATCGATTGCCCGGACATGTCTGGCCGTGGCCTACATGTGCCCCGGGTAGTTCATTTATTTGCCACGGTGGATTTGCTAGAGTGGAATTTAATCAATAGCTAATTCATTAATTCTGGTCCTCGAGTATGTAGGGACTGTGCAGTATAAGAATGGCTGGCTGGCTTTAGCTTTGATTGAAATATGACAAACACAGCAGCTGACAGCTTCAGCAGGTGCTGGACTGAATATGAATTCTGCTTATTTATTTCCCCATAAAGGAATAAGCTTAAGGGGGTAAATCCAGTTTGTATAAACAAAAGGATATTTTAATATGTATCTGCAACAGACAAAAAAGGCATTTCTAGAGTACAGACTCATCAGAAGGACAAGCTATAAAACAGCTCATGTAGTTTATTGTCCTTAATTGGAACCTTGGCTTATTCTCCACTTCTGAATTAGTTGGAGGGGGGGGGGGGGGGAACTATTATTGATGAGAAAGCTGTAAGATAATGTCTGTATAGCGTTCACAAATAATTGTTTTCAAATTTGCCTCTAGGTGCCATATGACAAAAATTATAATTTCATCCACCAACTTTTTAGAAGTCTTTCCGATAGCAGCTCTACCCAGGCTGTTCTAATGAAGGTTATACCACCATCGCCTTAGGAATGCTTTCTCTCTCCCAATAGTTAGTAACTCAACTTCAGGCCGAAACTTGGTACTAAAGGTTGTAGTCCATGATTTATTTTCTTTTTAATGCCAGTCTTGAAACACAAAACCCACTCATGAACCCACTCATGAAGTCCTTCTTGAAGTTTTTTCCCCCCAGTTCTTGTTCAGTCATAATTCCCATTGCCATTAAGGGTACAATTTGCTTGCGTAAGGATTTCAGGATTAATGAGAGCCCATCAGCTCTTCTTTCACCGTACCATGCCACACTTTGTGGCTGCTTACAGGTTTGCTTAATGACAACTCTGACCCCTTCAGACAAGTAAGGCACAGTTCAGATGAGCCCTACCGGCGGGTTCCATCCTGTTTTGAAAGAAGAGGTTGGTGGCTGTGATAAGGAGCCTGAGGGCTAGGGGCCACACACAGAGGGCCCCTCAGAGCTGTCTGAAAGAAATGGAGAGTCTCTTAGATGTTTTGGGAGGAAGCAGAACTTACAGGGTTGTAGAGCTACTATATCAACCCAGACCAGGACAAATCAGTAGGAAATGTTTTGAGGCTCTGTCATCTTCAAGCAAAAATTGTCTAATAATAAATATTTAGCTGTATACCACTTATAACTTGTTGCTGTTAAGGAGCTACACTGTCGGCAGACAGGATACAGGGTTAGATGGACCTTTGGTCCGATCCAGTATGGCCGTTCTTATGTTCTTGGACCCATAAGGAGCAAACGCTATTTACCTGATTCCTATTCTGGGCAAAGCTGTGCCTTCCTTACCTCATCATACTGTCCCTAAATAGTACTAAGTACTATTGTCCTTGATACAAAAGACTCTCTCTGCAAAGAAGTAGTAGTTATGGTGGTTTAAAGAGACAGTAATTCCATATGTGCAATTCCTTGTTAGGAATTTTTTGCCCCAATTATATTACTAGTAAGAATAATAACAGTCTTCCCATCTTTTACCATTTTAGTGTGAATCTCATAATTGTTTATATTTTTCTTAAGCCCCTATTCTCAAAGTCAGTTGATTATATGGAATTTCAGATTTAATTTTTTTTAAAGGAAATATCTAGCTCCTATCCTTGTGGAGAAAATCTTAAAAATATGAACCCTAAAGTCTTAACACCAGAACTCCCAAGTTTAATGTTGGTTTTAAATATCACAATGTTTAAGGCAAACTTGTAATTTTGGGGATGGGTGGATTTTTGGATCCTAGTGGTTATTGATACTATACTCAAACTAGTAATCCAAAGTCATAATTATCAAAAGTTTGTTTTATTCTCTCTCAGGACAAAAAGTTGAAATATTTGTGGAATAGAAAATTCTGAACATGTTTGTTTAAGAAATGTCTGATGAAACATTTCTGATCCGAGTGAAATATTTCAACATTCTCAAATCAAAATGTTTCATTTCAGTTTGCTGAACAAATCAAAACATGTTGTTGAGGTCAGTTTGTAATTAATGTGTCCTGAAATACTTCAGGGGCACCTGGGAATTGTACTTCTGGTGCCTCTTGTCATGACTCTCCTTTTTGGACCAGGCTCCCCAGCTGGTCTATATCTGCCATGAAGCATGGATCCCTGGTTCAACCCTTAGTGCATCAGCATAGACAAGAGCTGTCATAGATGTGGGGATTGAACTCTGCTGGGCCTCAACTGCTTGGAATGACTTTCTGCTGACCGGAGATGTGTAAACAATAGAGCATTCCTGTCTGTGCCAGTCCAGATCATGTTAGAGTCTGGCTCTTTAGCTGAAGCAGTGGACACTCAAGAATCTATTGCTGTGGAGGCAGCCAGTTCAGTCCCTGGTGTGCTGGCCAAGATGATGTTTGTTGTGCAAACACAAAGCTTATGTGCAACCTAAGTCCTAGTCAAACCCATCTGAAAAGTCTTAAATGGAGCAAAGTCCTTGCACTGGGGGGAATTTTACCTAAAAAAGACTCACTGAAAGGCATGAGAATGTCTGAAACAAATATATTAAAGAATTTGGATGAGTATTTGCAGTTATTTTAAATAGCATTCACTTAGCTCTAGTTGTGTGTGTGTGTGTGTGTGTGTGTGTGTGTGTGTGTGTGTGTGTGTGTGTGTACATAGAATAATAATAAGTTGGTTGGGTTTAAAACAATAGTATGCATTGAGCCCTGCATAAGGGATGAAATGTTCAAACCATTGTACAAGGTTTTAAACATGTGATTCTAGTTTACTTTAGTGAGAAATGTGGCTTGCAAACCTGTAAAATCCTGCACGATGCCTTGACAAGTTACCCCGAGGGTCTGAGTGAAACTCTTGAACACAAAATCATTCAGCAGTATGACTAGTAATGCTGGCTTTGGCATGTTATTGCAGTGTACAAAGACTGGGAGGGAGTCCCAGTGAAATGAAGTGCTAGCCTTTCTTTTCTTTTTTCCTCTGCTCTTCAGCTTTCTCCATATATTTTCTTTCTTTTATGGATTTAAATCAGACCCCGGAATGTTACTTAAATGTAGGAGGAGTGGGTTTTTTTTTTTTTTTTGGATAGTTGAATATGCAGTGAATACAAAATAGCCATCTACAGAATGTGGAATTAATTCAGCGAGTCAGATGAAGACCTCGGAATAATAATGGTGACTCTACAAGTCACCTATGAAGTTATTCCTTCATCGGTGACATTAATTCTCTCTCTGCAGGTGCATACTGCTATGTGTGTTCCTCTGTTTATACCTTAAGGAAGTGAAATAATAGTGCGCTGTTATTTTTGTTCTGTTAAGATGTCAAAGTTTATCTTGCTGGCTGTTGTTTGAGTGAAACTGTCTTAGTTTAAATTAATGCTAATTTATGATGTCACTGGCATTCTGACAGCAGCTGTGTAATTGGGCTATGGAGATTTTTTAACAATTGTATTGTGGGAATAGTATTAACTAGACAGTTTTATATATTGATAGAAGAACTGGTATGTAGTAGTAATCCTGCATTGCAATCTGTTTCCTAAGTGAGGATGTCACCTGATCTTCAGTGAGAGAAACACCAAACAGCCTGAATACGTGTAAAGTGATTATTGTGATTGTGTGCTAGAATATGCAACTTTAAGTTAATATAATTTTCTTCTAAATATCTATGTGTAAAATGTTTTAATAAGAACATTTTTAGGGGTGAGTGTATTTATATTCCTCTTAATGACAATTCTTTCTTTTGGGAAAAAAGGCATGCTACTTTTAGTATTGTTGGGTCTGATCCTGGAGATAATACTCATGGCTTTTGAATCATGACTAGTGTTCTACAGACTATGCTGATTTTCTTTTCTTTAATGCACTCACTCTCATCTAAACTGAATATGAAAATCAAGGTCTGGCTTGTCCATTGTAAGCACTATGTTGGGTATGGTGCAGAATAACACCTTGCCCATGGCAGATCCAAGAGATCTGTCGAAAATAAGTGAGTGTGGATGCGGGGAGGCCATTTTTTTGAAAATAATGGCCTCCAGGAAGAAGCCCTGGTGGACAATCTGGGGCATGCCTTGCATGTCTCTGGTTCCTGTCTGCAGCCGTTTCTTAAAGGGACAGGCACCCTCACAGCCACTTGTGGCAGCAAAGTAGCCAGAGCACACGGCTATTTAAGTGCAGCATGTCCCAGCCCCAAGACCCTCCTAGCCCTTCTAGTGAGCCTTCTGGGGACCCAACCAGGGGCTCCGAATGCCGGGCACCGTCATGGTCTGGGCCAGAGCTCAAGACCCTTCTCAAGCTCTGGGGAAAGGAGGAGGCCTTACAAGCCCTAAAAAGCAGTCTCCCTTCCCCCAACCCCAAACTGTGACTGTCCCCAGACAATGACTTACCTCCATCAGGATGTATCGAACAGTAGGCCTGCCCAAATTGGTGTCCCACGGAGCGGTAGCTGTCGGGGGTTGCCAGCGTCCAGAGGGCAATGGCGACCCTCTTTTCCACGGGGATAGCGGGCCGCAGGTGGGTGTCTTGCCGTTGCAGAGCAGGGGCGAGCCAGGTACACAGCTCCTGGAAAGTGGTCTTTCGTATCCGGAAGTTGCGTAGCCACTCTTGGTCATCCCAGAGCTCCATCACGAGCCGGTCCCACCAGTCAGAGCTGTTGTCAAGCCTCCAAACATGCCTGTCCACAAAGAAGTTTGGAGGCAAGGGCTGTGGGGCTGCATGACGGACGATCACTTCGTACCTCTGGTCTGGGTCCAGATGGGGAAGTAGCCTCATGACTGTGTCATGCAGATGCAGCAACACTTGCAATATGATGGCGTGGAGCCATCGCATGCCCAGGGGCAGCTCTGGCTCCATGCCGAAAAAACGGGTCTAAAACAGAAAAACCTCCAAACAAAAAACCTGCTGGGGTGTCCCAGGAAGCTGAGCATTCCAAACCAGCACTGCAATGCCTTGCTTACCTCCTAGAGGGACAGCAAAGGCAGCTGCAGAAGCAGAACAACGGGTGTTCAGGGGCGTCCTTTTAACCACGCCTCTCTGCAAAGGGCAGGCAGCAGCACCCAGAAGGAAATGCTGCCCCCATGCCCTGGCAGAAGCAGTTCCGGGTGGTTTTTAATTTTGAAAGAGCGTCCAGCAGTCAGGACGCTCTTTTTCGAAATAGCGGATTGATTTTTCCAATCCGCGTATTGTAGTCTAGACGCGCTTTTTCGAAAGAGGCTTTTTCGAAAGATACTTTCGAAAAAGCCTCTTTCGAAAGAGGCTTGCAGTCTAGACATCGCTCATATGACCAATGTATGTAGACATGACTAGAGACTTCTAAATAAATGTGAATGTCAACAGAAGCTCACCTAAAAAAGGAAATAGTAAATTAATTGTTGTACATTAATTATTCCATTTGCTGTAGATCTCTTCAAATTGACTGGGCATCACCAGGACAACCGAATGGCATTATTCGTGGATATGAGCTCTTACGTAAAGCCTGGCAGCAGTGCACTGCAGTGCAGCAGCTACCAATGGACCAGATCAGTGAACCATGCCTCTCACTGGAATGTGAGATAGATGAAAACATCTGCGGAGACCTGTGCTATCATCCAAAGTCTAAGGTACTAGCAATTGTGTATATTTCACTTAACACATGCAACCTCATACATTTAAATAAAAAAATGCAGACTGTACCCTGGAAAGTGATGATACTGAAAAGCAGTTAAGGTTCATAGTGAACAAACAACATTATTGCAGTATTGATGAGAATGATACATCCTGGATCCAGCTATGGTGCCCACATTTTTAAAAGGATGTCAAAAATTGGAGAAGATGGAGAGGAGAGTCACAAATATGATTTCAATGGCTAGAGAAAATGCCTTAGAATGAGACATCTAAAAAATTAAATTTACTAAATTTATCAAAAAGAAGATTGAGAGTTGATTTGATCAAGGTGTCTGTATATCTTTACAGGGCAAATCTATGAGGGTATGTCTACACTACCCCGCTAGTTAGAACTAGCGGGGTAATGTAGGCATATCGCACTTGCAAATGAAGCCCGGGATTTGAATTTCCCGGGCTTCATTTGCATAAGCGGGGAGCCGCCATTTTTAAAACCCCGCTGGTTCGAACCCCATGTAGCACGGCTACACGGGGCTCGAACTAGGTAGTTTGGACTAGGATTCCTATTCCGAACTACCGGTACACCTCATTCCACGGGGTTCGAACCAGCGGGGGTTTTAAAAATGGCGGCGCCCCGCTTATGCAAATGAAGCCCGGGAAATTCAAATCCCAGGCTTCATTTGCAAGTGCGGTATGCCTACATTACCCCGCTAGTTTGAACTAGGAGGGTAGTGTAGACATACCCTCATAGATTTGCCCTGTAAAGATAAACAGACACTGTGATCAAATCAACTCTCAATCTTCTTTTTGATAAATTTAGTAGATTTAATTTTTTAGATGTCTCATTCTAGGGCATTTTCACTAGCCATTGAAATCATATTTGTGACTCTCCTCTCCATCTTCTCCAATGCAGTGTAGTGTGGTATGCCTACATTACCCTCCTAGTTCGAACTAGGAGGGTAGTGTAGACATACCCTGAGGTACTAAAGGGCTCCTTAACCTAAGGAGGAAAGTTATAATAAGAACCAATGCCAGGAAACTAAGTTAAGCCAGAAAATTGGGGTTTGGATTAGATGACTGCCAGAGGTCTCTGCCAACTCTTATCTTCTATGATTCTATGAAATTCAAGTTAGTAATAAAGCACTGTGTTTAACAATGAGGGTGATTTACCAATGAAACTACCAAGCAAAGTGGTGCATTCTCCATTTCTTGATGTCTTGAGAACAAGACTGGATACCTTTGTGGAAGATATGTTTTAGTCAGACATAAGTGATTTTGCTTTACAGGCAACATTGAGTGATATCTTATGGCTTGTGCTAAAAAGGGAGGTCAGCAAAGATGGTCTAATGGTCCCTAATAGCGTTAAAATCTATGACCATATGAACATTTTCTCTGATAAATTTTCCCTGGAACTTATACTGGAATGCTCAGCTGTGTGTCAAAGGCCTTATAAGGCAAATAGCTAAAGAAGATTAGCTCTATTAGTTCAGTTAGTAAGGACCTGTACATTTTGAAGAATATGAGGATCTAAGTCCTTTCATCACTGTCACCATAGAGTTCTAAGTAATTGTATTGTGAAGCATAGAGACCACTGTGAAATTTCTAGGTTTGCAATTACACTATAATACACATGTCTATTTGAAAAACCTATGGGGAAAGGTTAGGTCATGAAACGAAGCTTATAAAGCTTCCTGGTATACATTTAACTCTTATCATTCATCATCATTTTCATGGCAAATATTAGTTTATTGGGATGATTAGGCACCTTTCAAATTCTTCTGGTTGAATGACTTAATTCTGCTTTACAGCAAACCTATTTAGATTCAGATACAAGTGGGTGGTTGTTTACATGGCAATAATGAGCAACACTGAATGAGATGCTCATGATTTATCAGGAATATTTTTAAATTGTGGTCATTTTCAGATTAATCATCATATTAGTTGCTGTTCGGGAGTTGGATCAATAGTGCAGCCAGACAGTAGGAGTCTGTAAATGGTTTTTATTGACAAATGAGGTAGAAAACTCTTAGTTTGTGGGTAAGATTTAATGTAATGAAATAGTGTTGCTATTTGTCAACAGCATCATCTCGCATTCAGTGTCTAAAGCTAACTGTGTATTCAAAAGATTCACTGTCCAAGGAGACAGTAATTAAGAAAGTGAGTTATTTGAGGGATTCAGATCAAAATATAAATTATTTCAGCTGACTCAGGTTTAGCTTTAGATTCCATTCAGGGAAATACTATGTACCTAGTATTTGTGAAACTATACTTCCGACTTAAGAGCATGATTTTGGTCCAAAATGTAAATGAATTTATGGGAGGGTTGTTTGTTATTTTTTGAGAAACCAACATAAACATTTAATCAAGTGTAGTATATCGATAATATTTAATACTCATCGGGATGATGTAAAGAAAAAATGCATCTACTTTTGCCTGCACTATTTAACACTGACTTTATTTTTTTTTCTTGAATGCAGTTTTCTTTGTTTTTTTCCTTCAGTATTAGGCCTTGTCTTGACTTACTGGGAGTTTGACTCTGAGGAGGTCTACACTACCGGGGAGGTTTGGCTTAAAGTACACAATTCCAGCTATGTAAAAAATGTAGCTGGAGTCAATGTTTCTAAAACCGAGCTTCAGCGCAGGCCTCACAGCAGGAGGGAGAAATGCTCCTGTTGACTTCCTTTACTCCTTGCAAAGAATAGGAACACCAGCACTGACAGGGGGCACCCTCAGAATTTGATTTAGTGGGTCTTTACTAGACCCGCTAAATCGAATGAAGGAAAATCGACTGCCACAGTGTTGATCTTCCGAGAAGTGGAGATGTAGCCTGAGAGTACTACAACTAAATACAAGGTGAAATAGTTTGCTTAGTGGATGTAGCTAAGAGACCATTGAAGTGGCCTGATAACACTTCTCTAGTTACAGGGTAACAAGGATGAGGAGGGATAGTATCTGACGGATTGTTGTAATCAGACATAAATCCAGTGACTTTATTTAAGACCATTATTTGTAGTATCTATCAAAGTTATGAATTTAAGATCCCAGGCTTGTCTTTTGAAGGTATTTTGCTGGTTTCCTTTGAGGACAAGGACTGAAAAGTTAGATAAGCAGTGTTGGTTTTGTGAAAAGTATTCGCCCATTGGGGACGTAGTGTTTTTGTCTTTCATTATTTTTATGTGTGAATTAATTTGTGTGTAATGATTGATCGGTTTCACCCATATAGCTGCTATTGGGGCATTTAGTGCACTGGATGAGGCACACCACATAATGTGATGTACATCAAGAAGAGATCTGAATAGCTCAAAAGATTCTCTTTCTTTCACCAATAGAAATTGGTCCAATAAAATATATTATCCCACCCACTCTGACCCTCTAATTTATTGAGATCAACGTGGCTACAAAACCACTTCAAAGAGTCTTATGTAGATATTTGCATTTTCTATTATTTTGTGTCTGTTTTATTTTGCTGTGCTACAGTGTTCATTGCTGTTCTAACTGAGCGCCTCTCAAACACTAATAGATTTAGCCTTATAACTGCCTTCCTCCAATGATAGATAGGACCCTTCATGTCGGTAAGATCTACAGTTATTTACTGCATTCTCTCCACCAGAGGCACTATTAGGTATTGGGGTGGCAGGTTGCACTATGGAAGTGCTCAAGAGTCCTAGGAGACCCTTCTTTTTCTTCAGGATTTGGTCCCATTGAGCTAGGTGCAATACAAGCATTTGTAGGAAACATGTATTACTATTGTTCTGGGAGGAGAGCCCTAGCAGGAATTTAACACAGACTGTAACAAAGTGCTAATAGCTTAGAGCTGACCCCGAATTCTAGTCACTAAATAAGAGTACATCTAAATTACATCCCTTTTTCAATACAGGGATGTAAATTACACGTATTGAAATTGTAAATGAAGCCGCAATTTGAATTTCCCATGCTTCATTTCCATAATGGCGTCTGCGGCTTTTTTCGAAAAGCCGCTTTTCCAAAACAAAAAAAAAAAGTGGTCAAGATGGGGATCCTTCGACAAAAATGCCCCATTTTGAAAGATTCTGTAACCCAAAAAATGAGGGTTACAGGATCTTTCAAAACAGGGCATTTCTGTTGAAGGGTCCCCGTCTTGACCGCGGGTTTTTTTCGAAAAGCGGTTTGTTAGGAGTCAGCTCCCCCAGTCTTTGTAACCCCCTCCTCACCCAAGTGCCTTTAGTCCTGTTACTAGGGGTTGGTTCCCCAGTCCTTGCAACACCCTCTTCACACAAGTGTGTTTTAGTCCAGTCTCAGCACTTCTCCTTGGTATCAGGGTCCCCGTAACCTCCGAGAGGAAAGGGGGACCTGGACCCTCCCTCTCTCCAGGTCCTAGCCCAGGACCCTAAGAACAGGCGTGAATGACATCCTGTTCAGCTGGGGGAGGGGCAACACCGCAACTCACCGGCCCATGGGCTGTCCTTGGCCCCATCCTGGGCTGCTTCCTTCCCTCTGGCCATGATCCGTCTGGTCTCTTCGGTCACCTCTTTTCACCCTGCTGCCTGGTGCCTCCCTGGTCTTGGCCACTTGGGGTCTCGTTGGCCTTTGGGACCCCTACTCGCCTGCCTCACCGGAGCTTCCTGCCGCCACACTCCCTCCTCCTCCCAAGGGCAGGTGCCCTCCTTTTCAAAGCCGGCACCCTCTTCCTGGGACGCCGGCGCATGCGCTCCTCAGCCCTCCGGTCCATCTGCTGGGGGAATCCCTCTGCCTATGCAAGTGGCTGTGGCTGAACAGGCTCCACAGAGCTGCTTGCACGCCATGGCACCGGGGCCAAGCGCCCCTCGGGTGTGGGGTGTGGGGCTTATCCCTTCCACTCCTGCCATCCCGTTACACAGCTTTTCAGAAAAAAGCCACGGCTGCCATTATGTAAATGATTCACGGGAAATTCAAATCCCGACTTCATTTAAATTTTGATATGTCTAATTTACATACCTTTATCGAAAAAGGGATGTCATTTAGATGTACCCCATGGTATTATCTATCGCCATCCCTTGTATTCAAGGTAAGTGGGGGAGATGCATTCTTAATGGCTTAATTTGGCAAGGGACTAGTGAGCTAATAGGTGTGTATGTTTACACTGGGATAAAACACCCATAATGTGGCTGCAGCTGGCCTAGGCCAGCTGACTTGGGTTCCTGGGTGTTGGGCTACAGGGCTACCAAACTGAATGCAGACCCTGGGGCTTCAGCTGGAGCCCGGGCTCTGAAACCATGAAGAGGTGGGTCTCAGAGCTCTGACTCCAGCTTGAGCCCCAATGTCTGTACTGCATTTTTTAGCTCCCAGCCCAAGTCATCTGGCTCAGGCTCTGAGGCCCTCTGCCATGGATTTTTCATTGTAGATATAGTCAATGAGAGCAATCAGTGTATATGACTATAACTTAGCTCTAGTTAGTGTTATAGTGTTATAGTCTCTCTTTTGGAAAATGTTAGCTCCCACCATGGATCTTTTAAAGAAAAGAATTAGTGTGTATGTCACCTGACTTTATTTCCATGTACTTCTTATTACTTATAATATAGGAGGGTAAAGAAAAAGGAATGAAAAATGGAAGAGGCGGGAAGAGTGAATGTTCTTTTTCTTGTCTGGGTCCCCTAGGGAGGGCCCCACAATGGAAGCTGAACGCAGGGCCCCACTAACTCTAAATCCGCCAGTGCCTCCTGCATGAATGCAACTAGTATTCACTGTATAACACTGTAACCTGCTGTCTAGCCTGCACATATGTCATAGCCTTCTGCAGGGAAGAGATCTCAGACCCGGTCAAGTGTTTGGGCTACTGTGTCTGATTACTGTAAGGATCTCCAATTGCTGGGCAACATTACGCCATCCAGGATGTGCTGCCGCACCAAGATATAAGAGGATGAGATAATAATAACCTTTAGTCATTAATTTCAGTGCCTTTGCTGATTTGGTTTGTGACATAATCCTAACGCTACTTGAATACATTTTATTTTATGGCTTGCTAATGCAAATTCTTTGAGCTTAATACCAATGCAAATAGTAACTGACTGTCTTTACAATGCTGCCAAAAAAGTGCTATTTCACAATTTACAGCTGGCTGCAGAGGCTGTTATGTAGCTACATAAAAATAGCACCAAGTACATCAATTGGTAACGCCAGATAAAAAAGTCCAACATGTTTTAGCGCTAGCAGGGGATTTTTTTTTTAAGCTCTGCGTGGAGTTTTGGGACATCCTGACAGGAAGACTTGGTAAGAGTTTGGAGCTACTGAAGCTCAGAGTACATAGCTGGTTATTTAATGGGATCTCCCAAGGGAGTTCAGCTGGGAAAGAAGAAACATTAATAATTATACTTTACACTTACAAATCACCTTCCATCCAAGGGTCTCAAAACATGGTAAAATGAGTAAAAAATTGAGTCTCATGATATTTCTTTGAGGCATGTGGAGTGGCTGTGCCTAGTCCACTTGAGGCACCGCTTGAAGGAAGACCATCAGCTGAGCTATAAAATGGCTACTGCAGGATGCAGTACTGGCTAATTCAAAGATTACCAGTACCTTTTTTCTGGAGAAGCTGGGGGGAGGGAAATATATATGGATAAAGTTCTCACTGCTTTTCATTCTGGGTGACAAGGAAGCAGTGACAAGCAACTGAAGCTTGTGACAGAAACCAGTGAAACCAAATGCTATAGATTACAAACAGAAGCATCATCAGAAGGGACTACCAGCTGGAAGGAGAGAAGGGTTGAAGAATAGGTTTTAGGTCATCATTTCTTTGTGTAGCTGGATTATATACTGCCTCTGTTGTCCCAAGAAAAGGGTTATGAAATGAGGCACAGAGGATATCCTTAGGAAGACTGAAGAATTTCTAATTCATAAAGTCTACACTGGGGCTAATGATGCACATATAAGCTGATTCGATAGCATCAAGGGTACTTTGAGAAGCCTGAGAAGGTAGAGACACTGCATGTAATCTTCTGGATCCATTTGATGGCAAATGTGAGTGAAAAAGGAAGACTGACTTAATATTGACCAGACTTCTTGCATCTATATTTGTAAGTAGCAGTAACCAAGAGTCATTTCACCGGGGCTGATACAGAGCATCCCCTTCTCAGAAGAGCCCTGGGTGGCAGAAGGAGTGTGTCTATCACTATACTCCTTGATAAGGTGAGCCCATCCTTTATAACGCTTCAATCATCTCTCCTCCTCAGGGCATTGTGTGGTCCTGTAGGGAGAGAGAGATGGAACCCTGTTTTTTGTGAACCACAGAAAGTTAGGGACAGTGGTTCCTTACTTTCTATAGTTCTTTAACCTCACGGCACTGCACACCCCCTTGAAAGAAGGAAGGATATGGCGATCAAAAATATACAGGATAATTGAGGGTATGATGTATTTTCTTACATGGACAGTAAGAGAGAAGGTGTCATGTACATAAGATAGTAGCACAGTGCAGAAGGGCCTGGCTGCATGGGGAAGGGTGTTAAATGTTGTTTGTATGGTTTTATTTTTATTAGTTCATACCACTTGGTCCATCATTTCACAAATATTTCATCTGTTAATCTAAGGAGTCATCCATTCTACTTTGCTTAATTATTTTATTTTGTTGATGAATAATGAATTTAAATGAACTAGACAAACGAAAGATCCTTTTGAACAGCTAGACGCATTCTTTTTCTTTCTTTTTTCTACTCTTTCTTTCTCCGTGGATGTGATGAGCTGAACTAGAATGTGGTTATGGCACAGCGTCAAGAGAAAAAAAAGGGATGTGTGGGTATGTCTACACTACAGCGCTAGTTCGAACTAACTTAGTTCGAATTAGTTAATTCGAACTAAGCTAGTTCGAACTAACGCGTCTAGAACTAAAAACTAGTTCGAACTAGCGTTTTGCTAGTTCGAACTAGCAAGTCCACATTGAGTGGACTCTGAACAGGGCTTAAGGATGGCCGGAAGCAGTGCCGGCAGGGCATAAAAGGAGGACTTAGAGCATGGAGATGCTGTCTCAGGCTAGCCGAGGGCTGCGCTTAAAGGGTCCCGACCCCCACCCCGGACACACAGTTCTAAGGGGTGCCCCGCTTGCAAAGAAGTTCTGGCTTGGAGTGCCCTGAGTGCCCACACTGGGCACATCACACCACTCGGCCATCAGCCCAGCTGCACTTGCCGCAGGCTGCCATCTGGGGAGAGGGAGTAATTGGGGGGCTGCAGGAGAGCTTCCAGCCCCAGAAGCCCGCAGAGCCAGCCCAGTCCTCCCCATCGGGGGCTCGTACCCCATTCCTCCCTCACCTCCTTCCACTTACCCTTCCTTAGCCCCCCTTCTTATTGATGTACAAAATAAAGATAACGTTTCTTCCAACATTGACTCTGTCTTTATTGAAAAAAAACTGGGGGAGACTGGGAAAAGGAGGTGGGAGAGGGGAAGAGAAAGGCTGGGAGAGGGGAGGGCAACTAACATGATCAGGGGTTGGGAACAGGTCCCAGATGAAGAGAGGCTACAGAGACTGGGACTGTTCAACTTAGAAAAGAGGAGACGGAGGGGGACAGGATAGAGGTCTCTAAAAGCAGGGGTTGGGTGGAGAGGGTGCATTCAGAAAAGTTCTTCCTGAGTTCCCATAAAGAAGGACTAGAGGACACCAAAGGAAAGGAATGGGTAGCAGGCTTCAAACTAGTAAGAGAAAGTTGTTGTTGTTGTTGACAAAGCAAATAGTTAACCTGTGGAACTCCTTGCTGCAGGAGGCTGTGAAGGCTAGAACTAGAACAGAGTTTAAAGGGAAGTGAGATCAAGTGATGGAGGTTGGGTCCATGGAGTGCTATTAGCCAGAGGGTAGGAGTGGTGTCCCTGCCCAAAGTTTGTGGAAGGCTGGAGAGGGATGGCACGAGACAAATGGCTTGGTCATTGTCTTCGGTCCATCCCCTCCAGGGTCCCTAGGGTTGGCCGCTGTTGGCAGACAGGCTACTGGGCTAGATGGACCTTTGGTCTGACCCAGGAAGGCCATTGTAAGCTCAGGGCTCAGTGTCGGGGGTCTCAGTGGACCCCCCTGATTTTCATGCACACCTGGTCCTGGGTGGCCAGGCTGGCAGCTCTCCTGCCCTAGACGGCCACTTTCCTGTGCCTAGTGCGGAGATCGTGGACGAGGTCCACGATGTCCGCACTAGCCCAGGAAGGTGCCCGCCTCTTGCGGTCCAGGGTAAACTCCCGGGAGCCGCCAGCCTGGTCCCGGCAAGAGGGGGTGGGCTGGGGGGCATCGGGTGGGTGGCTCTGTGCCGTGCCAGGTGCAGGGTCTGCTAGCTGGGTGCTGGCAGGCTTGCACCTGGCACGGGCACCGTAGCCAGCCCGTGCCCCTTTAAGGGGTCCGGGGCCGGGAGGGGGGCATAGAGTTTCCCTGGTGTTGGCCAGAGTGGCCACCAGGGAAACCTGGGGAGGGCTAGCCTCCCACTAGTTCGAACTAAAGGGCTACACAGCCCTTAGTTCGAACTAGCTAGTTCGAACTAGGCGTTAGTCCTCGTAAAATGAGGTTTTCCTAGTTCGAACTAAGCGCTCCGCTAGTTCGATTCAAATTCGAACTAGCGGAGCGCTAGTGTAGCACCTATTAAAGTTAGTTCGAACTAACGTCCGTTAGTTCGAACTAACTTTGTAGTGTAGACATACCCATAGAGATTAAACACTTGTGCTATACTGCCAACTGCATTTTCTGTCTAGCCACAAGAGGTATCCATTCTAACTAATATAGCTGCACTGAACAGGTTCTGAGGTTTGCTCTTCACTATGATTCTCCCAACTGTGCTATATGATTTGTTATGTATACAGAATGTCAGTCTATGTTCACAGGAGTAAGCGTACAAATAATTATTTGATTGTTCAAGCGTATAATTTCCTCTACAGTACCTGAAGAGAAGACCACAGTTAAAAGACCTTTTCAAAATTCATTTCCATGTAAATTTTATTTTGAAAAAAATATATAAATTATATTCTCTTGAGATCATATTGTCTGAAGAATTGTGTTAATAAATAAGTGATCATATGATATAAGAAGAAAACTACTTATTTTAATGTGAAAAGGAAGACCAAGAGCTCGTATTGGTAAATCCTGTTTTTCTTAGTGATAAGGTTTACAGATCAGATAGCTCATGAAAATAAAAATTGAATGTGGGAAGGTGGGGTAGATTATATCTATATATCGAAATCTATTTCACACTGAGAGATTCAAGCAGTCTAGAGAGTCATGTGAAGACAATTCATATTAACGGAGTATTTTATTAAGGTGCGGCATGGTTGAAGGCCACAAAATCGCAGCATTCTGTCACATGAACAGTAGTTTATTGAAGTCTAATAATGCTGGAGGGCATAGGATTTTAGCCGTGTTGCATTTTGTTTGTCTGCATTCATATTAGCATCAGAGAGAGGATTTATTGTACACATTTTTCATAGACATTGTTTTGTCAGGGAGTGCATTATGTTTTCTTTAACTGATATTGCCTTCCTATTTTTTTAAACTACTTTTAGGTGTGTTGTAATGGGATTCTGCACAACAATAAACCTGGCTTCCAGTGCTGTGAGGACAAGTACATTCCATTTATTCTTAATTCATCAGGGGTTTGCTGCGGTGGTCAGATACATGCTGTGCAACCAAAGTATCAGTGCTGCGGTAGCTATTACACCAGGGTATTAGAAGGTAAGAGGCAACTTCTTTCAAGCATTTGAAAGAAATAAAATTGCACGGTATTGTTGGTGTATCCCTTAAACCAAGGGATGTGAGTATGTATTAATATATTCAGCATTTACAGAGGTTTTTAGGTGTTGTTTAGAGATGAGCAAGGTTCTGTGCCAACATGGAATGGGCAATGAGAAATTGCCCTGATATTGCCGTCTAAACACAGTCCACTCCACATACACAGGAAATACGTAACTGATAAATCCTTCTAATTGGGTCATTTCCCAGGGAATTAATTTTACCTGAATAATACTTAACAGCAATAACTGCTGCTTAATGGTGGTGGGCGGGGGGGGGGGGGGGGGGGCATTTTTGCTTAATAGAGACGCTGTCAAGCCGTTTCATGGTGCTTTGTTTTTTTTTGTGTGGCTTACTCTTGTGCTGGTTTTCCTGCCTGCTCCTGCAGCAAGAACGTTCACTTCCTGCATATCTGTGATAAGGCAGAGAGGTGTGGATAGCTTCATCCTACCTGGTTCTACCTGGTTGCTTGCTCTTTCTGTTGAAATTATATATGTTGGATGACAAGCTCGACATCTCTGTGGTGCTGCTTGTGTTCCCTCCCCAAATGCAGAAAGCCCAACATCGTTTTAATCAATGGGACTATTCAGAGAATCTCTGCAAACACTTGGACAGAATCATGACTATCAAAATGGTGGGGGGGGGGGGCTTTCTGAGCAAAGAATTCCTACTAATCTATAGATTTTAGCAATGTGCATCTGTCTGTCTATCTGTGAGTCTGTTTGTGCAAGAACTCCTCCTAAATGGTAAGAGCCATGCCCACCAAATTTGGTAGGCAGGCCCCTCTTATCCTAACTTAAAACAAGGCCAGGGGTTGGTTGTGCTAAGAAGATGGGAAGTGTCAGGAATGGGGACTATTTTCCTGTTCTGAGAGTGGCCACAGGGGACAGCCACATCACCAAGAGAATAGTAAGCTGGGGCTGGGGATCACCATTTTGCCTGCCATCAGACCAGGTAAGTTGCTCCCTTATCCCAAACCCTTCCCAGACCTCCCTGCCCCCCCTTCCCCCAGCCCTTGGCCATAGTACCGGCAGAGAGAGAAAAGACCCCCTGGGGTTAGAGGAGTCCGGGAGGGGTGATGGGGGGAGGGAGAGGGAGAGAAGGCCCCTGGACATTCAGTAATGGATTTGAAAGTAGCCATACTTCTACAAAAGAATTTTACAAACTGGTTACAAAGGGAAACAGCTGAACTAGAATTCATTTGCAAATTCAAAATAATCAATTTAGGGCTGAATAAGGATCTCAACTGGTTAACACATTACAAAGGTAATTACCCTTCTCTGGCTATTCACATCTCCACACCAAATGCTGAGAGTGACCCACTGTTACCCTGATTTGGTTAGCTTCATTAACACAAGCAACTTCTCCCTTCTCTCCTGCTTCTGTAACTTCCACTCCAATTCATCTTTTGAAGTGGGTTTTACCCATGAAAACTTATGCTCTAGTAAATCTTTTATTCCCTAAATGGCTATAGGACTTCTCGTTTTTGCAATTACAGACTAATACCTCTATCCCTCTAAGACATTTCAATAGTTCTTGTTGCTCCTGACTGTTATATCTTAGGTCTCCAATTCATTGACTGAATTATATTGTATGCCCATCATCCTTATCTACAAACTTGGCAGATTAATAAAATATCAGTACTAAATAAACTCCACCATGCAGAAAGGAAAGAAACAGTCCCCACTCAACCCAACTCCACTGAAAAAAACTTAAGAGGCTCAGACTTACTCATGACATGCACATCTGACTCATTTACAAGAAATATTCAGGAACTGTATCCATACACCAGCTTCTTCCACAACATAGCTCTGTTTCCTAATTGTGTTTGCATGTGTGCAATCTAGGAAGATCTGGGCAGCTGCCCCATACTGCCACTTTTGTGGAAAGAGGCTCTGATCCTTCATCGTGAAAGTAAATGCAAGGTTTGCTGTTGACTTCAGTGAGTAGAGGTCTCGAACCCTGTGTGCCAGAGAGTATAGTACAGAGTTACACCAGAAACATATGAGGCAATGTTATGGAATATTCTGGAATGTCATGTGATGATACAAATCATCATTAGAACCAACTATGTTGCTAATTAGTTGCTGTATCTGTCTAAAATTAAGGTGTAATGGAAGTCTACATCTAAATAAATATCAGATATTCTGGAACTTATGCTGAGAACACCGTAAACTGTAGACTTGTTGACTGAACAGACCATCACCTCAAGCACCTCAAATGCTCTGTTAGGTAAAGAAGTGGTGTCTCGGCAATGTACCAGTGTTCCCACTCACTTTCATTTAGAATTAGGCTGTAAAACACAACTGAAAACATAGATACTCAGCTCAGGAATACTGTGTTAGGAAAAGGGGTTCTTTGCTGCTAATAATCTATTTGCCAAAATATGTGTCATCTCCCCACCACATCCCAGTTTTCTGGCATAGAAATGACCAAAGCAGATAGCCCCTGTGCAATATTGTAATGTGCTACGATAGGCTGCTTTTCACACCTTTTCTGTTGTGTTTATAAGACAAAATTTGAGCTTAAAAACCCCAAAAGTGTTTTTTTTTTGGATGAAATATGACTTTTAAGTCTTTTCCCCATTGAGGTCACTGATTTTTATTCAAATACTGTAGGCCTGGTAGCCCTTGAAAGGACTTTTTGTTGGGTGTTTAGTACGCAAATCTTTTTGCAGCCAGTTGACAGGTCAGGAGCTAAAATGCTTGCATTACCCATGAGATGTCATGCACTGTCTGTGCTCAGAAGTACTTGAATTTCTGCCAAAATGTTCAGCACGTTCTGAGCTCCAATCCCTTGAAAAGGAATTCATATATCACAATATTAGAATGTCTACCGTGATGTCATCAGAAAAATGCTCTCACAGAAAAACCAGAGAAAAGTATTTTGCTGGCTCATTAATCTCAATGTACTGAAATGGGAAGATTATATTCTGTGACCTCTATCCCCATCCAGTGGTCTGTGTTAACTAGCTTAATGTTGTTTACACCAGGAAAGAAAAGCATGGTGACATAAACCATCTTGTATCTGAAAATGGTTCATGTTCAATCAGTAGTCCTCAAATGTAAAGCTGTGAATATTTGTACATGATTTGCAAATATTTTTTTCTAAATATATTTGGTGTAGTCTCCCTCTTTTTTCTTTTTCTAAAGGGCAGCCACATGAAAAATGTTGGTCACTTTTCTTTCTTTTTTTTATAAATATGCTAATAACCCCAAGCTAAATGTTAATGTGGGTCATTCTTTGATAAGGATAACAATTAACTGGTAAGACTGCATGGTAGTTTTCAGAGAGAAAACATTTTCAAACCTAGCTTGGAATGGATCCCATTTTGAGAGGTTAATGAGAAGGTTACTGATCCTTTGTGTCTAATGTCTAATAGTCTTTTCCAAAAAAACAGTTTTATTTCCAACTGATATAACCTACATTCACTGTTTTAAGGCCTATTGCTATGCAGTCACTAAATTAGATTCTGCGAAATGACGGAAAATATGGCTAAGTATCTAAACAGATTATATCTATTATACTGGAAAGGTTTGTTCTTGTCTTTTTTGTTTATTATTGACTTTATTGATAAAGATATTTATACAGAGTACTCTCCAAGCATACATATTTCCCACATGTTCTTTGGCCAGCTTGAAAGAACTAGATGTACAGCAGCATATTCTGCTATTGGCATGAAGATTACAAATTAGGAAGGCAGGAGCCTTGTTTCTGTGACACTAGAGCAGACTGATGTGCCAAAATGCATCCCAGAGCTAAAATGGGAAGATGCACTCTCTAACCAGAGTAAAAGAAACAATGCTAGTACCCCTCATATGCCACGTTGTCTACCAGCATATTGTGAATGAAGAGAAATGATTCTCTGTCTTGAATGTCCTCTGTGCATATTTTCTGTCTGGCAATCACTGCATGGGGTTTAAACTCATTATTTGAACACTCATGCTTTCAGAAGGACTGGATTTGAGCTGTGTCTGTCACCGAGGAATATGAAACTAAAAGGGCAGGAGAAAATTGCAATAAAGTAATGAAAGTTCCAAATATTTTGTCAGTATTGCTGTCTGTCCTGAAAAGCAGAACACTGTCCTCACCACTATTCCTACTTCTTTTCAAGCCCTGCAGTATCAGCATTCAGGCCACACCAAATATTTCAGTTTAGGTTGATACCACAGAACACCTCTCTCTCAGGTCACTATTTCAAACCAAAATGGTAGTGAATGAAAACGGTTACCATTTGATAGCTTGTTTGTGTCCTGTGTTGAAAGAATTGGCAGTCGGTCCATTTCTGGTGCACAGTTAACCCCATCAGAACCCACCAAATGGCAGTAATTGGCAGCCTTCAAAAGTCAATTCTTTGTTACTCTGTGGCTGCCTTTGCTACAACTATAAAACCAATACTAATCTAGTTTAACATTTTGTACAACTTTTTGAAAAGTATATTGCTTCTTTATGCAGACTCTGTCTTGTTTCTATTGCAATAAATGTCTGAGGAGCCACATTCTCAAAGCGCTCTAGCTTAGCCTCTGCCTTGCTGTATTTGTGGTGAAGTGGTTATAAGCATTGCTGTTACAGCATTCTGAAGTCTAGTAAATGACTCTGTGCACAAGAGTCTGTTTTCATGTGCAATGGTTTGTGTGTAAAGATAGTAGGCCATGAGCCCAATCCAATATCCACTGCAGTTTGTGTAAATTCTCTCACAGATTTCCATATGCAGGAAATCACCACTTTTATTCTTTTAAACGAGCAGGGGAAGTGTGCTGCCCTAATGAAGAACAAAACAGGGTTTCGGTTGGAGTTGGTGACTCTTGTTGTCAGGGGACTCCTTATTCCATGTCGGGGAATCAGATCTGCTGTGGTGGGTCACTCCATGATGGCTTCAGTCGTCAGTGCTGTGGTGGACAATTAGTAAGCAAGGAACTGATCTGTTGTGGTGATGGAGACCAGGGAATGGTACACCGACCTCTCCCAGGTAAGCTTTTACATTACCACTGAAAAGGTACCGTATAGCAAAATCAAGGCTGGGCATGGATGACTATTCACCTTCCCAGAGCTAGTCCAGCATTGACCACTCTGCAATAAGTCCTGTAGATGTATGATAGATGTGTCCCTTTCATTAAAAGGAAGACTTAACACCTTCCTCCCCTCGCCCTGCTATCTGGAGGAGCAATCAGGAATGTGGGTCATTTTCATTCCACATACTTTTATCACCTCACTTGCCTTTGCCTTTTGAGAAAAAGTTGTGTAGTCTGGTATTAAAATACAGGGCTCTGTTGTGACACAAAGCCAGGACACAGTTCTAGCAGGTGCTCCAGCTGTGCTTTAAGAAGCGACAATACATCCTGAAGCTTCAGGAAACCAAGAGGAGAGCACCATTCTCTGTCCCTGGCCCCACTCCATACCTCTCCCCATCCCCTTGCAGATACTTTTGCTCTTAGCCTTGCTAAATCCTCATGCTGCTCAGCACAAGGATTTCAGTTTTTCCTGGGTCATTGGGTGTCAGCAAATAGGAAGTAGAGGGGATGAGTCTATTTGGACTCTCTCCCTCATTCGTGTCCCCAGTATGTGGGGGGGGGAGACTTTTTTAAAATAATCAGCTGTAGTCACAAGATCACGTTACCTGTCCCCATCTGCTGTACCCAGCCCATCTCTCTCATGGGGTAGGCATTCCATTTGATAGAGTATATTCAGCCCATGTGTCAGTGGAACAGATAGTTTAACAGTTTCACATAAAATTGTAGTAACCTAACATTAAGATCTTAAAGGGCACAAAAGGTAAAAAACAAAGAAATGGGTCCTCTGGTCTAGCTCTTCACAGGGATGAAGTCAAGAGGGATGTGAGCAAAAGTGAATCAGTCACTGAGTAAGACTCCAAACTCCTGGGTTCTCCTCCTGGCTCTGCCAATGACTTCCTGTGTGACCTTAAGAAAAACACTTCACCATTGTGTTTCCCCAGCCTGTAAATGAGCAAAAATCCTGAATTCTTTTGTAAAGCAGATTCAGATGCAATAATGGAGTCATAGGGCAGAAAGAGACCTTGAGGGATCATCTAGCCCAGTCCCCTGCATGTCATGGTGAGACTAAGTATTATTCATAGACTGAAAAACTAGTTATTAACAACCATAGGTGAGTATTCCAATCCAAATATTCTTCTTAACACAGTATTCAGAGGAAAAGTAAAAGCCCATTAATCTTAGGTCTTTTCAGTCTGAAGACAAATATTCTCTACTAAATGTTGTATAGAAATTGGGAAGCCCAATTTTTATAGATGGAAATAATAAACTCTTGCACCCAGTTCCATTTTTGTGGGCTCAGATTGTTACTGAAGTGACTAAAATAAAGATTTGGTCACCAACATGTTAGTGAGAGCAGTTAGCTGTGGAATGAGCACCCCAATTTTGATACCCAGATTTGAAAATCGAGCTTATGGTGTCCAGGATCATTGAGTATAAGTCTCCATGAGCCCTTTGGGAAGGGGATCCTGTACCCTTCCCCACCAAAAACAGATCATCCTTTCTTCCCCTCAGTTGTCTCACTTCAACCCCTATGGTAACATTATGGTAACATTAGATGTAGTTGGAAAAGGGCAAAGCAAGATGGAAAGAGCTGTTGTTCTAACAGTTTGCTCTGCCTTTGTTCCATTCCAGTGGTAACCACGCAGCTAGCATCCTCTTTCTCCCCATCGCCCCAATCCTTACTCGCCAGCTACACAGCATCAACAAGGAAATCACACAATATCACTCCTGAACCAAGCCCTCTTGCACAGCAGCTCATTGTGCAGCTGCCACAAGACGGGGCTGACTCGTAAAACATCTCTTTATGTACTTTATTACTTAAACTCTTTTATTTGCCTGCAGGAGCCCTTTAACAAAATCACATTGAATTGACTTTCTCACACCAAATCAAATCTCCCTGGTCCCAGTTCAGTTGTCTTTGTCAATATGTATTTTATAAATGGAGTGAATTAACAGATGCTGTTGGAACAGAACTGCTGGGGTAGCGTTTATGTTTTTACTGCTCTCTCTGGGCAGATGAGTTGTCTAAAAGTGTAATACAGGTATCTTGGGATAAAAGTCATGTTCTTCATTTCACTGTATATGTATTCTTAAGAGGTTTTTTTCTTAATATATATATTTTTAAAGCCTTTAAACATTTTTTATTTTTATATAAGTGTTTGCCTATATTGCTCTATCATTTATGCAATGTTTCTTGAAAATGGGACAAGATGACATTTCCTGCTTTTAAAAAGTAAAATAGGCAGCTTTTTCATCACTCATAGATTGGCTGTGAGGACATTATGCTGTAAGCCAGCATAAAACTGGACACACACATATGTTTGAAAGACAAATGTGTTCAGTGATTACTCAGGTTTTAACAATTCTTATTTTTCTGAATTAAAGATAAACTTTGTTTTCATATATCATACTCAGTACTCTTGGTGCTTAATTTCTTATGGCAAATCAGCCTTGCAAAACCATCAAGAAAACATACCAACCAGCTTTACAATCTACTTGTCTCCTAGCCCATCATGCATATGATTGAAACAAAAAAAATATTCTCACACAGAAAAATATAACACACTTATCTTACATAAATAGGAATTGTTCTTGTATAATGGTTCCATTGTCTACTTGGCTTTAATCTGGAGCTGAAATGCTATTGATGCTATGGTTTTTACCTCTCCAATGCATGTTTCAAAAAGATAACTGACTTCAAGTGAGGTTTTTTTTTTTTATTTGAGAGTTTTTCTGAAAAGGATGATAGAAGCAAATCACAGTCATTAAGGGTCCCAATGCTGCAAATATTTGTGCATATAATAAACTTTACACACTGTTGAAATCAAGTATGTTTGTAGAATCTGGATCCACATTTGTGATGTATGTTTGGCTAAGGTCTTGTGTGTTGTCAATGTAAAATTTCTTTCTATGCAAGTTTTTTGGAGACTTATCCTGTTGCAAAAAGTGATCCTTTCCATCTAAGATTCCTGTGAACTTATTTTCCTCCTTGATTTCTTATTTTATTTTTCTCTTTCTTATTTTGGCTCTTTACTAGAAGGGTTAACCATAGAGACATCTACTGGCAAAGACTGGCAATGATGCCACTACATACAATAAATCCTCCCCTAGTCTCACAACTGCATACAAGCATCCAAAGTTTTCTTGTGCTGGTTCTTAGGCATCGAGTGACCAGAAACCACCTCATAATTTCCCCTACTTTCCCTAATAAATGACCTCTACAATCCCAGGCCAGGATCTCAAAATGTGCTATTCCTGCACAGCTGCAATTCTCACTCTGTGGTATCTGAAATACCCGCCTTCAAGCCAAGGATTTCAGGAATAGCTTTCAGTGTACACTGGCTCTGTATTTTGTTGATCCTCTATTGTGGCTCTGGAGCTTAAGCCTTTTAATTCTCACTCTTCCTTTTGAAACCATCGGTTTTGCAGATTTACCAAATTAGTCATTCATTACTCAGCTTCGTTTATAAATACTTTTGCTTGTGGGGATGAGCACGAAATAATTGTTGACAAAAAATCACGATGAATAAGAAATGCTTTTTCAGCCCATATATTTTCTCATTGGTGTACTGCGTTTTCTGCCCTTAAAACATACATATATAAAATGTGATACATGCTATGATTGATTTGTAGATAAATATTTACTATTCAGTATTTTGGTAAAATCAGCAAATAGTGTAAAGGAAATTCTCCATCTTTAGGTAATTGTATGAAGAGGTGTTGGAAGGTAAATCAATCCATCAATATTACATGGCCCTATTTGTTTTTCTTGGGGCATATTTAAAATTGTACATTCGTGGTGTCAAGGTTCAAGAGTCAAGTGCTACATGTGATAAATTAGGAAGGGGTCAAAGGCTATACAATGCAGTTTCAGAAGATTGTCTATCTCTGCATTTGCAGCTCATTCATGCTGAAGTGATGCACTATGGGAATTACTACCAAACTCTGCTCTGCAACATCTGCTCTCCCTAAGTGAGTTAGTGCATGTCAGACATCTTTATGTCAGAATATTGCAGTGATGGATGCAGTCTTCAGAAAATGCTGCATAAAAATCTGGTGTGCCGTTCTGGCCATTAAGTGAAATTACTATTTAAATTAATGGCGCTGTCACAGTTTATCTGTGCAAAGAATGAACGCTGATTAGGGTATTAAGTAATTAGCAATTTATCACACTGGAACAAGGTTGATAATAATTAAAGAAGTAATGGTTTACCAAAGAAACGAGAAAGGGAGTCACTTCTTGTTATGTGAGTGAAATCTTAGCTGAAAAAATTTAATTCAGTTAAACAAAGATGAGGTTCTCAGTGAAAGAATGAAGACTTGGGTTGTTGGGTTTTTTTCAGTATGAAACAGTTCATTATCAAAATTTTAGTTTGCTTGTCAAGAGTCCCTCAGAGCTATCAGATGACTAGTTATTAATATTGAATTGGCTCAACGTCTGCATTTATTTATTTAGAGGAGAAAGAAAAAATATTCAACTCTTAGAAGTCTTCTGGTTTTCACATTTTTTTGCTACGTAAGGTCCCAATCCTGCAGATAGGTAGTGTACCAATTACTTATTTACAAATAACTATACTACCTTAAGAACACCTAATGATTTGAATGGGATTACTGACATGGATCCTTTGAGTATTAGTCCCTTAAAGAGCAGTGTGCATTGTCTACAGCCTGTTGTAAGAGAACTGCTGCAATAAATGGCGGTGAAGAAACTCAAGGCTGCATTTAAATCTCTGATTAGGAGAACGCAGAGACCGAGACAGATATGAATTATTTAACTATACCTTTCATTTTACATCATGGTCCTGTTTTTTTTTTTTATTTCTGGCCCAATTTATGCCATCATGGTTGAATCAAAATTGACATTTCCTAGTGTACATCTCTAATTTTAAAGGATTTTCATAAAAACTTGCCCAGAGATAAAATTGACACATTACCTTTTGGGAAGAAGGGATAATATCAAAAAAAATATTTTATAAGAGAATAATTGTGCATGTAAAATATATGAATATTTTCCCTGACATTGGATTCTTTTTATGTTTTCATCACTCAAAAATATTTTACATAAAAAAAATATTTTAAAACATTAGGGAAAGAAAATGAGATAAAGCTTGATTATTAATTTCAATATAGAAATGAAAAATAAGAAAAGATGTTAAAACTTTTTTAAAAGAGAGAATTGCAACATAGTACAGGCTGAATCTCTCTAGTCCGGCAAAATCCATGGTCCAGCATTATTTTAGTTAGCTGGATGTCAACTTATCCTCGGTGAAGCCAACTTTCCCGTGATCCCATAAAGTTTGTTTATAGCCACCAGTCTTGGCTCTCCATTTTCTGTATTATTATTTAGTTGTAATGTAACACTAACTGTCTTCAATGTACCCCGTAAGCATTGGAAGTGGTGGTAATGCTGCTAGACAATATTGACCTTCTCTCATTCAGCAAATTCTCTAGTTTGGAACCAGTCAGGTCTCAAGGGTCTGGACTAGAAAGGTTCAACCAGCACACAGTAAAATTTGACAAAATAAGTTATGAAATGTACATCTCAAGTTTCTTTAGAAAGCTATCTTTGTTGATATCTACCCATTAGTTAACTAATTATCCCTACCAATGGCTACTTAAAGGTGAACAAGCTATATTTAGTACACGTGTGCCTAAAAGCAAAAGAATGCCATCAAAGGATTTCTAAATTCCCTCATTCTTGATTAGCTGAATATGTAATGTACCATACATGGTACTTCATAACAAAGCTCACACACCAGCTCAGGAGACGAGAGCTGATTCTAGAGGACCCCGGTCTGATTTCTCTATTTTTTAATTATTTTCAAGCATGTATGGGAATAAAGACTCTCTAGTCAGTCACCTCATATTTAGACCTGAATCACATTTTTTCCCTCTCTCTGCACAATTCCAGCAGCTGCCTCAGTTTGACATTTTTATGCTCAACTTTATACTATTCTCAGTTATTTCCCTTTCTCTCCCGCTGCCATTTTTAATATTTATATATAATGTTTTATTATTGCAGGGATGTTCTGTTGTGGGCAGGAATATGGGAATATGTCAGATATCCTATGTTGTTCAGCTTCCAGTGGTGAGTCTAAAGCGCATGTTAAAAAGAATGACCCAGTGCCAGAAAAATGCTGTGAGACTGAACTTATTCCAAAGAGCGAAGAATGCTGTAATGGAGTTGGATATAATCCTTTGAAATATGTTTGCTCTGACAAGATTTCAGCTGGAATGATGATGAAGGTAATTGATAGAAAACCTCTCAGTGGCTCTGATTTGACAATGGACAGCGAAATACATTGTTCATAACTATTTTTCTAAAATAGGAATATAAAAACTCCTGTGTGCATTATTCATTTTCACATTACATCCATATTAATACCGAATGAGTTCACCATGATTGATGTTATTGCAATGAATTCTAAAGGAATTAATAATGATTAGCTGCTTCTTGTGAAGTGTTGCCCGGCACTTCAGATTAGTACAGGGTCTAAAAGTTGGCATGCTAGCCAGGTTGGCATGAATAGCAAATCTGAGTTGTGTGACCAGTGTTGATCCTTATTGGCACTACTTGAATGGAAATAGAAACAGAAGTGACTAAAGATTTATTATCGAAATACCCTTATACATCCAATTTGGACAGGGCACTTGTTTATTGTTTCTGAGTATGAATCTTTCTGTAGCAATTTTTTTCCTATAGCTAATAACATGCAGCTGTAAAATATGGTTCTATAACATACCAGCTAACATTACACACAACACTGCTGATATTTTTTCCTGGACTCAATCTTGTTCCTGTTGAACTCAATGGGAACTTTGGCATTGACTTCGTTGGGATGATGCGGTTATGATATCTATTTTACACCTTCCATCTCAAGATTCTCAATACATTATATTAATTAATTAATCTATGCAACACCCTTTTTAGTAAGATAATTGTCAGAATTCACAGAAGCATAAATTGAAGCTCAGAAAAAATAATTGACATTTTCAGGAATGGCTAATGATTTGGGGTATGGACATCAGACACCTTGTATGTAGCTTTCAGAGGTGCTGAGCAACCATAATGTATGTGCTCAACACTGCCAATTGGGGCCTTGGAGTCTTAGTTAGGGTACCGCAAAAACAAAGGCACCAAGACTCACTGGCCACCTTTGAAAATTTGACCATATATGACTTGTGCAAGGTCACACCATAAGTCAGTGATAAAGTTGAGACCAGAACACAGGAATCCCTACTTGCAGTCTTGAGCTGTGACCACTAGTTCACATTCCCTCCCAAGGGACATGAATGGAAATATGAAAAGCCTTCTGTCTAATAGAATGTTAAGTGAAGGTGGGAGAGGTCAGATGAAATGAAAAGATGACTCAAAAATGGCTAAATTACTAAAATCCATGTATAAGTGGATTTAACAATAAAATTAACAGAAAAATAGTGTGAATAACTTCTAACAATAACAGATGGAGGATTACCATGAAATGTATAAATATATAAACCAGCTGGACCAGATGTCATGCCTCTTAGGGTGGGTCTACAAAGAAGGGCCAAAGTCGGAATAAATTACACAACTTCAGCTACGTCAATTGCATAGCTTAGGTCAAAATAGCTTAATTCTGCTTTTGGTGTTGTCTACACAGCAGAAAGTCGAAGGAAGATCACTCTTCTTACTCCTCATGAAATAGGAGTCAGAGTAAGAAGTCCTCCACCTGGACATTATTTTGAAATAATGGCTTACTGTGTAGACACACTCTTTGTTATTTTGGAATAGCGTCAGTTATTCAGAAATAATGCTGCTATGTAGACATACCCTTGGGGTGAGTCTACAAGCAGGGCTAAATTCAAAATAAGCTATGCAACTTTAGCTATGCTAATTGCATAGGTTAAGTCGTAATATTGTATTTAAAATTTGGATACATCTACACAGCACTTATTTTGAAAAAGAGCACTCTTCCTCTGACTTTCTTTACTCCTCACAAGAAGCCCATTATTTCGAATTCTAAAATAACGCTGGTGTATAGATGTACCCTTAGTGTCCTTATCCATGGGAATCTGCTTCTGGATTGGGGTGGCAGAAATAAGAAAATTAGCTATTGACCTTTTAATAACTAATAACGGAATATCATTGAAACTGGAGAAGTGCCAGAAAACTGGAGGAAAGCAAAGGGACAAAGAGTGATCCTGACAATTGATGATCCATAAGTATTATTTCAATCACTTGCAAAATAATGGAAAAGGTATCAGGAGAAAACAGCTAACCCAGTTCTGCAAAGCACTCTGTGTAGGCTGTAGCCCTAAGAAGCAACAAACTGTTGACCCTTATAGCTTCATAATGCTCCATCTTGTAACTCCAATGGGAGTTAAGGGCTCCCAGACTCCCACAGTTGCTCAGTATCATGCAGAATTGAAACCACAGGGGCTGTTTAAAATCCACTGGTTTTAAACATTTACATCTTGCTGGAGACACAATTTCAGTTTCTTATACATCGAGAAAGCTGGTTGAAGGTCTATTAATCAAATTGTATTTGTTCCAAAAAGGACCTTTTTTGAAGAGAAATTTCACATTTTTTATATTTCACAAAATGTTGGCTATAAAAAGGTATAGAGATTTTAATCACAACTTTCACTGAAAACATCAGAAACCTTGACAAAAAGGTTTCAATTACTGTTCTGATTATAAAAAAATAGGAACCCTTCAAAACCAATTGGAACCCTTCAAAACCAAAACTAGTTAGAAATTATTAAATTTTTCATAACAGGAAGTGCTATTTAAAACGTATGATACATCACCTGCTAAATATTCCCCTTAGCAGATGTTCTGGTGAAATTATGAAGGGTTTGTCATTCATGAATTGGTAGAATTTACATTAAAGTAAAACTACAGGAAACTTATGTATCTTTCTTTCACTATGGATGGCAATGATGAAATATAGTATATGTATCTTTTCTTTCACAAGGGATGGCAATTTCTGTATTGCAAAGACAGTAACACTGATATTAAAAGGGTTGAAATTAAGGGTCATTTATGCCAGTGGTTCCCAACCTGTGGTGGCTGGACCTTTGGAGCTCTGCAGTGGTACTATAGAGGGTCTGCAGAAAGTTTAAAATAGAAATTAACATAAATGTACAGAGCTTCTAGCAGCCAGCACATCCTTCAAACCATGTAGGTTCCTGTGGCTCGGAGCCTCTCAGCTCCCAAGGCTGGAAGCTAAATGCTCTGTGCCAGCAGGCAGTATGTCCCTCAGCCCACATTGCTTCCCAAGTGGGCTGAGGGATGCAGCTCAGGAAGCACCACGGGCTGGGGGATGTGTAGGTTGCAGGCGCACCTCTATTTTGGGGGGGGGTCTGTAAAATATTGATAGGGGTCCGTATACTTGAAAAGTTTGTGAGCCAGTGATTTATACCATCTAAGGACCTAATCTGTGATACATATCAAAGTAATTTGTAAACTTTATCTAATATTTTATAAGCATCCAGCAAATAATTGTATAGGGTGAAACAAGGATTCATCAGATTTATTATCTACTTGGGCCAGTGCCCCCTGCTTGCTATGCTTGCCAACACTCCTCTCTGGGGGCAGGCAGCTGCAGACTGTGCCCAGCTGACGGAGAGGATCAAGTTGAGGCTGCCCCAGACTCTTTTCTTGCTACCCACCCTCTAGAGGCCAAAGTTGCCCCGGCCCTTGCCCCCTGTCCCTGTCTCTTTGCACTCCAACCCAATGAGAGGGAGCCCAAGCCTGGCCATGATTCTGACTGCAAGGGTGGAGGCCTCGTGGCTCCCAGGCCCCCAGAGGGCACTCGGCTCTGGGCACTCTCCCACCTACAAGGGGAAAGGCATGCAGCTCCCAAACTCCCTCCCCTCCTGAAAAGGGAAGGGAAACGACTCCCAGGCTGCAAAAGTTGGGAAATGTAACCTAAGGAAACCACAGAAGATCCTGTCCTTTCTGTGGTCTTCCAGTTACCCCCACCCCTGCCCAGGGCCGTTATAAGGGGGGGGTAGCTGGGCAGCTTCCCGGGGCACCAACCCATGGGGGGCACCTAATGGCAGCTGTTAGGGGCGCCATGCACCCGGGGCTGGGGCCACGTGGCACCCCTTAGAGCTGCAATCAGGCGTCACGCACCTGTTTGCAACTGTAAGGTGCACAGCACGCTGGGGGCCAGCCCTGCCCCTGCCCTGCCACGCCCAGCTTCTTGGGCTTCCTCTGAGTAGGATTTGGTGTTGTTTTAGAGCAAAGCAACCAGGACAATCCCAGTGCTCTTGGAAAGTGTCATGGGAACTGTAATATCCACACAGAACAGATAGGCCCTGTGATGAAACACACTCTCACACTGTACGCAGCATGGTACTCAACATGGCTCCACTGCTGAGTTAGCTTTTTTATTATTATTTTAACCACATCAGGATTTTTGTTCAAAGGGCCCATTGAAATGGTGTCATTGTCATTGTCAGACCTCATTTTTGGGAAGTAAGTAAGGTAGACTAAGCTTCTTTGTATGTCTTGATTTAAAGTGGTGTACATTCCCTAGGTAAAAGAAGAATGCAAAGCTAACACCCTGTGCCCTATATCCATGAAAACAACAGCATATTGCGGACGGTGTGACTTTAACCCAAGCATCCACATCTGTGCTTGGGTAAAAGGCTCTCAGAATGCCACAGAAAAGAAGGCAAACGGCAGCGTATGTCCAACTGCAGAAGAGACAGTCTACAGTGGAGGCCCAAATAGATATTCATTTACAGGTAACAGGAAATGGGATATAGCTGTGGGTTTGAAATCACTCTGGAATGAATGATTCTCCCCTGGGCTCCATCAGCTGTCTAAGTTAACGTGAAGCTGTTATAGCGAGGAAGCTTGCTTTATAGCCAGGACTTGAATAGTAATTTAGGCTTGTGAAACCGATGGTTAGTTATAAGATGACTAAACACTTAGGGCTCAAATCTGCTCTCACGGACACAATGAAAGTTTTGCCATTGCCTTCAGTGGGAGCAGAACTGGTCCTTATTTAGGCCCTGACTAATGAAAGTACTGAAGCATGTGCCCATCTTTAAGCATATGTAAAGATGGATGCATAACATTTCTTTGTGTGTATTTTAATACAAAATTGAGATGACCAGTGTCTAATTTTCTTTTGTTTAGATCTGAATCTAGAGCCCTATGTTACATATGAGTACAGGGTAGCTGCATGGAACAGCTATGGAAGAGGATTCAGTGAAATTGGCAAGGCTAGCACTAAACAAGATGTGCCTCAGGGTGTAAGTGCACCCAAATGGACCAAAGTTGAAAATCGGGAAGACATCATATTTCTGAATTGGAAAGAACCTCTTCAACCAAATGGTATTCTTAAAAACACAAACTATATCTTCTGCTATTCAACATGACATTAGTGAAATAGGTTAGACCAATTGTTCACTGAAACCTGCCTCAAATATATTATCAAGTTAATCATCATCAAAATGTACATACTCTTGCCTATACTGAGTAAACGTGGTGATATTATTTTCACACTTGATCTTCCTCAGACCTTTGCTCTGGTTTGTCTGTTATGCTCATTTGCCACAAATAAAGTTAGATTATAAATTTGTCAGGAAGAGACCTGGTTTATAATCTATCTGTAATATCTATCACAACCACAAAAAACATGTTGCAGGCAATGAAATAAACCTTCTCCATGAAATCCGATCTTCCCCTTGCTTCTGGGAACACCCTCACCTACAGGTTCCAAGTTGCAAGTCCCTGCCAGATTGGAGGAGGGCAGGCCTTGTCCTTCCCCTGCAAGGTTGCTCTTAGAGGGAGATCAGGAAGCTCCACTGCTGGGCAGTAGTCCTGATGGTTTCTGCACCTGAAGAAGGTTTGCTGACATGGCTCTGATCTCCCCTGCTGCTGGAAGTGCCCCAGACAGGGGTATCCTAGCTGCAAATCTCCACTGTCAGAAAAGCAACCCCTTTGCAACACTGTGAAACTTCAGATGTAAACAGCTGAAAACATGAAACTGACCAGTTTTAAAACCCTCTGGCCATGAAATTGATCAGACTGGAATGTGGTTCCGCCCTCTCTATCCGTAAAGCACACCACACTCTTTGGGGTACAGCTATACTTATAATTAACTAACAGAGGTAGCTGGAATGTTGTGTCAGTTTCACATAAAGTCAAAATATATCAGGAAACATTTTTCAAAATGAATTTTTGATAAGAATTTTATGTTGATATTTCAAGCTTTTGAGACATTTTGACCAGATCTAGTAATTAAAATGACTACACAAGAGATTTAAACGATTGTTTGCCTCAATGGGAGTGAGTTTTTAAAAAGACAAAGAGAACCATAACAATCATTAGGCTTGGGTTCTTTGAAACAACCTCTTCAATTAGGTGATTGCCTGACAATGACGATGTCCTACCGATTTCATTGTCATGTTTTCTGTGTGTCCTGTTTCTGTGTGAAATGCTATGATCCTGTGTTGTTCTGCTAACCAAAACAGAAAACTTTCTCTTTATAAGGCCTTATTATTCACTATATTCTTCTCCGAAATGGGATTGAGCGTTTTAGAGGAAGAGACCTGAGCTTCACAGACACAAGTGGTATACAGCCATACCAAGAATATTTATATCAGTTGAGAGCCTGTACTGTTGCTGGTTGCACAGACAGCAGTAAGGTGGGTGAATTGATCTTCACAGGTATGGTAGTAGAATTTTAATAGCTGTGGAGGTATCATAACAAGGACATTTGAAAGGCGCTTTTTTTAAAGAATTTAATATTATAGATCTAGTTTACACATGTCCTGTTAGCATGACTAAGTAGCCAGCTTTTACCATCATTGAGGCCAGCCACTAGGGGGTGACACCCTTATGCTAGTGTGTTACATAAGGCATGTATATGCTTACCACATAATAAAATTCACTTACTGTGACATTAATAAAAATACATGATTCTCTAAGAGCATGGACTGTGATTCTCCTCTCAAATCACAGTAAATCAGAAATAGCACTATCAAAGTCAATGGAGTTACATTAGTGTAAAACTGATGTAAGGGAGATGAGAATTGGCATATATATTTTTAAATTTTTAGAAAGATCTTAGTGAATTCTAAATTATCTCAGGCTTCAGATTTCTTATTTCAGATTTCTTCTAGTCTCCATTTAATTTGAACTGAATTAGCTCATGATCACTCGAGCCAAGGTTGTCTCCTACAACCATTTCATCTATGAGGTCCTCGCTACTTACCAAAAACAAATCTAAAATAGCATCCCCCCTTGTTGGTTCAGCAACTACTTGATGAAGGAATTCATCAGCTATCACATCTAGGAAAATCTGAACCCTATTATTATTACTAGCACTTGTTCTCCAGTCTATATCTGGAAAGTTGAAATCTCCCATGATTACGCAGTTTCCATGAGTATTTACTTCATTAAAAACATTAAAGAGGTCTCTATCCATATCCAAATTGGATCCTGGTGGTCTATAACACACCCCAAGCACTATCCCAGGGGAGGATCTGATAGTTTTCTTTCCCAATGTGATTTTTGCCCAAACAGACTCTGTCTTCTCCATTCCATCACTTTTTAATTCTTTACAATCTACCTCATCTTTGATATACAATGCGACTCCACCACCTTTACCCTTATTTCTGTCTTTCCTAAACAGCACATGCCCTTCAATACCTGTACTCCAGTCATGCCTAGTATTCCACCATGTTTCTGTTATTCCTATAATATCTGGTTTCACTTCCTGGACCAATAGCTCTAGTTCCTCCTTTTTGTTACCTAGGCTCCTTGCATTCATGTACAAACATCTTATTTTTTGCTGTTTGGCCTCATTCACATTCTTTACCCAATTTGGCACAGACATTATACCTCCAATATGACCTATTAGACTAGTATCCACCCCACCCTTCCTCATGTTCATTCTCCTACCCCCAGCTATATCCTTTCTTACTTCGTTTCCCCCCCTCTCAGTGTTAAAATCTGGCATAGAGATTACCTGGGCATCTCCCAACCGTCTCCCCCAAATTCCTAGTTTAAAGCTCTCTTAATCAATTGAGCCAGCCTCCATCCTAGAAGTCTATTTCCCTCCCTACTTAGGTGAAGTCCATCCCTAGAGAACAGTCCTCTGTCCATAAATTCCTCCCAGTGACCATACATCCCAAAGCCCTCATAGCACCACTGCCTAAGCCATCTATTGATCATCATAATCCTATCACATCTTAGTTGCCCTTCTCTAGGAACAGGCAGAATCCCACTAAAAATCACCTGAGCCTCAATTTCCTTGAGCATCCTCCCCAGCCTAGCATAGTCTCCCTTAATTCGTTCCAGCGAGAATCTAGTCGTATCATTTGTTCCTACATGAAGGATGATCAATGGATTCCTTCCTGCTCCCTTAATAATCCTCTTCAACCTCAGTTCCACATCTCGTATCTTAGCACCTGGCAGACAGCACACCCTTCTATTCTCTGGATCAGCTCTGGTTACAGGCCTATCTATTCTTCTCAATAAGGAGTCCCCAATCACATAGACCTGCCTTTTCCTAGTGACAGTGAAATTCTCTTGTCTATCTCTAGCTTCCTCTGGCTGCAAGTCCTTGCCATTCCTATTTTCCCTTGTAATCCTCTGTAACCCATCCTGTATCCTCCTAATGCCTAATGCCGTCCTATAGATGGCTACATTCCTGCATCTAGTGTGAAGATCGTGGACATTGGAGGCCTCCTCCCAAACCTCAATGAGATCCACGATCTCTGAACTAGACCAGGAAGGCGCCGACCTTTTGCAGCCGCTGGTAGGCTCCTGAGAGCTGCTAGCCTGCTCCTGGGGAGCGGTGAAGGGCTGGGTGCCAGTGGGTTGCTGGCTGATGCTGGGCCAGGTGCATGAACTGCTGTGCTGGCAGGTTTGCAGCTGGCACAGGCACTGTGGCCAGAGTCTACTCCTTTAAGGGCTCTGGGGTTGGGGGGGGGGGGGGGAGGAGAAGCAGAAGAGTTTTCCTGGTTCTGCCCAGAGTGGCCACCAGGGCACTCTGAGAAGGGCTGGAGGCCCCCTATTTCGAAATAAGCATCTACACATCGCTTATTTCGATTTAGCTATTTCGTGGAGGTTTACCAAATTCGAAATAAGCGCTCTGCTCACGCTGAACTGGTTGCTGACGGATTGGTAACTATCCAGCATGGAGAGCTTCCAGAGGGTGATGGCCACACACTTGTGGAGGGGAATGGTAGGCCTCATGTGCATGTCCTGTTGCTGCAGAGCAGGGGCGAGCCACTCACAGATCTCGAGGAAGGTGTCCTCCTTCATCCTGAACTTCTGGATCCATTGCTTGTCTCCCCAGCTGGTCTCTCCAGTGCTCCAGGATGATGTGGTCCCACCAGTCGCTGCTGGTGTCCAGATGCCAGATGCAGCGGGGCATACTGGCATCCAGGCGCTGCTGCTGCTCCTCCCAGGCCCCCAGGGGAATCCAGAAGATGGTCTGGGGGTTGGGCTGCAGCAGATGCTGCCAGGCAATCTCCAGCAATTGCAGCCAGGCTTGCAGCAACACGTCCAAAATGAGCACCAAAATGCCCAGGAGCAGCTCTGGCTCCATGGTGCCGAGTGTTGTGGTGTCCCAAGTCAGGGCAACCAAAGCAGACAGAGAGAAAAATGCGTTACTGTCCCTCAGTGAGGTAGGCAAGCAAGGAGGGAAAGCTGAGAACCGGCTTTCCAGGGGGGGTCCCTTTAAGCACAAGCCTCAACACAAAACAACTACTGACCTGATGCCCTGCTGGAACCGGTTTCAGCTGCCCTTAAATGTGATTCAGCATCCAATCAGTGTGGACACACTATTTTGAAATAGCAAAATGCTATTTCAAAATGCATTTTGTGTGTAGACGCGTTATTTCAAAATAACTTATTTTGAATTAACTATTTCAAAATAAGATATTTTGAAATAACGCTGTAGTGTAGACATGCCCTGTGTTTACTGGTGCTTCAAATACATGAAATCAGGCTGTTAAAATGCAAAGACTCTGGCAAACCATATGGAAGAGAGTTATTAAGAGTTCTCTAGCAAGACATTCTGCTATCTAGAGGTTGTTGTTTCACCAGAGCTATACACTAGAGCTGAAATGTGGTGAATCTGTTGTGATAATTTGTAGCTGTAGGCTTATTTAATGTCTTCAAGGTCAGATTTCATTTTGTAAAAACGGGGAGGGGGAGAGAGAATGTAACTAGTTCTTCAGACCCTTGGTAATGATATGCCAGACCAAGCAACAGTGTCTTAAAACAAAAGTGACATTCTCATTGATCGTAGTATCTAGTGTACTATTACAGTAAATTGCTGTTTAATTCATATGTCTTCAGGTAGTTGCAGTCACTGTCCAAGGAGTCCCAGAGAGCGTTCAGCCACCAGCAGTCACAGCTCTAAGCTCAACAGCATTGCATTTGAGTTGGATAGTACCCGGCAAACCAAATGGCATCATCAGAGAGTATCAGATCAGTCAACATGGGAAAGGGCTTATATACACAGACACTGCAGGCAGAATGCAACACACTGTATCAGGTAAGGATGGGAAGCTCTTTGAAAGACTAATGCCCTGTTGCCAGATATAAGACACTCCTCTCCTAGTGGTACTAGCTCTTGTCACTAACGTTTAGGTTCCCTCTTTTCACATAGTTCAGAAATGCCTTAGCTTGGTGTCAGAAACCTTAAGCTGTGTTGGTCAGTCTTATTTTGTCTAGGTGGTGTTTGTTCTCCACTGTTAAAATGTGAATGGATCTAATTTTGTAATATTAAAATAAACCACATAGATTTTGATTCAAAACATACACTTTGTGATGGGTAGAAGAGTGCTAGAGAAATTCCATAGGTTTGATAAACCTTAAATCAGATTCTGTTCCCGGTGTCAGGCTAAAACAAACTCAAGTGAAATCACTAGAGTTACCCTAGATTTGTACCAGTGTAAGAGAATCCATCCCCTGGTATTTAAGATAATAAACATTAGAAATAGTTCAGTCTCAGCTGGAGGGTGGACACTCAGACTGTGCTTTGTAAATCTGAGCTGTTTTGCCTATAACAGATTTTCGAGTAGGAGACTTACGGGAGCAGGAATAATATCTTCCTCTGTCTTTTTCCTCAGGAAAGCTTCTTATTGATACTGAGTTAGTAATACTATTCAGAATCCCATACATTACTTGTAAGAATTTCCCACCAATGCACATCTACTATAAAACCTTGTCTTGAAGAAAGTACTAAAGAAGGAACAACAAAGAGGGCTTAATAGAAGACTTGCTATTATTTTAAAAGGGGTAGTTTTCCATAAATTACTCTCTTTGTAACATTTCAGTGATGAAACAAAACTCTACTTAGAAATCTTTGCTGTGAGCATAAGAGGAAAATGGTAATTTTCAGGTAGCTTTTGTTTTCAGATTGTACCCAAGATGTCAGAGGCTCAATCTGGCATTTTAATTTTTCTAGAGGAAATATTTAAAATATTTTTCTCTTGCCTCATTTTGCTGCAAACCTAAAGGCACTTATGTTACAGTCACTGCCCTACCTGCTGAGAAATATCACCCAACATTACAGAGTTTTTATTCCCTGTTAGCAATAGCATGTACAAATATGACATCCACCTAGAGTGTATTATAACTGGGTCAGTGTTCAATGCACTCTAGTGACATATCTTACTTAGTACATCAATTTGATGTACATTTTTCAAAAGCAGTATAGATTTCAAATCACCAGAAAAATAAGATCACCACACAAATAGCTGCTACAAATGCATAACATAAAGTTCACTGGAAAAAAAAGGATTGTTCATTTTGGAGAAAAGCAAAAAAGTGAAAATAAGCTGGAACTGTTGTTAAACTGATTCTATTTCCTCCAAAACAAGACAAAACAAACAGAAGAAGGAAGAGAAAAGAGCAGCAAAGATAGAAAATGTAGCTTCTATGTCTGGCATTGATGTTCACATGCAATCTCACTGCTGGAGACAACAAAGCATGTCACATAGGGTATGTCTAGACTACATGGCTCCATTGATGGAGCCATGTAGATTTGTTTATTGGGCAAAGGGAAATGAAGTGGCGATTTAAATAATCACCGCTTCATTTAAATTTAAATGGCTGTCGCGCTGAACCGACAAACAGCTAATCAGCTGCTTGTCGGCACAGCGCACTAGTCTGGATGCTCTGCGGTCGACATCAAAGCCCTTTGTCGACCGCCCCGGTAAACCTCATCGCACGAGGAATAACGGGGCGGTCAACAAAGGGTTTTGATGTCGACCGCGGAGCATCCCGAGCTGAGCCAACAGACAGCTGATTAGCTGTTCGTTGGCTCAGCATGGCAGCCATTTAAATTTAAATGAAGCGGCGATTATTTAAATCGCTGCTTCATTTCCCATTTCCCTAACCTACATGGCTCCATCGATGGAGTATGTAGTCTAGACACAGCCATACAGTCTTATGAACCATTCTACAACCTGCCAAACTTGTACCAGCATGAGGTTGTTTAGGGCCGTGATTTTATCTGCCTCTTTCTGGTGCTAAGCTTTTACAGTAGGGTTGCACAAAAATATACAGCCTTGGCTGACTAAGCCAGACTCTTATTAAATAGAAAAAAAAAGGAGGGAGAGAGATAGAAGGGGTGGAAGAAGAAATAAGATGCGGGAAGGAAAAGAATACACAAGAGGGTTAATCTCTCACACATACAGATGTGCATGCACACACTTCCTCACACCCCAGGTGTTGTTTGGCACTCAGCAGGAGCCTGGAGAGGTGGTGATATCATCTAGCATCTTCTCTCTGGCCCAACCTACTGTATATCTACACTGCAGAGTTTTTCTGGAAAAACGGCCCTTTTTCTGGAAAAACTACACTTACGTCCACTCTGCTATTGCATTTTTTCGACAGAAAGTCGAAAGAACAGAGTTTTTTCAGAAAAAGGCATGTATGGACATGGAAGAGAGGTTTTTTCGAAAGAAGAGGCCTCCAGGGAAAAGCACAAGTGACCTCATGGCAACTCCATCCACAGTAACCACAACTGAAATGCAAGGTAGCGGCCACATTGAGTGGATGCTATCTTTCAAAAAAGCACATTGCTTTTTTGATGCACTTTTGCTGTGTAGATGCTCTCTTTCGAAAAAAGGTTTTCTGGAAGATCGCTTCTGGAAAAGCTTCTTCCGAAAGAAGCCTGCAGTCTAGACATAGCCCTAGTCAGGACATCTCTCGGGATCAGAAGGAGAAAGCTCAGGGACCTAAGATACAGTGGGGGAACCAGCCATTATGATGAAGTTTGCTTCTTCCCCTTCTCATCTTTCAGTCTGCCCATCATTGTGATAACCACCTTTCTCCGCCACAAAGATGCTTTGTAAAAACCCTGAAAGGGAGTGATAAGTGGAATAACATTTTTATTTTATTAAATATTTAGGGCTAATATCTAATGCTTCAATTTGGGTTCACTGATTTTTCAGTCCTACACTTTTCTTATTTATTAGACAAAATTTTATCACAGTCCTGGAATTATATCAGGAGGCATATTTTTGACTAATTCAGTCTTTTTCTCACTTTTACATCTTTTCCCATCAGTGTTCTAAGTCAATGTTTCTCAAACAGTGGTACGAGTACCCTTAGGGGTACTCGAGAGAAGTCTGGGGGTACGTCAACACAACTGAAATTTGGAGAAAACTGAATTTTTGTTTTAAGTTTTACAGCATTTTATTATTTTTGTACTTTTTACACCCAAAGGTTGTCAAAACAAATGTGTTGCAATGGTAGAAAAAATGTTGTGTGTCTGAAAACTGTAGATACTGGGGGTATATATATATATATATAAGGGGTACTTTATAAAAAAAAGGCTGAGAAACACTGTTCTAAGTTATTGTGACAAGTTATAAAACATCACTCACTTTTTACAGTTTTAGGCCCAGTTATCCAAATGTGCTAAAAGTTAGCCATATAAATCCATATTTATTTAGAGATCTATCAAAACTACATGATTTTCAACAATGTTGAGAACTTGTAACCCAGGCTAAAGTAAAATGATTTCGTTTCCAGGGACAGTTAGAAGAAGTTAATATCCGCAGTTTCTAACCTGAGTAACAAAAGACGGACAAACTCTGCCACCGCTTCCAATTGTTTTTTCCTAGCTTATCAGCATTATCTCAGTTTTACCCAGACTAGATCTTAGGTTGCTCCCCAGCATCAAAGCCCCAATACTGGTTAAGTGCTGGATAAGCAGGGAAACTGCACCATCTGGGTCTTGTGAAAAAAAAATTAATATCTTCACTATATTGAAGGCACAGCAGCCTATACTGCCTCCCTTGAGAGTGCATCTCCACAGCAGCGTTATTTCAGAATAACGGCCATTATTCCAAAATAACAGCACAAGCATCTACACAGCAATTCCATTATTTCAAAATAAATGTGAAATAATGGACAGCTATTCCAACTTCTGTGAATTTCCTTCCAAAAGGAATAATTCCTCTTCTGAAATAGCCATTCTGAAGTAGCAGGAGTGTGGATGCTCCACTGCTGCTATTTCAAAATAGCTCCTCACCAGGGCCATTCTAAGTAATTCCTCCGCAGTGCTTCCGGGAGCTCTGAATCGAGATAGCACATATATATTAGGGAAGCCTGTCTCAGACTAATTTTGAGGCTTCCCTGCAGTGTAGATGAATTATTTTGAAATACAGGCAGTCCCCGGGTTATGCGGATCCGACTTATGTCGGATCCGTACTTACGAACAGGGCTTTTCTCTCCCTGGAGGACGCGGGCGGCAGGACCGCCCAGACGCACCACGGTCCCGCCGCCCGCATCCTCCGGGGTGAGAAAAGCTGCTCCGCGTCTCCCTGGTTTGCTGGGGGGGGAGGGGGCAGTAGACCAGGGAGACGCGGAGCAAAGCCGCGGAGGACCCGGGCGGCGGGACTGCAGCGCATCTCGGTCCCGCCGCCCACGTCTCCCTGGTCTGCTGCTGGGAGGGGGGGGTGCAGCTAGTGCATCCCCCCCGCCAGCAGACCAGGCTTTTCTCACGGACGCCTGTGGTAGAGCAGCTGGGGCGCTGCCAGTTGGTCCCGCAGCGCCGCTCCTCAGCGCTACTGGACCAACCCGGCAGCACCCCAGCTGCTCTGCCCCAAGCATCCTGATTCAGCCGCTGCTGGTCAGTTTCAGCGGCTGGTCAGCGGCTGAATCAGGACGCCTGGGGCAGAGCAGCTGGGGTGCTGCTGGGTTGGTCCAGTAGCGCCGCTCCTCGGTGCTACTGGACCAACCCAGCAGCACCCCAGCTGCTCTGCCCCAGGCGTCCCCAAGTGAGCCACTGCTGAAACTGACCAGCGGCTGACTACAGGAAGCCCGAGGCAGAGTTGCTCTGCCCTGGGCTTCCTGGAATCAGCCACTGATCAGTTTCAGCAGCAGCTGACTTGGGGACACCTGGGGTAGAGCAGCTGGGGTGCTGTTGGGTTGGTCCCCGCAGCGCCGAGGTGCGGCACTGCGGGGACCTACCCGGCAGCGCCCCAGCTGCTCTGTCCCAGGCCTCCAGATTCAGCTGCTGCTGAAACTGATCAGCGGCTGATTCCAGGAAGCCCGGGGCAGAGAAACTCTGCCTCGGACTTCCTGTAGTCAGCTGCTGGTCAGTTTCAGCAGCGGTTGAATCTGGACGCCAGTTCCGACTTAAGTACAAATTCAACTTAAGAACAAACCTACAGTCCCTATCTTGTACGTAACCCGGGGTCTGTCTGTAAGCTAATTTGGAGTATTTCTTCTGGAATAGCTTATTCTGAAATAAGCGTGTAGTGAGGACGTACCCAGAATGGCCTCTGTACACATCACAAAAGTAGCAGTCAGAAACAGAGCCCTGTGATTAGCAGTAGCAAAAGCATTTGGTGAAATACAGTGGTTTTTGTCCATTGTTGGGAAGAGATGAGCCACCAGTGAGACCCGTAGTTTCCATACCAAACCCAGATCTAAAATTAAAGTGACTGGGTTTTAAGAAATCTCGCTATTCCTCATGGTGCCAGAGTTGTTTTGCCTCAGCTTTCTTTTTATCTTCCCAAATAAAGCATGATTGGGGATTGGGAATAATTAGAAGATTCTAAGCATACAAAGATGGCTTCTTGAACAGTTATCTAAGAACTGCTTCTTTGAGAGAGGCTGGCAACCTGCCTCAAAGAAGAGTTGCTGATAATTTCCACAACATATCTGGCTGAAACTCAAATGGAAAATACCTCACATATGTCCTTCTCCCATCTGAGAAATAGGCAAAGTTGTTGAAATTTTGTTCCTCATGCAAACAATACAATTCTTCACTGCACAGATGATAGGAAGATTAGATAAAGTTGTCTCTTCATAAACAATCATCTGTTTTTCATTAGTGTGACTCTCTCAATAAGTCACTGTCCATATTGCCATGATAAGGAAACAGAGAAGTGGGTAATTATGACTTCTGTCCATACAAGTCCCTTCTTAGCTTAGAGGGAGACTTCCTTTGGTCAGTGTTGAATTCATGACAGTGTGCATGTAGTTAATTGTTACTCTCTAAAATTGTTCAGTAAACCAAAACAATCAAACTTAGTTCACATGTAATTTCAAAGGTTTGAACTGTTGTCTCAGCCTCATGTATGTATGTTTTGGTTTTTCTCTGGTGTTCCCAAAGCAACAGTTGAACAACAATGAAGCTGTAGTATTAGTCTTCCCAGAGACTTTAAATCTAGGGCCTTACAAGTAACAGACAAGTGGGCTAGCACCTTGCCACTACTCCATTGTCTTGCTGCTTATTTTTAATTACATCAAAGCTTTGGAAACATGATCCCATAAATGCTTTGTGGGAATAGTGGGGAATGCGTTCATCATGTGAAATCCATAAATTGCTTATAATCCTCTCAAGATGTTAAAAAAAGCATTAAGTAATTGAAGACAGGAAGTCCTCAGTTAATTATTTAGAGGTGTTATCAATGCTTTAAGTAAACTGAAGCATTTTCTGCTATCTCACCGAGTTGAATGCCACTGGGACCTAGGGGCAGCAGCCATCATCTTCTCATATTCTCTAATGCAAACAGCACATGGCAGCTTGTCAATAAAGGACCTTTTTATATCATTTATTACTGAACACTTCCACTACCCTGTACAGAACAATTTGGATGACAGTTATGGCATTGTTTCACTTTGTGTTACTACTGCTTTACAAATGGGCCTGCTAATGCTCTGTGGTAGGGGGAAGGATTGACTCAAATAATTAGTGGCATTGCTGTAAAGAAAGCTTAGAGTGCCCTCTTCAGCAGCAGGTATGATGATTATAATGATTTTTCTTAACTCTGTTTATATTTGACTAAAAATCATATCCAAAATAATGGACTTTGTCAAAAGTTTCTGCAACTAATCACATTTAAGAAAGGGCCAGAAAATCACTGGCATTGAGTTTAATGAATGAAATAAGCCTCCTGTATATTTTGTGATAGGGTGGTTTGAAATTATTCTACATATGCACACGCACACTGTAATTAAGGCTAATGAAAAGGCATGTGATTCAGTAGTAGTGTCATTGGACAGCCCTATTTCCAGACTGTAGTAACTCATTAGAAATTTGTATTTATGGAAAAAAAAATGTGATCAGCAACTTGACATCTTCCTGTGTGAAATCCGTATAGTGGCCTAGGACTGTCAGCATTGGACCCAATTGCTGACCTTGCCACAGTCAGGACTACAAGCAGAGACAAATGGTATTGGAAATGATTGATTGATTGATTGATAGGATAATATGTTCTTTAGGAGTTTGGCAACTACTTGTAAGAACAGTGGATGACACAGTAGTCTAGTTGACTGCCCATCATACAATAACAATTACAGAATCAAATTCCAAGGGAAATGTCTGCTTAAATTAGTATCCAGAGGGGGGATATTTTGAAAGCAAACTATAGTTAGCATTTCAAAATTATCATATTATGTTTGTTATTTAGTATTAATCAACATGCATAGATTTGTACAGCAATTTCCAAAATATGCACAAGATTCCTATAGCAGAGAGCTTATAATCAATAGAAATTCAACTACATGTATGACTAGAAGTTCCAGGCCTGAGAATTTTTCAAATAAATTTAGTGAAACCATGCGCTCTCTTTTTAATGCCCATTTTTCTCTTTAAAGTGTAGTTGTAAATGAGTATTGCTTTATTATGCATGTTTCTTTTCAAAGTGAACATGACTCCCTTTAGGGGAATTCAAGTAATTTGTTGCCACAGTAATCTTTCCTATCCTGAAATGTTAAATTATTGGCTTTCCTCCATGCCTTTGCTTCTGTCTAGTCTGCAACTGTCATTTCCTCCCCCTCTTACTTTTATACTGAGCATTCAGATGATTTTTCTTCTCTTCCAGTTCATGATTAGGTTACACTCAGGGCTGTCCCCCTGAGTCATCTCTTTATTTTCTCTCCTTCACATCCTGTTCACTTTGTGAGCAGCTTTCGTGTCTTCCATTCATTATTTTACCTCTTTGACTGTCTCCTGCTTGTGACTGCTCTGTATGTACAAACAATGTCTTTTAATAACGAAAATATTGCTTAACTGGCTTTGAACAAAAACTTTTCTCCTAATGCTTTCCTCTTGTTGTGGGACTGTATTTTTTAAAATAATTACACTTACCTATATACACTGTCACATAAATCTTGAAAGGACTTTATTAAGATTGCAATGTCAAGCACTCAGAAGTAGGAAATTTCTAAATTAAAGTTGTCTGTGTAACCCTTGTGATACGATCACATACTATTTTTTCCACAGGACCCCTCCTCATTCAGAATGGGTAGCACCCACTGAGAAGCTAGTTGATTTTTTTTAATCCTCATCGCAATATGTAGCTGCTTGTCATATTTACTTCATGCCATTCCATTCCTGATTTGGAGATGGAATCATTAGTTGCTTTCTGGTGCTCATCACTATATCTGAAGACTTTAGAAAAAAGAATTAATCTTCACAACACCCCGCTGAGATGAGGGAATTTTACAGTTGTGGACTGAGGCAAAAAGGGATTAAGATCAAAATATCCATTAATTTTGGGTGCCAAATTTGAGCAGAGAGCATCTGGCATTATATGGCACTTAATATAGCTAACGCATAACTCCCATTGACTTCATTTACAGTTGTGAGTGCTCAACTCTCTGAAAATCAGACCCCCCAAAATCTCTAGTTGGCCTTCCAGAAAATGAAGGGCACAAGATTAGTGACAATCTCTGAAAAGTTTGGGTTTTAAATGAGTTGCCCAGCATCACACAGGCACTCTGTGACAGATCCAGGGATAAAATCCAGTTTCTGAGGGCAGCATTGGCTGCTTAACCATGAGACCCTCTTTTTTCATGGAGTCCCCTGATTGCTTCTCTATCCAATTTCTGCAACAAATAAGCTAGGGTTTGCATAGCTAACAGCCTCCTGTATTACACTTCCCTAATTCATTCCCAGAATATGTCCATCCTGAATATGAGGAGCCAATTGTGTGAAATAAAACACTATTATAGCACATAAACACAAAGGAGCCAAATTTAGGATGCACCTGCAAACTTAATTTGGGAGTTCCTAACTTTTGAGTGTTTTGATTTTGCAATTTTTTTAATATTCTTCTAGCACTGCACTTGTGTGCAATTTGCTAAGTTTTTTAAAAAGCAGAGTGAAAAAAAAGAGAACAAATTTCATCCTATAACTTTAGATTGACATTAACATGGATCATCACCAGGTTTGGATTCTTGGATCTTTGTGCCAGTGGCGTAACTGACAGCACAGTAGACTGTCCTCATCTATGTAGATCAGCAGGAGAGGGGGCTGAGATGCATACTTTATCAGTGAGTTTCAAAGGTACTTGCTGCCATCAGAGGAATAGGGAAACTCAGGAATCCTGGGTTCTATTCCAGGATCTGGAAGCTAAGTACCCTGTCTTGTGGTGTAGATGTAGCCAGTGATAGAGTTACAGTAGTCTCTGGAATTTAGTCACTTTCTTTGTTTCATTATGAACCTTTGGCTCTTCCTCGTTCTGGCTAGAACCCAGGACAAAAGTGTAGGATGTTTTTCTGATTTGCAGACATCTCAAGTTGGCCAAATTGCAGTTGTGTAAGTTTTTGTGAATAATAACATGATGGGTGCCCTGCACAACCCGTCCCAAAGCTGTGGGCAGAGCATATTTCCACCAGTGGGGAGGAGGTAACAAGAGCTGGGTCACACAATGACAGAGCCTCTTAGCATGATGGTGGTGTGGCTCCCACTCTTAGTCCTGAACCAAATATGAGCCAGCAGTGTGACATTGTTGCAAAAAAAGCAAACATGATTCTGGGATGTATTAACAGGAGTGTTGTGACCAAGACACAAGAACTTCAGGGGATACCTGAGTTAGTCTGTTACAGAAAAAAACAACAAATGGTCTGGTAGCACTTTATAGACTAACAAAACATGTAGATGGTATCATGAGCTTTCGTGGGCACAGCCCACTTCATCTGAAGAAGTGGACTATGCCCATGAAAGCTCATGATAAAAGACACAAGAAGTCATTCTTCCGCTTAACTCTGCACTGATTAGGCCTCACCTGGAGTATTGTGTCCAGTTCTGGGCATCACATTTCAAGAAAGATGTGGAGAAATTGGAGAAGGTAAAGAGAAGAGCAACAAAAATTATTAAAGGTCTAGAAAGCATGAACTATGAGGCAAGGCTGAAGGAATTGGGCTTATTTAGTTTAGAAAAGAGAAGACAGAGAGGACATGCTAGTGGTTTTCAAGTATCTAAAAGGGTGTCACAAGGAGGAGGAAGAAAAATTGTTATATTTGGCCTCTGATGATACGACAAGAAGCAATGGGCTTAAATTGCAGCAAAGGAGGTTTAGGTTGGACATCAGGAAAAACTTCTTAACTCTCTGGGTGGTTAAACACTGGAATAAGTTGCCTAGGAGGGTTGTGGAATCTCTATCACTGGAGATATTTAAGAGCAGGTTAGAGGGACATCTATCATGAATGATCTAGATAGTACTGGATGTGAGGACAGAGGATTGGACTTGATGACCTCTTGAGGCCTCTTCCAGTTTTAGTGTTCTATGATTCTATGACTCCACTACATGAAGATTCATGAGGTACATATGAACTCAGGTATGAGACTTGAGGAATCTGACTATGTATTAGAGTGGAACTGGGAGGTACAAAAAGTATCATGAATGAGTTTAAGTGAAATTACTTCAGTGGGACCAGGATTTTGCACCTTATGCTTACGAGATTTCCAGGGCAGACTTTCACACTTTGTAGGGCCTAATTCTTTTTCCATTTGCACCAGTTTAACAGTTATGTTACACCATGTACTTCAGTGGAATTAGTCCAGATTTACACTAGGGAAAATGAGTTACAGGGGCAAAACTCATAAGCTGATCATTCAAATGTTTTGCTACTTACTTGTATGGAATCTCCAATTTTATGAAGATTACACATAATTAACTCTGAGTGGTTTTGCCAGACTTTTTAAAAGAAGCCAATATGTAGCTCCATGCCTTATTTATTTCATGCTATTCAGTTCCTGCTTTGAAGATAGAATCATTAGTTTCTCTATGGTGCTCATCTCTATATCTGAAGACTTCAGATTATGAAATTGCTTTCATCTTAATTTGCAACGATGTTAATTATTTCACCGTTTATGCAGACTTAATGTTTAATAGCTTCATTCTTTGAGTGCACAACTTGTGTGTGCAAATAACTGCAGTCACAACTGCATTTTACTGGTGCACATGATTAGACCTCTCAATTAATGTCAACTACTCAATTTACTTAACACCAGATACTATATTTCCCCTTCCAACTGTGCTTTAGAAATAGAGATCTTTTAAAGTTACCTATATCTGATCCATAGGTTTTGTTATTTTCCATCTACAATCATAATTCTCAGGATGTCTAAAGTAATCATTTTATAATAATGTTTGTTTTGTTTCTAGGTCTCCAGCCATACACTAACTACAGCTTCACACTTACAGCATGCACATCTGCTGGATGTACCTCTAGCCAGCCAATTGCAGGCCGAACCTTGCAAGCTGCTCCTCGAGGTAAAGGCATTCCCATAATATTAGAGGGTATCATTGGTGGGGGCAGAGGTGGGGGGAAGGGAGCAAATGCTATGTAAATGGGGAAAACACCATTGACATAGATGGAGCAGTCACTTACCCCAGGAATTTTTTCTCCATGGTGTAATAATGGTATTATAACCCCATCTCTATGCTGAAGTACAAGATTTTCTGTTTTTTGTGAAAATAACTTTCTGGTGTCATCTTGAAGAAAAATATTTTAGAGGCAGTTGTAAGAGGCACATTTTTATAAAACAAAAATACAAGCTACACCTCTGAGTGTCAGCTTTTAAGTCTGATTCTCCATTGACCTACATCTTGGATATTTATATGTCAGCTAATAGAGTGCAAAATATGTATGTAAAACTCTCTTTCTGATCTGGTAGTGGTCAGATCAGTTTGCCATACTCACTTTGCATTGGTGTAAATGACTCCACAAGGTAAGGTAAATAGGGAATCAGGACCTTTTACATTTAATGTTATGATATGGCTAAAACAATGGTATGGTGATGTTAACAGGAGTTTGGTTGAAACCACATCATATCCTAGTCAGCTCAACAGGGGTGGAACTCTATTGGAGTGAACCAGAAAAACCCAATGGACTCATTTCTCAATATCGCTTGCTTCGTAATGGAGAACAGATTTTCCAGGGTGGCAGTGGAGATCTGAATTTCACTGATGAGGGCCTGCAGCCCAACAGTAGGTAAGACCTAATAAAGATCTTTGGTAAGTTTCAAAGAGTGCTTAAGAATTAGATTTTGCAGAAGAGTGACATTTTCAGAAGTATCTAAGAGTAACCAAAATCCAATTTTCAAAGTGCAAAACCTTCCAAAGTGCTTTTGGAAATCCTGCCAAACAGCTATCCATACCTTTAGGTGCCCAAATACCTTTGAAAATCTGGCCCTGAGAGCATGACTCTATTTTTAATGGGGAGTAGACTCTTAAGTCACTTAAATGCTCCTGAAAATGTTATATATAAACTGCTAGAATAATTAAAAGAGAGAGAGAGTTTGATTCTGTTCCTTAGTCACTAGAAAATTGAAGACCTCCTTTAAGAGGCTTCAGGTGAAGAGAAACCTTCACCTGACCTCCTACCCATTGTAGACCATAGAATCTTTCCCACCCACTCCTCTTATAGATGGTAACCTCTGGCTGAGTCCTCATGATTTAAGTACTTTAAGTTACAGAGAATACATAATTCACACTGCTTTGACCCATGCAGAGGAAAGCTTAAAAAAAAAACCCAAAAATCGTGGTCTCTGCCAGTCAGACCAGAGGGTGGGGAGATTGCTTCCTGACTCCAAATATGGCAAACAGACCCAAAGTATGAGAGCAAGATCCACCAGGTGGATGCCTGGGAAAGAATTCTCTGGAGTAACTCAGAGCCTTCCCCATTCAAGTGTTCCATCTCCAGCAGCTGGGGATTTTTTTCTGCTGAGGCCACCAATGTGCCGCATGTTGTTGTGAGCAATACCTGCCTCAGTATCATTCTTTGAGCTTTAACTATTCTGGTTCATAGTTTCATTTTTCTTCTTTGGTGTGGCTCCCAGAAGTTGAAATTCTTTACACAGCAGACTATGCTATGTGCTGGTGCATGAGAACATATCAGGTTGAAAGTGGAAATCCCTAACAGCATCTCCTCATATTTTTAGAAGGCAATTCTAAAATTACTTCAGTGCTTCATGTGGTCTAAGTGTTTCTTATTTTATGATGCTATGAAATGTAATATAAAAAGTATTAGTTTGATTGGAAAAAGATGTATCTCATCACTAGAGATATTTAAGAGCAGGTTGGACAGACATCTATCAAGGACGATCTAGATGGTGCTTGGTCCTGCCGTGAGGGCAGGGAACTGGACTTGATGACCTCTCGAGGTCCCTGCCAGTTCTAGTGTTCTATGATTCTATGATTATATGAAAACACATAATTTGAAAATCTATATTTTGATATAATATATGTTACACACTTTGTGGTGTCTGCTTCCTAAACTGGTGCAAAAGGGAAATCCATTCCAATATAAACATCCATAAAGAATGTAACCACCCTTTCTATCACTGCTGTTTTTGTGTTTGTGCAGATATGTTTACCAGCTGGAAGCCAGCACTGGAGGTGGCAGCAGTACTAGTGACAAATACATTTTACAAACACCGGTAGAAACACCAGAGAAAATTCATCTCCCATATAATGTCACAGTAATAGATGCCTATTCCATATTTATGGCATGGGACACTCCAGGTAAAAACATATTTTTGAATAGCTCCTTGTGGCAAATCAAAGGATATGTTAACTAGAATGGTGACAATAATACATTGAGCAAGTCTGCTGTTTCATTCTGGTTTCTCATTCATATTTGCTGTGAAAAAGTGCATCTATGAATTAAATACCTGGAATCTCATGCTGATGATTCTTATAGAGATTTAATATAATAATAATATTGACCCATATACCTGACCGCATTATTCTGAGGATTGATTGTCTGTACATTAGTTTAAACATGTAAACTACTATGTAAGTACTAAGCATTTTGAAAGAAACAATTCAAATAGCTGGATGTCAGAGAAAACTGAAAAGGATTATTGACAAGGAATATGCATCATGTGTTTGGTGATATAATTTCCTATATTTTTGGAGCCTTAAAATGCCACTTAACTGGCAGGAGGAACAACACTGGGTTTTTGTAACAAAGGCACTCCTCCCAGTCTAGACTACAGGGTTTTGTCGACAAAAGTAGGCTTTTGTCGACAAAACTATACCTGCGTCTACATTACCACCACGTTCTGTCGACAGTAAGAACGCGGTAGTTTTGTCGACAGCGGTAAACCTCATTCTATGAGGAATAACGCCTTTTTTCAATAGTACTCTGTTGAAAAAAGGCGCTATTGCATGCAAAATGTGCTTTTTCGAAAGAGAGCATCTAGACCCTCTTTCAAAAAAGCGGCTTGCTTTGTCAACAGTACTGGTTGTAGTCTGTATGCTATTTTTCAACAGAAGCTTTGTCGACAAAGCCTCTGTCAAAAAAGGCGTGCAGTCAAGACATACCCTTATGAACTACACATGAAATGGCATTTCCGCTGTCTCTTTCCCTGCTTAGTTTTGATGCTCCTGATTTTTCAGTGTTAGCAACTAGTCATAGCTTTGTCTTGCTGTCATCATGATCATCCTGATAAAGAAGCTAATGTGGTGAAGTCAGCCATATCCTGAACTAGAGACACCGGGATGGCTTACAGGACATGGAGCAGCTGTGCTCAGTTGTTACCAACCAAGGCAAATGGAGTAAGAGAGAGGGGGGCACCAATGTCCTCTATGTTGCCCTGGGGCTACTGTCCCCTTTGCCCCTCTCGCCATCAGCAGGCCTGAGAGTGAGCCATGGACTAACCAGGTTATGTATCTTGAGACAGTATTGCAATTAGAGATGACCCTGTTAAGCAATATTGAAAACTACATTTCAAACACTTCAGAGTCCGGGAGGCCTTCAGATTCAGCCTTTCAGATTATGACCATCTTTAGTTGCAAAATTTGCATTCTGATGCTTCATCATTGGTGATTTACATCATCCCATTTTATTCCCACTCTGGGTCATAGACACAGGAGGAACAGAATCCATGGAATGCTGAAGATGTACATGAGGTCCTCACCCCAAGCAAAGGGGACACTGTTTCTGTGGAGAAAGCATACGATTGCTGGGCCTCCTTCCATTGCTTCCAGCCACTTCCAGGAGTTCTTGGTTGGGTGTGCAGATGTGTGAAGCAGGAATTAGACCTCCCCTGATAGTTTAGCCTACTTATTAGATTAACAAAATCTGAATAAATCCATTGCAGGGTGGATGAGTAGCCATCAGGATTTATGCAAATGTTTGTCACTCTTGTTCCTTCTGAGATGTGGGGCAAACAGCTTCACGGGTGATTAATCAGCCCCACTCAGTTAGTCAGCTCCCAGCCCTGAGCCTGTGACTGGGTGGAGCTGATTAATCACCTGTGAATCTGCGCAGCTTAGAGGTAATATTGTCACCCCATGAAGAATAAGTGTTATAATGAGTCAGTGCAAATCATGGCTTCCTTGGCATGATAAAAATCATATGATACAATATTTGGGAATAAATGTTAACTATTAATTAAGTATAAATGTTAATTATTGTGGAATAATGTCATGGATAGAAACAGAAATATACAGAGAGTGATCAGTATTTCCATCTAGTACAATCTCCAGCGGGAACTTTTACTTAGACATCTCCATAGAAATAGAAATGTAGCCGTGTTAGTCTGGTGTAGCTGAAGCAAAATGCAGGACTATGTAGCACTTTAAAGACTAACAAGATGGTTTATTAGATGATGAGCTTTTGTGGGCCAGACCCACTTCCTCAGATCAAATAGTGGAAGAAAATAGTCACAACCACATGGGATTGAACAAAGATCCCAACTACCTTACCCATTACCAAGATAGCTTCCCCAATTATCACCTCTAATACCATTAGCTCACAGACATCTAACTTTCCCCACCTCTAATATCATTAACTCACAGACACTTACCTTCTTTCCTCCCCCCCCCCCTTGCATCCCCCTTCTGTTCTGAAATGTGATTTGTCCTTTTCATATGTGTTCATTTTTTTAAATTGTATCCTTTGGTATATATGGTTGTGACTATTTTCTTTCACTATTTGATCTGAGGAAGTGGGTCTGGCCCACGAAAGCTCATCATCTAATAAACCATCTTGTTAGTCTTTAAAGTGCTACATAGTCCTGCATTTTGCTTCATCTCCATAGAAGTTACTGATAGGCATATGTTCATCATATATTTATATTTGTTAACAACACAGTTGCTATGACTGCACTTGTATTTTTTGTCATATTTGGAGATCACAACCCCTAAAGCGGATGACTTGTCACTTAGTGGATGAGCAGTTGGGATTATGAGTGTGTCATACTGTTTGTGTGTGTGTTTTTCTATGTGCTTTCCAGCGCTGAGCAAATAGCTGGTTCAGCAGATCTTGATAGTACTACCTAGTTGTTAAGTGTTGAAAGCTGGAACGTCCCTGTCTTGGTAGTGTGGTTTAGGTTGTCCAGTGCTTCTGTTCCTGAAGCTTCAGTGTTACTACTATTAATAGCATAAAAGGCAGCCTGTTCAGTAAACCTTTATGTTGCTTATAAAAAAAGATTAAAGGCACGGTGTGGTAAGAAAGGCATTTGGCCAGGCTTATTGCCCCCTCAGCCCAGTGTCAGTGTCCTGGCTGTGTGATTATAGGTACACTGGCACATGAAGTGCCTCTGTCAGGAACAAAATTATCTACTGTCCTTTAGGCAACACAAAAAATTTACAGCAAAGTATCCCAACATTTATAGGCTAAAATTGACAATTAGGATACACAACTTTCACCCAACTTGTTTATAACATAACATGTGTTTGTTACCTTCTCTTGTTCCTAGTGTTTTAAACTAAATCATAATGTCTCTGTACTAGTTGAAACATTTAAGTAAGTATCTAATGCACGGCTACTCAACATGTGGCCAGCCAGCCACATGAGGCCCACAGCCCATTTGTTTGCAGTCTGCAGTGCAGCATGGGTTTATGCGGGGCTCAACACGTGGCCTGCAGGTGGAATCTTTCAAATATAGCTTCCACTGGGAACACGCTTCACAACAGTGAGGCATCTCCCAGGCGGGGTGAGCACTGAAAGACTCAAGCAGATGGACTGGCTGGAACATAAGGGTACAGGGTGTGAAAGAAACTCTTTGCATATATATTTGCATGTATATGCAACCAACTTCAGTTGTGGCTCTCGGCATGTGCTGTGAGTATCATTGTGCCCCCCTCCCCGTTGCTTCCAAAGTTGAGTAGCCCTGATCTAATGCCTACTACAGTAGCAGCAACTTTGATAATCTCATGTACTAAACATGAATCTATACATATCTGCTTTAATACAAGGCCTAACTTGGGTTCACAGTCTCTGTTTCTGGACTTAAATTTTGCACCAGCCCATCTCGCCCTACTACACTTGCCTTTTTAATGAAACACATTAACGTGTTTTCAAATATCTAGATAGTAGATATTTTTCAAGTGAAAATTTCTTTTGACATTGGTCTTTGAAAAACTTTTGCAATGTGTGTTTTCAGCAGGAAGAACAGTGTGAGGTTTTTCAATTAACTCTTTTTTTTATGTCCCTTCTTCCTAATTATGTAAGACATTCTCACCTTGCGGACTAGCCACTGGCTACAAGAAAGTCAAAGGGCATTGACAGTAACCCCAGCTAGAAAAATCATTTTGTATTAAGGTAATGCTTTGGCGATGCTTGATGCAAACTCTGCCCATTTAACCATTGGCTACTAGGTCTATAATACCCTGAGCTATTAATCTTTTACTTTGCAGAAGCACAAAATACAATATAGAAATGCTATAATATATGAAAAAGATTAAAATCTTAACTTAAACTTTTTCCCCAACTGTCCGGAAGGATTTAGGACCTGCAAGAAGGGAGGTGAATTTGACTTGTGTATAATCCACAGTTGATTTTATTAAAAACTCTACTATAGTTTTGGTAGAAGGTATTGTTTAAAGTCCTGAATATTCAGTAACATTAGAAACACTTGTTAAAACATAAGAAAATTCTGAAATGGTGAACAAAGACTTGCAGGAACGGGGTGTCCTGAGAAATGTTTTTGATACAGACTCTGGATCTTTTTATTTGTCTGTTTGAATCCAGGTAATTGGCAGTAAGTTAAAAGCTGGAGAATAAGGCTCTAGTAAGTCAATAGTCAATGTTTGATAATTAATGTTTGACTACATTCCTCTGACTTCCTACTCCCCGCTGAGTCCCAGTTTTCGGCTCTTAAAGAGGATCCGACTTCCTTCTTCTACCACAACATGGTCTTTGAGGTGGGCAGTGAGTTAGCTGCCACTGTTTCTTCAATGAAAGGATCTTCAAGTGTGCAGGATATATCTGTTCTTCCCATCCCAGTAGAGCAATAGCAATAGCAGGAAAATGCTTCTGCTGCCAAAACTTATGCTGCACACTGGGTAATCGATTCATATAGTACCAGATCCCTGGTCTACACTAGGATCTTATTCCGAAATAACCTCCCCCATCAAGGTCAAATGTATAAGCGGTGCGTCCACACAATCAAGCCTGTTATTTTGAAATAACAGGCCATGGAATTCGAACTCTGTACTCCTGCTTTTTACAAGGAGTAACACTAATTTCGAAATAACATTTGTGTGGATGCTCCAGTGCCGCTAATTTGAACTCTTCGGTCTCCGGGAGACCTCCCACAGCTCCCCAGAGTGTTTCCTGGGCTCTAAGTCTGAGGTAGCGTATCCACGTTAACGGAGCCTGACTTGGACTAATTTCTAATCTTCCTTGTAGTGGGGACATACTAGTTCACATGTATTAAATCTGGAGTTCTTAAGATGAATTTAGTCATTTCAAAATAGTTTTCTAGTGTAGACATGGCCTAAGATATTAATGGATGGTAATCCTTTGTAAACATAAATTTGGAATTATGGTTCACCTCAGGTGGTCCACGCTAGAAATATTTTCTTATGGGAAAATGGGGGTTCCAGAGTTTAAAATGAGAAGGTGGAGGTACTCCTTAGAGGCTCTGATCTCGTGAGGTGATATGATCGTCTGTGAGTAAAACCTATAGATCCAGCTGATGTAGTTCAGAAAGCTGAGACCTGGGAAGCACTCCGAACATATAACTTAGCTTCAAAGGGGCTGAGTGACTAGATTCCTCTGACTTCCTACTCCCTGCTGAGTCCCAGTTTTCCACTCTTTAAGAGTATCTGAGTAACTTAACCTAACGCTACTTGTGACCCTTATTCACTTCATTGTGCAGGATAGCTTTATTTTCTGTCAACAAACCCTATCAAAATACAGCAGATATCCACTTTCACATTTAGAATTGGACCTTTATCATAAGGGTTGGCAGTGACTCTCCCACTGAAACAATCATTTTAATTGATATTGTCTCCTGGAATAAACTGCATTTTATTAACAAGTTTCGATGAAAGGGTAGTTGGTCAAGATATTTTCCTGTCTATGGACAGTGGGACACTTGGGCATTGGATCCGCTTATCTGCTATGATAAATTTGGACCAAATATTTACCCTGGAGATTAAATATGGATATCTTATCAAACAAATTCTCCTTTTTGGGGTTTTAAAAATTATGTTTCAACGCTAGTGTTGTATCCAAATTCCATATCTACAGAGATATATAACATTTTAAAACTCCTGACCCAGCTAAATGGCAAGGTGGCTGAGCAGTGGTTAAAATGACGGATTCAGAAAAAAATGACACACCTCGCTCGGTAAGGAAAATAGGGCTTTATTCCTGAAATAGGTATCCCATTATTTTTCTGTTACATTGCATCACTGCACAGACCTCAAAGGTACGGTACATTTCACTGATATGCCACAGAAGGATATGTTACAGTTGCTATGGAACAATATCAATATCATAGATAGGAACAAAACCTCAATGGGGGAAAAAACATAATATTCTCCAGGCATATTCATAAATGTTATTGATAGTTAGTCAAATACCCATCCTACCTTTAAAATCATTAGCACCATTCACCCTGCCAAATGCCTTCATTTGCTATGAACTTCAGCAAAAGCAGACTTCCACCAGAACCCACAGGCTCACATTCTCTGTCGCCACATTGCCCATTTCACATGCTAATGAGCTCATGTCATAAATTTCTATTTCACTCCATCAGAGTGTGCTTCTTTACAGACTGCATGTTGTGTAGAGCATTCCATTTTCTACCTACATTCGGTCTGGGGCTCCACCTGGTATTTTATACCAGACTTAGGTGATGTGTTAATATGATTTCTCCCCCTCACCTCCGTATGACTGATATTGTCTCAGTTCTTGGTAGTAATAAGTATGATCCAACAGATAGATCTGGAGATTGTAATTCAAAGGAATCCATTCTCTAGATAGATCAGTTTTTTTTCTAGGATAACTTAGTGTTTGTGATATGCACAAAGCTTGTGTGTTCAATTGTCTTTGCTCCAATCAGAGCAGTGGTTACTGAGCATTTTTCTCAGGGCATTTAATGTAGGTGCATACATATGAATTTAAAATACTTCACATTAGTTTTCCAAGTATTCTAGTTCTGGTTGTAACGTGTGGTACAAGTTTGTTGTTCAAAATAACAGTTATCTGGCACATTAACTTTTTACTTAGGTTTTAATAAAAGACACGACTCTTGTTTTTAAAGACTTGTTGAAATACAACAAGAAAATACAAGAAGAAAACTTATATTATTTGGTTTTAATGATAGTTGTATTTCACATCATATTGAGTAGTTTTACAGCAAGTGACTTCAAATGGACATTTGATCACCAGTCTTTAAAACAAGATTGTGATTTTTTTTCTTTTTTAAATATATTTTGCTGCAAATTCTACCTTATGAGCTTCCCTAGTTTTGAAGTAAACAGGACCGTCAAACCTAATTTGCGAAGGGTTTTGGTTTTTTTCCACAGACCTGTCCATTATACATTATCCAAATACAACAGAAAAAGAAAAAAGATTTAGTTTGATTGACTTGTCCCATTGTGAAGTGTGCACCTGCTGTGAAATGAAGTCGCAGAGGAAAAAAGTGGAATAATTTAACTTTTTTATTTGTAAAGATAATCAGGGTTTTTCTGATTACATCTTAACTTCATAAATGTTAAATAACCTATCAGCATCTAGTTGTTGTAAATTATGAAAAGGAATATTGCTGAGAATATTAACCAACTAAATCTTTGTTCTTTAGTGAACATGAAAATGTGTTATGGCAGGTTGTCATTGTGCTCATGGTAACTTTGACACCAAATAACAAAACTGCCATTTGCACTTAGGGTAAATTGGTTCACTTGTGCTTTTACTGTTCCTTTTATTCTGACATAAATTTATGAACTCTGGAACTAACCAAGTCATGAGGTTTCCCAGCTGATTATAACAAATATGCCCATTTCATTTCATTCAGTCATCAGAACACCTGGGGTAGATCATTTTAAGCTTGCTACAGATCTTGTAGGGTATGTCTGAACATACAAAGTTCTTCATTTCACATTTCCATGCATCCCAGCTATATTTTTTTTCTCTTTCAAAGGTAAAGTGATTTCTTGGTGTTAGCACTCAGTGAATACTGGGAAGAATTTCCATTTAATATTCTTTAATATTTGACAGTGTACTTGCTTTGACATATTTGCACTTTTGTGTTCACTTCCTAAGATAATCTTCAAAATGAGTTTACTAACATAACTAGTCACCAACAAAGTACATTTTAAGATCATATTGTGGACTATTCATGTAAAGTGAATTTTGAATCTCTGATCATGAGCAAATACATTGTAACTTCAGGGGTTATACTCAGCCAAGGAGCATAAACTTATCATGTGACTTGAATATGAGATGTATATGTAAATATAGTTTATACAGTGATACTAATGTACATGATGGTTTGTGAATATAGAATGAAATAGCTGGGGAAAAGGACTTACTTCATATTACTAAAAATGATTCACTTCTATCATGGCTATATCCTACAGTATAACACTTCTTAAAAATCTTATAACTATACATGTATACACATAAAGAATGTGAAAAAAATATACACAGAAAGAGTGAGAATTTTAGACAGTGCCCTTCATTTTTTCTAGGCCCATATAATTGTGAGCACAGTCATGAACCTGCAGCATGTCTCACTGAGATGTGTAAGGCCTTGATTTGTTATGAGTTCTGTCAGAAAGGGTACATCTAAACTACATCCCTTTTTCGATAAAGGGATGTAAATTAGATGTATCAAAATTGTAAATGAAGCCAGGATTTGAATTTCCTGCACTTCATTTACATAATGGTGGCCACAGCTTTTTTTCGAAAAGTGTTTTGAAAGATCCTGTAACCCTCAAAGGGTGTGTGTAGACTACACCCCTCTTTTGACAGAGGGATGTAAATTAGGCACTTTGAAATTGCAAATGAAGCCAGGATTTGAATTTCCCGTGCTTCATTTGCATAATCACATCATGGCGCTCTTTCAAAAAAGCGCTATTTCGAAAGTAAAACCGTAGTCTAGATGCAGGTCTTTCAAAAAGGGAAGGTTTTTTGAAAGATCCTATAAACCTCAAAAAATGAGGTTTACAGAATCTTTCAAAATGGGACATTTCTGTCAAATGATCCCTGTCTTGACCCCCTTTTTTTTCTAAAGCGATTTTTTGAAAAAAAGCCATGGCCGCTATTATGTGAATGAAGCACGGGAAATTCAAATCCTGGATTCATTTACAATTTTGATATGTCTAATTTACATCCCTTTATAAAAAAGGAATGTAGTTTAGATGTACCCAAAGGTAAAACTTAATTCTTCCCGCTGCCGGCGTCTATCTTACGTTAGGGCGGGTGTGAAGCAGATTAGCTCCAGAGCAGAAAAAGCAACCAGAAGCTGCTCTAACTTGTAGGATTTGTCAGGATTCAGGACCGCCACAGCAATACTTCCTGCCATCACTGATAGCCCTTTCCTGCCATCAGAGATTTCAGCAGAAGCAGGACAGAACTAGTGGGGTGGAGGGGTTCTACGGCTGTCAGAGGGTTCTTGAGTTGGAGAAGCACATCAGGGAGGCTACTTTCCACCAACTTAGACAATGCAGGGGGGATTCCCCTCGCCCCCACGCTACTGTCATGTAGCGCACACTGTGCATGGGCTAACCCAACTTGGCACGTGTCGAGTAAGTGTGGGTAACAATAACCATGAAGATTGCACAGTGGGCTTCAGTAACCACATAGGCTATGTCTAGACTGCAAGCCTCTTTTCGAAAGAGGATTTTTCGAAAGATACTTTCGAAAAAGCCTCTTTTGAAAGAGAGCGTCTAGACTGCATGCGGAACTTTCGAAAAAGCAAGCCGCTTTTTTGAAAGAAAGCAGCAAGTGAGTCTGGATGCTCTCTTTCTAAAAAGCCCTGTTTGCTTTCAAGAACGTCTTTTTTCGAAAGAAAGGCGTTCTTTCTGAAAAAAGGCGTTCTTCCTCGAAAGAGCACTTTTGAAAAAAGGCGTTCTTCCTCGTGCAATGAGGTTTACCGCCGTTGAAAGAAAAGTCGCGTTCTTTTGATTTAATTTCGAAAGAACGCGGCTGCAGTCTAGACGCAGGTGAAGTTTTTTCGAAAAAAGGCTACTTTTTTCGAAAAAAACCCTGAGTCTGGACACAGCCAAAGATACCCTGCTCTGAATTCCACACCACTCTGTTACCCATACTAACTGGATCCAAGCTAGCTCAGGTACGCTAGCACAACCTTAGCTCTTCAGACAGACCCTTATATGTGTAAGAGTACCCTGCTTTTGAACCCTGCTTTAACTGAGTTTTTGAACCCTGCTTTAACTGAGCTCTTATTTTTGTGAGGATAAGCAGAAGGAATGGTCTTGTTTTCCAAAGTTTCAGAAAGAAAAAGACATAAGTCATAGCTTATCGTGTCTCAGGCAGCTGCCATTTACTTCCTCTTACAAGTAACAATGGAGACAGCCTAATACTGCAACCTTCAGAAGCTGATTCGCTTGTTATTGAAACTATAGTTTTCTCTTTTTTAATCAGCCATGTTTTTAAATTGTTTAATCCTATTTCATTTTAGCACCTTGAACATAGACACTAAGAAGTATTAGGCTATGTCTACACTACAGAGTTTTTTCAGAAAAACAGCTGTTTTTCTGAAAAAACTTCACTTTCGTCCATGCTGCAATCCTGTTCTTTAAAAAAAAAAATTGAAAGAACAGAGGGGTTTTTCTGACATTGGTAAAACTCTTTCTACGAGGAAGAAGTCTTTTTCCAAAAGAGCTCTTTTGGAAAAAGGTGTGTGTGGATGGGGAAGAGGGAGTTCTTTTGAAAGAAGAGGAAAAAGGAAAAAGCACAGCCACTCTGTCCATAGTAATCAAAGCTTAAATGTGAGATAGCGTCCATTCAGTGTGGATGCTATCTTTCGAAAAAGCAGATTGATTTTTTGATGCACTTTTTCTGTGTAGATGCTCTCTTATCTCTGTACTTTAACAGTGATCATCAGACCCCAGTGGTTCAGGAGCCAAACTAGAGAGAAGCACTACCCAAAATAGCCACAGTAGTGTGATTTCCTTGCTTCATTTATTACAGTACAATATATTTACATTTAAACACTATGAGGGAAAATATTTTAGTGTTTTTATTTACATATGTAAACCAATCAGGATGCTTTTATAATGTTATTAACCAATTGCAGTTGATAAAAATTATAATATTTGGTTAGTCATTTTGTAGTGAGAAGAAATATATATCTAAATAATGTTATGTAAGTAATTATTCTCACAGCAAAATAGCTATCCATGTGTTATTTTATCAACTATGACTGGTTAATAACATAGTAAAAGCATCCTTGTGGTTAATAACTTAGACTGATTAATAATTAAATCGTGCAGTGTTTCAATACTATGTGTTGCAAAGAGCCACGGGAGACAAAATGAAGAACCAATTGTGGCTTGCAAGCCTCAGACTGAGTATTACTGGGCTAGAATGTAGCAGAATGAAGAATGGGAACAGCCTAAACCTGATTCATTTATTACACTGAATAACAATGATTTTATGAATCACTTGGGTTCCACTCTCACTTGGAGACTGACATGGAAAATACTATAAATATGTAGAGACCCTTTGACCTGAGGCATGATGGGACTGGTAACCAGGTCTCCTACAGGGCTGCCAAAGAATCTGTACTCCATGAAGGCAGGCCAGATATCCCTTTGTCAAGGGAGTGTGTGGAACTCATTTTGGGGGATGTGGAAGGCGGGAAGAAGAGAAGAGTCAAACAGGAGGCTCGGGAAGGCAGTCCCAGAGGAGTGGTGGTGTGCTGAACCTATCCTAGGATTTCCTAGAGAGAAGAGGTCAGAAGTCTTCTTGCAGAGAGACAGAAACAAATCTGCATGCGCAGATCGCCCAAACCCAGCTCTTCTGGAGTGCAATCTACTCACCACGGGCGAGTATGTTGTATTATTTGTCGATCCCTGCCCATAGACATCCTGCAAACACCAAGGGTACATCTACACTATGCAGCTATCCCATATCTTAACAAGTCGTCAGTTCTTTTGAAATATTTTTCAAAATAATGGGCACGCTATTTATCATCTCTGTAGCCTTCCTTCCATGAGGGTTAAGGGATGTCTCGAAATAGTGCATTATTTTGAAATTTGGCACTGTGTAGACATGCCAAATTTCAAAATAGCTATTTTGAAATAGATTAGAAATAAAATATGCAATTTGCATAGTGTAAATTGCATATCTTATTTTGAGTTTATGGTGCTGTGTAGACACACCCCAAGTGAGGTTCTGCATGAAACAGATTTACTGAAGTGTATATATATTTTCAGAAATTTCCTGTTCCCCACCTTTTTCCTGTTAGCATCTGCAGCCAGATTGTATTTTTGTGTATATTTAAATAATTTTGGCTTCTCAATGGGAGCTTTTACACAAAGTTGCAGATGCTCACTTCTTAGGATTTAACTCACACTGTTATTAAACTTAAAAAAACAACAAGTCCAGTCATCTGAAGATGTGGGCTGTGCCCATGAAAGCTACATGTTTTGTTAGTCTATAAAGTGCTACCAGACTATTTGTTGTTTTTTAAGTTTATCCTGCACAGACTAACTTGGCTACACCTCTGAAGCTGTTATTAAACTGTCATTATCACATGTACTATTTTCTATCCTATAACAGGAAGATTCAATACCAATATGCCTTTGGAATATAATGTCTTACTAAATGCCGGCAGTACCTCACCATTGGTAAGGCCGGTAGGTCGGCCTCATTTTGTCCTTATGGATGGCCTGGATCCATACACAGAGTACGAGATAAGGATACAAGCTTGCCAGAATGGTAAGAAGGCTTCAGATGATTCACTTGCATGATCGACGGAGAGGGCAAATTTGCAGAATAGATTCAGTTCAACAAAATAGATATCTTATTTCTAAATGGAAGTGAAATGTTTACTCAGTAAAAATAAAGCCTATCATTGTGGAGCTTTATACATTTCCCTGTATTATATCATAAATATTTTAAGTGGAGATTAAAATGTCTGTATTTTGGGAAATATATACTGCTTCATCAAATGCTTTATGGGAATAGCTTAAGTATTTTGAAAGCTCTTGCTCCAATGGTGGTGGTTGCTCCTATTAAGAGTAATAAACAACAAGATAGCTGGAGAGTCCGGATATTTTATAGAAAACAATCGCTTATTACTTCCTTACTTAATGTTCCTGGGAATGTTCGCAATCTCAACCGAGAGAGAAAATCTTGTCAAGTGTCACACAGGACCTGTTTCTTTTCTCCCTTATGCTGGTGTAAACCAGGAGTAACTCCGTTGAATTCGATGAAGTTATACCGGTATAAATTAGTATTAAATTATGAGAATAAGCACTCATTTGAGATACCCGTTTATTTCCAATACACAAACTTACCATTATTTCATTCCATAACAGACTGAAAATCAGCCTTAAAGAAAATCATGGAAGACTTATTACTGCCTTCAGTGGGAGCAGAGTCAGGCCAACACTGAAAACTTTTGAAATTCCCTTTCAAAGTCTTCAAGGTTCTTCCATTGCTCTTTTTGTTATTGTGTTTTTCATTATGAGACCTTGTTACAGGTTCTGAAGTCCAGTCTCAGAGAGCTGGATTTAGGCAGTTTGACAGCTATCGTGTGACACACAGGATTTAAACATTCATATTAAATATTTTTAAAATGGAAAATGAAACACTTTTTACACCTTGAAAGCTTGTATCAATGCTACCTTTATTTCATATCATGATACATTCTTCTTCCTTATGACTACCACTTATAAATTAGAAACCTCTTCTTTTAGTCACAGAAAATAGCCACTGCATATTCAGAGTCATGAACAACTTTTAGTTCTTACATTTTCATGCTTCACACAATTGAAAGATCACTTTTTTCATTGTGGAAAATGTTAACCTTTTAAGTTAATTCCTGATTTTTCTTCCCAGGTAGCTGTGGAGTAGGCAGTCGAACTTGTGCAAGGACTTTTGAAGCCCCTCCTAAGGAACTGAGCCCACCTATCGTTAGGGCAACTGGATCTGGAGCAATTTCAGTAAAATGGTTACCACCTAGGAAACCAAATGGAATCATAATGAATTACTTTATTCACAGGTAGACAGTTTTTTATCCTCTTGCATTTAGTCTTCATAAAACATTTAATGAAGTAGTCCAAGCACTACTGGTGTATGAACATAGCATTTGAAAACATGTAGCCTGCTGTATGAATCACGAAGTGAAGCTTTGTCTGATTTCTGGCATTTTGAGCGTTAACTAAGGAAGATGCTTGTCAATGAATTGACAAGTTGACAAGGATCTTCATCACGGTTTGTAAACTTGCTCTATGCTGGAGCTACCATAAATGACCTGCAGGAGGTAGAAACCCATTTTATAAAGATTTGAATAAGTGGATGAAAAGAATGAATGGACTAGACTTGTAAAATGCCTTCCATCCATGATTATGCAGAAGATGGCAGATGGAAAAGAGATGGTTTTGATTTGGGTAGGAGGTAGAGTGCATCTGAGCCAAAGTCACAAAGATTTAGTTAGGTTTCTAGGTGAAAAATGAAGTTGGACATAGGAGACAGGTAGTCAAAGACTTAGAGGGGACATGGAAAAGCACGCAAATATAAATTAATGTATAATATGTGTCTGCTTAGAAGCTTAACTAGGAATAGGTGAGATGCTAGTTATCATACTAGGCAAGGCTATTGGTGAGTGGGCCCTCTGTTTAAACATTTAAGATAATTAGGGCAATTTGGAAACCATATATATTATTTGTCAGAAATAATGACATTGGGTAGTATTACTGTGCTCTTCCAGTTAAATTACATGTACAACTCTTGGTGTTAACTAATGTCGCCTTGTCAGTCCTCTGCTCTGTAGTGCACTGGCTCCCCTAAGACTGACTGGCATGTCCTCGTTGTGCTCTGGATCTCCCAAGCCCAGCATGCAGCCTTTTGTACCTAAGTTAGCTGTGTTTGGGGGACCTAACTTGGACATTTGCACGGTACAGACCCCTGCAGAACCAATCAGCTTTGTGGAAGTCAGCTGGTAAGATCCTTAATAATGCAATATGGGTCTTTGGGACTCAGAGCAGAACTTCTGCACTAAAGCCTGCCGGCTCTGAGGAAACCAACTAGCATGCTAACCTATCAGGGAAGATGACACATCAGGCTTTGAAGCCTGATTTTCAGATCATCCCATCTCAGAACTTCCTGTCTCAAAGCCTACAGAGCTGGATGCTCCAGTTTCCAGAAGCCATTTTTTTTCTAAAGCTTCAGGTGTTCCCTACGTCCTTTGAATATTAGGAGATTGCATTGCATTGCGTTGTAGTGCAGTTGTGTATAGGAAGGAGGCATTTCCAAAAGCAAGTAAGCCACATTCCTCTTAGCAGATTCTTGAATGTGTAAGAGTCATTAATGTAAATTTACACTTGCTTTAAATGTATCAGCACCGAGTTTCTGAAAATGACTGCTCACTTGAAAAACGTTTTTCAGCTGCTAATTGTTTGAGAAAAAATACATCACATTCCTATGCCAACTGAAAGGAAATAAAGTACAGGTTAGACCTCTGTAATCTTAATTTCTCTTGCCCGGGAACATCTGTGGTCTGACATGCATGGGTGCTCTGGGGCTGGAGCACTCATAGGGAATAGCTACGGGACCTGTGCTCAGCAACTCCTTCCCCAAAGTTTCCAGAGTGCTGCCAATAGCTCATTTACTGCATTCAAGCTCAGGGAAGGAGGGGTAGGAACAGGGACACTGAGTGCACTCAGGAGAGGACGAAGGGTAGTTTAGAGCCCTGCAGCTAGGGGGCAGGAACACAGCCCTGTGGCCAGGCGCACAGTCCAGAGGCCATGGAGCTCTGCCACCAGCCACAGGACTCCACATCTACCTTGCCTCTTCCTCCAAGCACCATCTCTGCTCCATCAATTCCAGCCTCTTTGGTGCCACCAGAGCAGAGCCTTGCAGCTGGTGGTAGCAGAGGGGCCAGCATTGACCTCCCTTAGTCTGGCAAATTCCTTGGTTTGGGATTGGTCAGGTCCCGAGGGTGCCAGAGCAGGGAGGTTCGATATGTATCTGTTTTAGCCCAAGATAGTGCTTCACTCTGCTGGTTTTGTAAATAAAGCGGATGATTACGGTTGCTATTCCATGGCAGCCATAGAAAGGGAAAACAGGAAATATAATGCAGAAAGCCTGCTTCAATGAAAAATACTGTAAATTGAATTTGACAGCATTTGATGGCATTTGATTATTCTAGTCACAGCCAAACAATGATATAAAGAGTAATATGAAACAGAATGTGTTACTGCCTCGCAGACTCAAAAGCAATAAACCTTCCTCCAATGTGACACAATCACTTCACAATCATAATTGTAGCCTGTTTGATACCTCTGAGTACAGCAGAAGGGCACTGACTGACATAGATACATTTTGTTTTTTATTTAAAGTGAAATGAAAATGGCGCACTGGGGCTCCAGATACAATCGTTATATTCACCTACATAGGCATGAATCACTTGGCAGTTATTTCAGTTGAAGTTTAAATGTGCTTAGACAACAACAATATCAAATCTTTCTCAGATAGCAGCAAAAATATCAGAAATTTGTAAGGACAGAAATGGGATGTAAGCATATAGTTCTTTGTCATTCTGTAGCCGCACATACGCTTATATTGTTATAGCAACAAGACTGCAGTATTTCTGGGGGAGGTTATGGCATGTAATTTCTTCTTCATCATTTGTGTCTCCCTTGCTGTATCTTCACCAAAATAAATTAATTTAACTCCAAACATCGAATGTTGGGGAAACCATCATGTGGAGATCTTTCCATTACCATTGCAGGAGTTTTACTCGCATATAGAATTATAAAAGCGCTTACAAAATAATTGTAATTCTGCCAAAAAAAAATGGATGGAGGTGTGGAAGTGGTTATATTTTACCTCTGCCTGATGAGGCAGCTGTAAAAACCTCGTAAAATAGAGGAAGTCACAGTTTTTTTCAACAAGGACCACAACTTAACAATTATTGTCTCATGAACCACATCCCCTTTCATTTACTATCATGCAATCCACCTCCCCTTGCATTCACTGTTAAATAATATCCTAGTGACAACCATAGCGGTTGCTAGCCTGGCAAAGGAATATTAGGGAAGCAGTTCGATGTATTCGTTGCTCTCTTTTAATGAGATGTAGTAACTGGAAACAAGCCAAGCCAGTGTCATGTGATCACCAGTCATCAAGTGCCCTGGGGTCCACAGTTTAAGAACTGATCTTATGGGAAAAAATACCTATAAAATTATAAATATGTGGGCTCCAATTCAGGTCTGTTTTTAGCTGCTGCAACGTCAACAGACGTATCTCAGCTAAATTCACCAAGGGTGCATTATTTAGAAAATAAATGTAAGTGTGACAATAGTGTAACTTGCACCTACCTGGTGTTCAGTGAGTGCACAAAATGAGACATGGTGGGAGGGGTTTAACAGAAAAATTAACAGCATTAATACAGCAAATGCTATGAGCTGTTGACAGCTGTGAATTGCTCTTCCTTTGTCTTCCCTTTGGAGTGTCAGTTCTGGCTATTTTTCACATTCACTGTATGCCCATTTAGTGTTAGTTATACCATTTTACTACTCCCTGGTATTGTTTACACTCGATGCACAGCTTACCAGGCACTCAGATATTAATGTGATACCAAGACCTAGATCAATGGCTATATTGATCTATGTGAGCCCTGCATTTGGTTCACGAGTATTATAATTTTATCTATAATTAATTATAAGTTATGGTCTAAAATGTTGGTTTCACATGCACCCAAATTCAGCTCATGTCTTTTTTTTTTTTTTTTTTTTTTTGTATATTCTTCCTACCTCAAAATCTGTATTTTTTTTTAAAAGGAAACACAGTATACATTTCTGGAGATACGTCATGACTGAATAATAAATAAGGCTACTCTATTGCACTGTGTGGAGGATAGTAGTAGGGGGCATAGGGAAGCACATTGTCCCAGCAAGAATTCATATTGGGCATTTTGCATCAGGTCTGAACAATGCTTCCAGAAGTAGACCCTACTCCCTGGGCCTAGGAACAATATGCAGCACTAGTCCATGTCCTCTTCTGACTTTGTGAGGATTAGTGTCAGGATGGGACATAACTCTGAAGGAGTATTCTGACCCTAGCCTCAGAGGCAGAATTGGTGAATCCAAAAGTACAAGGATTTGCTGACTTTCCTCTCCCCTCCCCTACATGTAAAGGAGGAGAAGAGCAAGTGCTGTAGTGACTGTTACAGCTGTGTGGTTACAGTACAGGTTGTTTCTCCAAAAACCACCATTCTCTGGTCCAGCAACATCCATCATCCAGCAGGATCACAGATGCTTCTGGACCAGAGAGCTTGGGAGCCTAAGGGCAGAGCAGTGCTGGAGTCTCCTGACATTCCCCCCCCTTCCCCAGGAGTGTGGGGCTGGGACACTGCAGCAGCCCCCAGACTTATGGGGCTGGAGTTGAGCCCCATGGCAGAGACAGGTCCAGAACCCCGCAGCTGCCCACTGGAGCACAGAGCCTGGTCCGGAGTCCTGCAGTAGCCCCTAGAGTGTGATGCCGGGGCGAGAGCCCCATGGCTGCCCCCTGGAGTGCAGGGCTGGGGCCAGAGCCCCATGGCTGCCCCCTGGAGTGCAGAGCTGGGGCCAGAGCTCCATGGCTGCCCCCTGGAGTGCAGGGCTATGGCCAGAGCTCTATGGCTGCCCCTGGCTGCTCAGGACCAGGGCCCTGTGGCAGGAAACAGAACCTGTGCTGCCTAGAGAGCCAGCAGCATCTGGGCAAGCAGCCCAGCCAAACTGCGGGTGGGGGAGGGCGAAGCAGAAGGTGATGGGCTTAGGGGCAGGTGGCAGGAGGCAAATTCTCTCTTTCAGGGCCAGTCAGGTCCTAGTGGCGCTGGACTAGGGAGGTCCAACCTGCAGTAGCTGTGTAGTCATATGGCATACAGGATGATGCTCTCTCCTCCAGACTCCTGCCAGGGCTCAAGGAATGAATTACTGTTATAACTGATGCAGCAAGCCCAGAAGTGCTGGGGCAATGTCTTGCCAAGCCTGGAGGTGCTGGCACTCAGGCCTGGCAAGCCCTGGAACAAGCTAAGTACTGGATTTGCCCTTTATAAAATAACTCTGAGCATCTTTAAATTGAGCATAGGCAGCAAATCAGTGTGTGCAGTCTGACACAGCTTCCAACTCCTGAAAATGTTATTCTTCTGTGCAGCTCATTGTACAGAAGAAGCACTTCCAGTTAAATGAGCAGTTGAATCTTAAATCTTAAGTCGATTGAAATGATTACAAACTGTTCACCCACTTCTGTTCAAAGTTTATTCATACATGAAGATGTTCTGGGTTTTAGCACCACAGATGGAACCATTTACCTAACCATAAGTTTCATTCATTAAATATTCAGTAGTAATAAGATCTAAATACTTAACCAGACTACAGTGTTCAGCTTTGCTTGCGGCTGAGTTTATGGTTAGTGGCATATCTGAGCTTTCCATTGGAGTAGCTGTTTCTCACAGAATTTCTAAAATGCTACTAAGCATAAATTTGCAAACTCTAAGAAGTGCTTTAATGGTTAATTAAATGGCTGTACAAAGCAAGCCCAGATGTCAGGTATTAAAGAAAACTTTATTACATTTGAAATGACACCACTTTTTAACTTCTATTTAGGAATATTTTTAAATACATTGGAAGGAGACCACATTTACTTATAATTGTTGTGACATAAGGTGTGCATGACACTGCAGCTAGAACTGTTACAATCATGTAGATCTGAGGATACTAGAGAGACAAAGTGGGTGAGTCAGTGTCTTTAATTGGACCAACTTCTGTTGGTGAGAGAGAATTTTCAGTGAAGATAATTCTGCAGACTTTGTGTCTGTTGTTTTGGAGGGACCTGGTGTCACTTTCCTTGTTGTATGCTGGTCTGTGGCAACATGCCTCAAATGATGAGCTTGAAAAGGTTGAGATTGGGGGAGGTTGGGGGAGTTGTTTGAAGGGAAGAGGAAGTTCAGGAAAGATTAATTTCAGAATGGCAGCTCCATCAATTGCAGGTTGAATTTCTTTGATGATACAGCATATGGTGTATCAGTATGTGGTGCATTCAGAGCATATTTTACTGTACTCATGCAAGTTTTCTTGGGCTATTTGAGTGTCTCATTTCAGGATGGGATCTACTTCTCTAGCAGAGTGTTCTTGTTTGGTGACGGTGGTTTTGAGTGTGTTAAAGTGTATATCTTGGACATTCTCCTCAGAACACATTCTGTGATAACAGTGCCTTACAATAAGTAACAGATTGCTTGTTGAGTTTGGGGTGCAGAATATGTGGTGATCCAGGGCGTTCTGTATAAAGATGTCTGTTGGGTTCCATGCCTGAAGGTGGCTGTGATATCCAAGAAGATAATGCAAGTGTGATACCCAGCTTGTCTTACTACACATAGATTTGCTACACTTGACTTCAAAAACCTGGGGACAAATTCTTTGTCTTCTCACCTATCTGAGGTATTTCTAAGATGCCTGTCATGTAGCTACTTAAGCGCAGCAAGAAGGAAATATGCCTTACAATGTGGAGTGAGAAAACCACAAAGAAGAGGAGAAAGGGAAAGTATGCATCCATCATTTGTAGAGGTCCACCTCGTGTTGATAAGCACAGTAAATGACAGCTGAGTGATAATTCTCCAAGTGTTTTTAATATGACGTGGAAGAAAGTATGAAAATCAAACTCATGGTACTCAGCTGCAGAACACATGATGAAATATGGTTCAGGGGTCAATGTATAGGTCCACTCTCTTACACCTTATCAAAGGCTCCCACTTCTGTTGTTTTAGGGGTAGCTAGAGAGTCTGATCTTCCTCTTCTTTACCCAACACCATCACCAAATCTTTAGTATCAATATGGTTTGTGGTTTGCTTACTTCCCCAATCTGGAGGAGTGAATCGCAGATATGCACTCTGCTTTTCTCTGGGGTTGTACATCCCAGAGTGTGCTGGAATTCTTCAGTTTCTTGCAACTGGGAGAAATATAGCGGTGTGTGCTTGTGTACATGTCTAAGGGCAGATACAGCTGTGTATATACTTGTGAAAATATGTGCACACACCTATGTACATTATTTATGTTTATATTTGTTTAAAATAAAATGTATGGAGTCTACTATTATAAACACCTGAGATTACTAGTTTTTTTAATAGTCCTGTTGATTTTTGGATCCTTAAAAATAGTGGCTAAAGTTGGACTAACAAAATAAAAACTGACAGAATTATTGAAATTCATATTTTTATCTTGCCAAAGAAATGTTCTTCAGCCAATGTGTATGTGAAACTGTGGTGACACCTGGTAGCCAGACAAACCAATTCCACTACTGGGAATTTGTTGTATTTGTGACACTTGTGACAGATAATGTAATTTGCTTTTTTGTTTGTTAGCATGCAGGAATAAAATTGTTTTATTTATTGTGAAGGCAAAGGTTTCAGTTAAAAGTAAGGAAAATACGTAAATCTTTGTAAGGTAGCATATAAATTTCACTGAGATTTATCAGAGTCTTCAAACTCCAGGATTCATTCCAGATAAATATTTTTATTCCTAGTAAAGATAAGTGATTTGACATCTTCATCCAGGAACTTATCACCTACATTTATCTATCAAATTTAAGTTGACATCCCAGTGGGGCCAAACTGTGAAAGAGAAGCCGATCACTTGGACCTCCACTAAAGCTGAGGAAAGTGCCTCAAAATATTTAAAGTAGAAAAAACCCCAGTTATATATAAACAATCCTTTAAAACTGTTTATATATATATATATGAATGAATTGTTTGTCTATTTTGCCCTTTGTGTTCTAGGCCCACGGCTCTCAACTGTGAGGCTGTAAATAGGTTTCAGGGAATCCACCAAAATGAATCAGAGAGTGAGGCTGACATTAGACTCATTAGGCCCCAGAACAAGGCCAAAGTCCCACACAAGCCATTGCATGGGGTCCCAAGCAATTGCTCTGCTTGCTAGCTCCTGATGCTGGCCCTGGCTTTCAATCCACTAGATATGCAGAAAAACAGTTGTGCCAATGGTGGACATGGAGTTTTTATAGCATGTTGGAGGGAGTCTCAGAAAGAAAAAGGTTGAGAACCCCTGTACTAGAGAACTGACTGCTTTCAATAATAAAGTAGAGCAAAATCTTCAGAACTGAGTGTTGGCGTTAGACTCCTAGGTCCTGATTTAAGTACCTACATAAGTGTCCTCATTTTCAAAAATGTAGAGACTTTGCAACACTTGAGAAGTAGATAAATCATTTTGGTAGCTAAATATGACCTTGTTTTAGGCACTCGTCTTGAAAACCTTGGGCCTGGAATGTTCCAGAATAAAGGACAATGTGCAGTGCTAATGCTATTACAGTACTATTGTTTGAGGTTTTGCAGTTTTCTCCTACTCAAGGGCAAAGAGAAATTAGATATCTACCTTTTTCCTTGAAAATGTTTTCAGTAGTCAATTTCTGACATAGGCTGATGACTTATAAGACAACATAAGGAGGGCAGTTCCTTGCCTGTAAAATATACAGACATAAGCTCTGTATGGGTATGTCTACACTTGCAGCCTATTTCAGAATAGGGCTGCAAATGTAGGCATTCGGAATTGCAAATCAAGCCCAGGATTTAAATATCCCGCGCTTGATTTGCATCTTCCCGGCTGGGTGCCATTTTTGAAATTTACAAGCCCGGAATAACTGCCCGTGTCTACACACAGCAGTGAAACGGGCATTCAAAATAAAGCCCTATTTCGAACTACCTGTTAAACTTCATTGCAGGAGGAATAACAGGTAGTTCAAAATAGGGCTTTATTTCGAACGCCCATTTCACTGCCACATGTAGACGCGGGCAGTTATTCCAGGCTTGTAAATTTCAAAAAATGCCGCCCGGCCGGGAAGATGCAAATCAAGCCCGAGATATTTAAATCCCGGGCATGATTTGCAATTCCGAATGCCTACATTTGCAGCCCTATTCCGAAATAGGCTGCAAGTGTAGACATACCCTATCATTCTCAATTATTGTCTGAATTTAGCACTTGAACTTCAGCATCATCTTCCTGTGTTTAAGTCACTGTAAGTTTGACATGGACTGGTTTTATTTGAATTTCAGACGTCCAGTGAACACTCAGGAGGAGCTTCTATTGTTCATCTGGTCTGAAGGAGCCTTGGAATTTATCGATGCTTCTGATGCATTGCAGCCATTCACCATCTATGAGTACCAAGTCAGGGCTCAAAATTCCAGAGGTTCAGTGGATAGTATGTGGTGTTCAGCACAAACTTTGGAAGCTCCACCTTGGGGCATGAAAGCCCCTGCAGGGCAAGCTACAAGTGCATACTCCGTGCTGCTGAATTGGACCCAACCTGTATCTCCCAATGGGGTTATTTCTCAGTACCGTGTGGTATATCAAGAGAAACAAAGTGATCCAACATTTAGCATCCCAGCTATTACAGCATTAACTGTAACGGTAAGAACTGTATACTAGAACTACCAGCGTCTGATTGTTTTGTATTACGTTTTGACCTGTGTTACTTTAAATGGTATAGATAGTCATTTTTTTCCACTTGGGTCCCTGCAGTTAGCCTGTGCACACCTAATGTATACTCAGATACATATCCTGTGTGTGCATAACAGCTACCCATGCAGATTTCTAATAATTGATATATAGATACTAATGTCTCATTTTGAGCACTAAGCAGGGTGTGTGTGTGTGTGTGTGTGTGTGCACATACTTACTTTAAGTATCTAACTTTGAAAATGTGGTTCTAAATATTATATTTAACTGTTCATAGAGTTCAAGGGCAGAAAGGACCATTGTGATTATCAAATCTGACCTCTTGTGTAACACTATCCATGGAACATTGCCATAATAATTCCTAGAGAACATAGGCACTGACTTCCCCCAGGCCAAGTGGGTGCTTGGTCTCATCCTTTCCCCCAATTCCTTGTCCCTTTCCTGAGTGCAACCCATCCCTTTTCTTCCTCTCCTTCTCAGAGCTGTCTGTGGTAGGTGGCAGGCATTAGGAGGGACGGGGAGTAGCTGATCAGTAAGGAACATCTACAACGCTGGGCTAAAGTCAAATTAAGCTACTCAACTTCAGCTATCTCAATTACATAGATGAAGTGGAAGCGGCTTAACTCAGCTGTTGGCGCTGTCTGCACAGCAGGAAGTTGAAGGAAGAACACTCTTCTTTTGACTTCCCTTACTTCCTCATGAAATGAGGGTTACAGGAGTTGGAGTAAGAAGTCCTCCAGCTCGATATTATTTCGAAATAAAGGTGTGTAATGTAGATGCGCACTATGTTATTTCAGAATAACCTCAGTTAATCCAAAATTATGCTGCTGTGTAGACATATCCCAAAGGGCCTGGTGGGAAGGAGGCACAGGTGTGGGAGGTGGCTGCTGGTATGTCCTAAGAACCTGCTATTTTTTTCCATAGGGGCTCTAGCCCCAGAGCACCCACAGAGTCAGTGCCTATGCTAAAGCATATATTTTAAACAGCCATCCAATTTAATTTTTATTCTTTTATTGTTTTAAGAAGTTGGTAATAGCAAGTTAAACAGAATCAATCCCGCTTGGATTTAGTGTTTTTATTCATCTGAAATCAGTGCTGGTTTGAGCATGACATAAAAGTTATTGTTGGTTCTACATATGTGATTTATTTACAGAATCTATGAAGATTTGCCTCATAACTCTTCAGAATAAAGCACACAAACTTTTACTTGTTGCTGAAATCCGGCACACAAAATATGTAACAATAATAATACATATATGGTTCAGTTCACATCAAAGTGCTTTACAAACATTAATTAATTCCCACTGAGGTACTATTATCTCCATTATGGGTAAACTGAGGCACGGGTTAATGTTACTATAAACATCATACTATAAGTCAGTGGCAGAACTGGTACTGCTGTCTGCAACTACTGACTTGTTCTCTCCTCTAATTATTCACTTAAAATCTTTCCATAAAGAAAGCTATTGCATTTGACAGTCTTCTGGAAACAATCTTTTGTGATATTCCAAGAGTCTCTTGTGCTGGTATAATTTAAACTTGGTATAATATAAATATTATTTAATTTAATACATAAGTATAATATAAACTTGAATACCTTAGATATTCTGACATTACTTTTATCCAAAATGTGGTCATGTTCCAAGAGCACTGTCCAGTTACATTGAAAACCCGAAATTATTCAACATGCCATTTATAATCAGATAAATCAAGTTGTACATGGTGGTGTGCTGAAATTTAATATTCAATAATAAGGCCTTATAGTAAACTTCCTTAAAAAAAATCCGTTTGCCATAAAATGAATGGGCTCCACTGAGGAATCTAAGATACTACAGGTAGATGTTTATGTTTCTAAAGCAGCACTTTATCATTCCCAGAAGCCTTATATCATTCCCAGAAGGGGAGACACTATATCATTCCCAGAAGGGGAGGGATAGCTCAGTGGTTTGAGCACTGGCCTGCTAAACAGAGTTGTGAGTTCAATCCTTGTGGAGGCCATTTAGAGATTGGGGGCAAAAATTTGCCAGGAATGGTATGTGGTCCTGCTGTGAAGGCAGCGGACTGCACTTCATGACCTTTCAAGGTCCATTCTGGGAGATAGGCAATCTCCATTAATTTATTTTATTTTATTCTTAAAGCATTAGACTTATAATGCCTCTTACTGTGAAAAATGAGGTCCTGCTTTAAATGACAAGAATGTTTGCTTTTGTCCACTGCGATCCATTGTTTCAGAATTGTACAGCAATCTGGGTTGTAAAAGTATAGTCTGGGACTTTTCAAAGAAGCCTACCTTCCATTGAATTTCCATGAATTTTGGTCACCGAATTTCTTTAGGTTCATTTGAAAAGCCCAGCCAGGATGTGTGATGTGATGGCTACAATTTCAAAATGGAGCAATGTCAGTAGCTCTTTTTAACCTCCAATATGTTGCTGAGAATGAGAATTCTCTTGTCCAGTCATGCACTGCTGTGTCTTCTAGACATGCCAATAACACCAGAAAACATGCAAGATGGTTGTACTGTGGATAATCAAATCTTCTAAAATGGCCTTTTAAGTAATGTATCTACAGTGTGTTTCTTTAAGAGCATCATGTAAAAGCCTTTTAAATTAGCAGCTATTGTTGGTTGAATTCATATCTTTCTGGTTCCAAAATGCCTTTTTTCTTCTCTCCCAAACACCAACTGAAATAACAATTACATTAGTAGCATATGCAAAATTTGCCGACAAATGCTAAGATTTAGTTGGAATTGGTCCTGCCTAGAGCAGGGGGCTGGACTTGATGACCTTCTGAGGTCTCTTCCAGTTCTATGATTCTATGATTACAGCGACTTACACTTTTTTAAAACTTTTCTGTGTGTTAATATTACACTGCGTTTTGGAAATAAATCTCTGCACTTAATTTTCCTCTCTCCTATGCTTGTTTTATATTAGGGCAACTACATTGTATTCAGTGAAATTAGCCCAGATTTATACCAGTGTAACTGAGACCAGAATCATGCCTTTTGTGTTCTGAATATAATGTAACCACTAGAGCCTTGAATCAAAGATAATGACACAAATGCGCTGAGTCCTGTTATCAAAGCTATCCTGAGGGTAGGTTTATTATTACAACAGGTGAAAACCTGGCCACGAAGTTTCAAAGTTACAAGCCCTTGGAAATAGAATTTTATCATGAAATTGCTGATACACCCTTAACTGTAGCTTTTGTGAATGAGACACTTTAATTAAAATGTAATTTTATTGAAGGAACTAGCATTCCAATGATTAAACTTCCACAGCTTTAAAATATAGCTTTCAGGGGTACTAGGCTAAATCATTTAATCTCCTAAAGCGTTTCTATTGGAGGTCCCCATGGGATAAGCCATTAGTCATTCTCTCACACAAGCTTCCATGTTTCAATGCAAGACCAAGTATTGAGCAAGCAATGAGCTCTGTCCTTTATTTAATCTGCTAGACTGTTCTTATCACATTCAAATATTCCATGAGGGGGGAAAAAAAGGAAATGCCAGTCTTGTAAGGTTCATGCTCAGACATGCTTTTGTTACTCTCACCTTTGCTCCCTGCCTATGAGACATGACATGGCCAAAACATGTTAAGTTTGACCAAAATAATACATTTAAGGCCTTTATGGGGAACAGTGATGCTAAAAAATAGAGGGCTGGTAATACCACTGCAGGCTCCTTTGTCTTGATTATTTTTTTCAAACCATTTCCACATCCAAATGAGATTTGCCTTGTTGGTTTTCAAAACACTTCATAGGTTTATTCTACCTCGCTGAAACATAGCATGTAAAGTTGTGGATATTTAATTTAATATGTATCAAATCTGGGGCCTAGAACCTTAAAATTCTCTCTGACCACTTTAAATTTTATGATGCCAATGGGACTAGAATTTGAATCTCTACATTCTAAAATCACTAACTCCTTCCACCTGAACGAAAAAAGAATCCCCATTAGCTGCTAGCAGCATAGGAGATATGATCCACAGTGAAGCAATTTTGATTCTCTCCAGTAGAGGACAATGTCCTCAGATTACGCATGACAGACTGACCACATTCTGTAATATTCTAAACAAATCTTATGGAATTAAGATAAATATGATTGAATTAAGTTAACTTTATTGAATAGGTTAAATATCTCTCAAGTACAATTCATTAGACATGTAATTGTGTACGTGTTGTTCTGAAAATGTACATTTTGTAAGGCATCTGGTGTTAGCATGATTCCTCTGGTTACAATTACTTTGAAACCACTCTCTAGGGAGGTCTGCATGTAATAGTTCAAATGGATTCTCCAGGGATCAACAGACAGAGTAAGGGATTTTGGATGAATAGCCTGGTTTTGAACTAGCCAAACATTTCCTGATCCAGCAAATGGACAGGAGCCCTGGTCTGGACAGTCTTAGTCCTTAGAGTAAACTTGCAATAGGAGCAGGGAAAATATGGCCCATTGGCCAGATCCAGCCCACCAAGCCTTCAGATCTGGCTCACCATGTGTATGTTTACACTAGCCCCCTAGTTTGAACTAGGGAGGCTAATGTAGGCATTCGAAGTTGCAAATGAAGCCCAGGATTTAAATATCCCGCGCTTGATTTGCATCTTCCTGGCCGCCGCCATTTTTAAATGTCCCTTAGTCTGAACTCCATGCCCGCGGCTACATGTGGCAGGGAGTAGGTAGTTCGAATTAGGACCCCAAACTCCACTCAGAGCTGCTGGGGCCACACATCCTGTGGGGGTCTCCATGCGCTGCCCCCACCCTCAGCACAGTCCTCTCAGCTTCCACTGGTGGGAGACGATTTTGATATGCCCTGTGAAGGTTCCTGTGGTATTCATTACTCAGCCACCCCAGAACCTGGATAGGGGATATCAGCCCAGAGCAGTCTGGTCCAGGGCTGAAGGTCCACTGTCTGGTGGCGTGGAGAGGGTGCTCAAGGCTTCTCTGGGTGGGGAGAGCTTCTGGCTCCAGCCAAGGGAGGAGGCACAGGGCCTGCATTCAGGAATTACTGTCACCGGCCTGAGTAAATGAGAGAAGTTGAGTATGGTGCTCTGCACATATATAGAAGACATGTGCCATCAAACTCTGCTTTATTTGAGATTGTATAGTCCCTTGTTTCTGCACAGATCCCCACTGACTTCAGTTGGACTCTGCGTGGGCTCTAGCAATGTGCTTATGATTGCAGGATTCGGACATTTGTGTACTAAACCAGTTGCTCCTCAGTAGAGAGTAACTAAGGGTACTATGTATATTTCAAAGGACAGAATAAAAGACTAGAAATTCTCATGTAATTGATAGATTTTTAGTTTCTTAGGCCCCGGCCCTGCAAACACGCATACACTTAACTTTAATCATGTGAGTAGTCCCCTTGAATTTTGTAGGATGAGAGCTTCTGATTTGCATCTGCATATTTTGTCTTCATGTAACTTGCACAGAGAGGGTTCTCCCAGACTATTTGTACCAATATAATATATACAAATTTTATCGCATGAATAAATACACACTGTAAATATAAGGATGGGAAAAAACAGAACAATATCAGTAAGAGTTTTCCTATACATATAATACGTAATCTATTCAAATGCCTTGGGAACCAAGGATATGTTTTAAGGATACAGGATGAAGGGAAATGAAATACTGACGCATATCATAAATTCAGAATATGTGCCACTTAGCAGAGACCAAAAGCTGTAAATGGCAGTGGAGGGCAAAAGTTAATTGAACTGCTGCGCAGTTGTTAACAAGTGGGAAGAATCTACCACTAGAATCAAGATGGCTGCCCGAAAAGTGCCCCATTACAGCCAAGAGATCATATCCTTAGCTCTGCAAGGGCTTATGGGTTAGGGGGAAATCATACACAGATGACTAATTTTTTTATGGTTCACAGCCGATCAAAGTGAAATTCAGCAGCTGTTCAGGACAAGTGACCACTCTAACGGCTGTAATATAACCCACTAAATAGAGAGGGAATTGCATGAGAGCAAGAGGTTAGCAGTGATTATCGGCAGGTGAGTGCTTTATTGAAGTTGAAAGACCATTAACATTGATGGAGTAATTATTTCAACTTGAAAGTAATTACCTTGATGGGTGATAACTTCTCTAGTGTTCCTAGATTTGATTGGACTAAACAATTGTGAACTCTTGAAGCCTAGAAAAATATTACAACAATATTGCAACGTTTAAATTACTGAAACCACTGCTAGAGTATTTTAATTATGCCTAACAGTGAAAAGAATTTAACTTACAACATCCAGTGAGTGACCTCTCAAGTATAGAGACATTTGCTTTCTAATTCAAATGAAATGACCCACACCCACCACATGTGTAGCACATGTGATTGTTTTACTAATGAACCATTTCTTGTAATTCAGCTTTTAAAATGTAAAAGCTTATCTGCAGAATTTCAGAATGGGGCTATACTGGAATTCCTTTCAGTTTTATTTACCTATGAACTGGGGAGGCCCCAAAATAGAAAATGTTTTTCATCTTTTTTTTCCATCTGAGTCTGGTAAGTTTGTATAACACGAAAAGAGGAATGTACCCGCACATTCTGCAATATGAATGTGTTGTCTTCGACACAACAGCTGTGTGATTAGGCGTTTAGATAGGCACTGACACACACATACAGAAACTGAGCAAGTGTTTCAGTGAGCCCCCGCTCTGACTCAAAGTACCTAAGGGTGGTAGGTGATCTAGAGTTTACGAGTTTCATATCTCAGGATCAGCCATCTGAGCCATTCAGTCCTTATATTTTATTGTACCAGTCTGTGTCACATGACTAGTTTAAACAGAGATAAAAACAGGAAGTGATAATTTTCCTGAGACTCTCCTTTGTGGGCAGTTTTTATTTCATAAAAACATTTTTATTTTGTTTTAATTTAATCTTACCACCAACTCTTCAGAAATCCTTCTGCTGATGTTTGAATTGTTTTTGGCCATTCTGTTCTGTAACATGACCTCTCTTTTCTAAAAGGGTTAATAAGAATTAGATGTCTCAGGTTTCCCTTGTCATGAAGGATATGGTACTTTTTAAAGAAATTAGACCCCTATTTGAAATTTTCTAGAATATTCTTTTATTTTTGTGTCCTATACTGTAAAGGGCCTAGTATTTTACATGTTCTGTGTGTGAAACATTTATACCCTTTATTGTGGTTCCATATGTCTCGCATTTGAGCAAACTAATCAGTCAGCTTAGTAATATATTTGACTGAAAATCTGATTGGTTTTATAACCAAAATAAATGGTTACTAAGGGACAGTCAGTCCACAATGTAATAAAAGAATGTTCCATCCCAATATTCTATTGGAATGTTCCAATTTGTTACATTGTCATGTTTGGCAAATTTTGGAGGTAAGTATATTTTAAAGGAAGAATTCTTAGTCAGAGTTCAATAGACTTTCTTACAGAGCTCAAATACATCTATTGAAATTAGCCACACACAAAAAAGATGTACAGTGGGGGAAGAAAAATAAGTTTATCAGTTAACTTGTCCATATGTAAGTTTTTCAAATTAGAGTTATTTAGGTAATAGAAAAAAATAATTGAATTTGAGTAGATTTTTAGAAGTAAATTAACCCAAGTTCCACCTTGACAACATCAGGTGTTTGCAAAACCTCTGTTTGATACATTTATTAAAATGTAGCTCTGTGAAATATCTTGGCTACTGGAGGAGTTCCAGATCTGAAAATGTCAAAAGCTGTTTACTGATTTCCAATTATCTTGTATTCATAATGACTGGGAATTCTAATCTTGTATTTTTGTATCCTAATTATTTTTTTAATTAACATGTAATTTTGCAGAAAGAGAAATATTGCATCTGTTTAAAAACAAATGGGCACTAGATGAACGAAGGGTTTGGTAAAGATATTAAGTCTTTTATTTCCAAGGAACCAATTTTAATCCAATCCAGGTCAGTAGTATCCAAAAGTCACTCTCATCAAACAGCTGAGTGGGTGGGTTCCCCAATACTTATAATGCTCTCTTATTTCCTCCCTCTTTCTCTTCCTTTTGTCCTTGCTGAAAACACCACGAGAGCTTGTATAATCTCATTACACTCTCCATTTCTCTAGTGTATTGTCCTCATTTATAAATATATAAAGCTCTTTGGGGCAGGGAATGTGCTGTGGTCTGTTTATAAGGTGCCATGTTAATGTCCAAAACTACACAAATATCATTGCAATTATCATAGTAATTACATTGAATAGTAGCCATATCTAGAAGGCAGTATTTAACAGACTTAAATGTTACTTTTTGAGAGGAAGCAAGCAATGAGTTCTATAGTACAAGTTCCTATTGGATGATTATGGTCCTGAGTTTTATTTTTGTTGAAGCAATTACTAATGTAATGGCTGGATACTTGTGCCCACTAGAGCCTGGTTCTGTGATTTTTTTTAGGATGGTTATTGATCTCTTGCTGAGCTGAGATTTCAGTTTTATGCCAGATAGCTTGATTAATGGGTTGGTTTCTGTAAGTGGACTGAATGGGGGTAGGAATCATGGGCAGCCCATACTGCCAACCCTAAATCCGTCAAGTCGCATAGCTCATTATGAAACAGTTATCAAGTGTACATGAAAAATTAATTGGGCTCAGTTTGATTCTGAAAAGAATCAGCTTTCTACTTGGCGGTCCCCCCAATCTTTCCAGATGTTATGCACTAGCCCCTTGAGAAGCAGCAAAGGGAGATGTATTAATACATTGTATTGATTAGATCAAGACCCCTGACAGTTATTTGTAGAGATACCATCTGGCAGCTGTTAGAATTCCTTCACCAAAAACAGGACGTGACATGTTATTAATCTCAACTCTCTAACTATAGACCGTTGCCTTTTCTGCTAAGCCGCATTTTACCATTCGTAGGAGATGAAGGCAGACCTGAAGGGTGCTGAAATTAAGGTTATTACACAAATTGAGCCATATGGTCCAAATATTTCAGCAAGAAAATTGCCAGGCAATAAAAATTGCTCCTGCCTTCCTAATGGTGTAAATTACAGTTTAACCATGGCTCTAATGATGTCCTTCTGCCGCGCTTAACTACTGTTACATGAAGGACATTGTTTTAAAAATATAAAAAAACAAGTAAATGCCAGCAGTGTGTTTTACAATCTGTTAGTGTGTCATTAAGAACACTGTCAGAATTACATAAACATAATGGCAGGCAACCTAGCATACAAAGGAACAAATATGGAAATAGAAAGTGTCTTGAAAACTCCTTTAGCTCTGTAATGTCAAGAGCCCTTTCCCTTTTGGAACTTTTCCAGTCTGAAAAGTCATGGCTTCTTATTTATTCCATTTCTCACACAGACGCTGATGGAAACTTAAAAACAGATGTATTGTGCATATGTAATAATATGGGAGTAATTGTGCCTACATGTTATAACAGAGCTATAGAGAGAGCTGATTGTATAGAAAAAAACCCTGAATATTTTTGCAGTAGAAAAGCTGATTTTGATCTCTTGTGATTTGTGGCTTCATATTTTTTATTTGCAAATATTTGGAAAATGGCAGGGTATTCATGGACGTGTTCTAGAAGCCCAAACCTTTCATCAATTTTTAGCACCAAGGATATTGATCTTAAAATTCCTATAAAAAGTGCCTTTTTTCTCTTATTTTTTATTAATTTTTTAGAAAAATTTATTCATCCAATCCAGGAGCTCAAATGATACCTTGTGACAGTCAGACAGCACAGAGATAAAATAGTGAATAATTAAAGTGAACATTCACATATAATATCTTATCTAGAAATCATTTGTCCAAACTGTATTGTGAATACAAATAAGGAATAAACTTCAAGAAAATCATTATGGGTTAACATAACAATAAAGTAATAAAGGATATACATTCATAGCAAATAATACTCATAATGTCAAGTTTGGTCAGCTCTAGTTTAATTGGTATGTAAATTTTCATTCAACATATGGATATTTTTCCATTGGATATTTCCTTTCCTGATGGATGTCAGCATAGCTCTGTTACGTTCAGGATCTGGCCAATTGCATACATATGTCCTATATAGACAGGAGAAAAAGAAGCACAGGGGAGGTTAGCTCACTAATTTTGATAAATTATTCAACTGACACTGTGTTGTCAACATCTGCAGTTTTGTCACATCTCTAGTAATATTTGATGTTTTTCTTAAATCCTTTCCTTCAGGAGTCATGTGATTATATGACAATATCATCTTTCATTTAGGTTGACCCTTTTTATGGGAGGAAAAACATTTTCTTATGAATGTCAAACCTACATGCTAACGTGAAACCAAGCCCGAACTGGATATTTATCAGACTTGATCTCAACATTAAGATCACTTTACAATTTTCCTTTTCATTTTCAGTTGCCTTTGCAACTTCCTTGTGCAAGCCAGGACCATAAGTGGAAGTGCCAAAATATGTAATCCTTATTATATTTCCAACCCAGTTGAAGGCATGAATTAGTAGAAATCTCATGAGAGCTTCTTCTAAGGGTTTCTGGCCCAAGTGTGCAGCTGCACATAGCTGTAATGTGATTGTGGTTGAGCAACCAGGCTTTTCAGTACTTAAACACTGTGGTGATGGGCACATTATAAAGCAAGGAAGTCCCAACCTGTTGAGTCTCCCATCATAAACTGTATCTCTCAGCCTACAAACCTGTCGATGTCTGGAACAACATATCAAAAGGTCTGACTAGTGATTGAAATGTTGAGCACCTGGGTTTTGCTGTCCATCATCCCATAATTGATGGATTGGTAGATTTTAACTATGAAACCAGGTTTAAGGATGTTCCTTCACTGTTACTCAAATAAACCAGTTTTCTGTTAGTGTGTTAGGGAGAGTGATCTTGCCTAGGTTGCTCAGAGGCTGGAGAACTGGGGGAGATATCCTAGTGAGGATGATTCTCCGTAGTGCCAGAAAGCAGAAGGCCCAAGAGAGAAGGGTTAGTCCATGTCTACACAGCAGGCATTTATTTTGAAATAGCGTCAAAATACTGTCAAGCTTGAGGACTTCTAACTCCAACTCCTGTAAACCTCATTGTACGAGGAGTAAGGGAAGTTGGAGGAAGAGTGCTCCATTTCAAAGTGCTGTGTAGATGCTCCAAATTTTGAACTAGGCTATTATGAAATAAGTTGTGCAATTGACATAGCTCAATTTGCATAGCTTATTTCAAGTTAAGCCCTGCTGTGTAGACACACCCTTAGTGAAATAATGAAATGTGGGTTCATGAGTCTTTTTGATGATAGCTTTCTCTGTGCTCTTACCCCATAGAAAAAGTTGTTTTACACTCATACAAATGAAATCAACTTTGCAGAACTTTTAATTTTAACCAGGAGTTTTATACAAATCATAATGAGTAGTATGGAAAATATTTTCTCCAAATGGGCATTTTATGTCTATCTGTATTTCCAAATTGTTGTTTGGGTGGGGTTTTGTTTCTGGGTTTTTTTTTTTTTTTTTGTAAGGGGGAGTAAAGGTGGGTCTGTCTGGGTTTTCAAGTCAAATTTGTGTCTCATATTGCTTGGATGAATATCAATGCTATACCTAGATTGTTTCGGTTTATGCATATCATCAGTGAGACTATACAGACCTATAGATGTATTTCTCCTTTTTATGGGATGATGATTATTTATTTGTACAAAAGTAAAAACTTGAAACCTCGAACAAGATGATGTTGATCACTGTACATACACATGCTAAGAGAAAGTCCTGTCCCAAGGAGCTTTATGATCTAAGCAGTCAAAGGAAACAAAGTGTGTGGGGGGGGGGGAAGAGAGATGAAATGACTTGCCTAAGAACTGATTATGGCTGGGATTGTGCCCCAGTCTTCTGATTCTCAGTGCAGTGGCCTCTCTCCTAGACCATGCTGCCGCAAGGCACATGCAACATCAATGATAAATGGAGTCTTGCAGTCTAGGTGGTTTTAAAATAATTCCTGAAACGAGAATACATGATACCTATTAGTGTTTTGTTATCTGGCTCCCTTCCTGTTCTGCACACATGCACACCACACTCACAAACAGATTATTTATAGATCATCTTTAAAGCCTTTTGCTGCTTGGTGCAATTCAAGGGGTTGTCAAGGAGTTTTAAAGTCACACTCTCAAGTAGAATGATCCCAGACAATGCAGAGATTTGCAGATCATTGCTGACACCTGGCATTGTACCTGGCAATGAATTAAAAGTCAGAGCACAGAATTGTACATCAGTGGCTTTTAGTTTCTCGCTATATTATGCATTCGCAGTTATTAGCTCTCCAGAGTAGTCTTAAGTAGTCTGATTGGGGTAGAGAACAATGCGAAAAACCAAAAAAAAAAAAAAGTGATTTGTTTGTCTGTATTCTAGAGCTTTAATCTGATATTATCAGGAAAGGAGGGAGCAGACTTCAGCTTAATGCTGTGATTCTTTTTTTAAAATATGGGTTCCCTTACGCTACATTTCCATCCCTTCTCTTCCTCAGGTGTATCAGCATTTCTCTAATGAAAAGTGGTGAAGAAGGTTTTTCTTTTGTTTACCTCAAAATGCATCTGCTCTAGCCGGGATCAAAATCTGGGCCCTTCTGGACTAAGAATCGGCAAGCCTATTGAGAGCTATCCTTACTTCAGCAGTATTTCTGTGCAACATTCACAGTTGTTCTCCCATGCACATAAGGCTTGCTCCATAGCTCTATGAAGCCAATGGAAAAAGTTCCACTGATTTAAATGGATTTTGGATCAGACCTAGAGAGAGACTGCAGTTTAATTCGACAGATACTGGAACTTGATTGCATATTTTTGCATAAAAAAACAGGAGATGCAGCATTCTCCCCTCTCCAATTTGCTAATCAGAGGGTTCATCTACACTGCACTGTAACTTGAGCTGTGCAAATTGTGTTTCTTATTTTCATGCTATTTTGAAATAGCTTATTTGTCATTTGGGCTGTGTCCAGACTTGAGGTTTTTTTCGAAAAAAGTAGTCTTTTTTCGAAAAAACTTCCCCTGCGTCTAGACTACAGCCGCGTTCTTTCGAAATTAAATCGAAAGAACGCGGCTTTTCTTTCAGTGGCGGAAAACCTCATTTCACGAGGAAGAACGCCTTTTTTCGAAAGTGTTCTTTCGAAAAAAGGCGTTCTTGAGTACAAACAGGGCTTCTTCGAAAGAGAGCATCCAGACTGCCTGGGTGCTCTCTTTCGAAAAAGCGGCTTGCTTTTTCAAAAGTACTGCTTGCAGTCTAGATGCTCTTTTTCGAAAGAGGCTTTTTCAAAAGTATCTTTCGAAAAAGCCTCTTTCGAAAGAGGCTTGCAGTCTAGACGTAGCCTTGGTACTGTCTACACAGTGCCAATTTTCAAAATAAAGTGCTATTCTGAAATGTCCCTTACTCCTCATAGAATGATGTTTACAGGGGCATCAGAATAGCGAGCCTGAAATAATTGCCTTGCTGTAAAGATGCGGGATAGCTATTTCGGGATACGCAGGTATCCCGAAATAGCGTTGCAGTGTAAACATAGCCCAAATGATTACTGCTAACCTTACTGAATCTTTTTCAAGACATAGATCAACTGAACAAAAGTCACAAATTCTAACAACCAAAGGAGGAAAAAAATCATTTGCAGTATTTTTGGTCTATCCACACAGTATATAGAGGCATAGGAATGACTGTTTAAAACAGCATTTAAGTGAACCAATAGCCATCTGTTGGGAATTTCAAAAACACTGAGGCATCTAACTTCTGCTGAAATCAGAGGGGGTTTAGGAGTCTGGGTGCTTTTGAAAATCCCTTTAACCACCTATCTGCATCTTCAGGTGACTAGATACCTTTATAAATCTGGCCCATGATGACTAAATCTCTGTGATTTCATTTTGTTTTCTCCTTTATAACACAAATAATGCACATAAATTATAGATGCTACTCTGCAACAATGAACTTACAAGTTAATATTCTTGAGTCAATAAATGTGCTATAAAAATTTCCCAGTCCTAAACACAGCATAATTTGTTTTGCTCTAATCTGGCTCTGTGTCTACCGACTTAATGCCTTATTTTAATTCCCATATTAACTGAAATATCCAAAGAAAAGACAAAATCTGAAATAAGACAATAATTTTTAAATAATTTTAAAGTATAACCCAACAAAAATGTATTAACTTCTCTTTGCTATTAGCATCTAATTAGGACAGATCATAGGATGATCAGCTAAGAGAAAGTGAATCAATTCCTTTATGCTCAGACCACCTGTTCTGTGGTCAAAAATGAAGTTTGCACTGGGTAATCCTGACTCACAGCATAAGGGTGTGATGCAATTTTTTTAACAGACAAAAATATGTGGTTTTATAATTTCCAGACTTGCGCAGAGGAGCGTTTAATAAATAGAAACACACATAAATTAACCTCACAATATTGCTTGTGTTCCTACTTCCTTGGTCCCTAGAATCTCTGTACACCAGATTATCTACTGTTCGTTTCAGAGCAATTGGATTATCTGTTTTTACATATATGTGACTTTATGCACAGAAAACTGAAGTCTCCACTTTGAAGAACAGGGGCAGCACACCTCTCTTCATTGCCCCAACAACCTACTTTAATCTTGAGCAGAAGGAACTACAGCTGTAGCTATAAGAACACCACAGGGAGACTGGAAGCAAAACCCCAGTTGGAGAAGTGAATTTAAGCCATTCACACCTCCTAGGGAAGGTGTCTTCCCATCACACAAACACGCCTTCCTGTTAGCATGTTCTACTGTTTGCTGGGAATTGTGGAGCTTCCTTTCTTAGCATACTGTTGCTAAGGTCACGTCAGCATTTCCTCGTTGCTGTAATGAGCCTTATGGAGCAGTGCCAGAAGCTCAATGGAGAGAGGTCTTTCCTCTCGTACGGCTGAAGAATAGTGTTCAGGGCACTTTCTAGGACCCCAGCAGGCCTTTAGGATTAAACAGCGATCCAGAACTGAAGCCATATATGGGGGAGTGTCCATCAGGTATGAGGGAGATGTCAGCTGCCGTACCTCTCCTGAAGGTAGCAATGTGTGGAGGGGAGAGAGCATGGGTTGATGAGGGGAGGAGCAGCTGCTGAGGATGGCAGTTGGTTGAAGATTGGGTGAACTTCCTCTGCTAGGGTTCACCCAAAATATTGAACCTTGGTTGACTTAACTGAAGTGAATTCAAGGGGTCACTTTGTTCAGCCCAAAGCACTAATGGGTACAAAAGCAGTCCAGGCTCCATAGCCACCAAGTCCATGGGGCTCTGCTGAGAAGAGCTGCCAAACAGGGCACATTTCTATAGTGTGGTTGTTTTTTCTGATGTGAGCACATGTAACTGGAGTGAGATGCAACTCATGTCCCGTCCTCTGAACCATTTGACTGCCCTTGTAACTGCCACCAGGCAGATTTGAACCTGGGACTTCAATGCATGACTCACTATAAAGCCAGCTGCTGCTCAGCTTAGGATGTAGAGCACACTCATTCTTATCTCTCTGCTGTAAGTGGTCTAAGTGCCACTATATGGAACAGTGAGCCAAACTCACTATGTGCGTGGGTTACACCATCAGAACTCAATTGCTTTCATTCTCTATCAACCAACCTGGATTTGAACTGGAGACTCAGAGGTGGAAGGCTCTGTGTCCACATTACCAATCCCAGCACCTAGATATTATGCTTTCCTCTGGGGGATTGATTAGTTAAGCCAAAAACAGACACATTTAAAATCCTGAAGGAAGGATTTTAAGTGTCAACTTGTCAATGCAATATTTGGCCTACAAATTTTGAAAATGTTTATTTAATTTTAAGGGCCAAATTGTGCCCTTGGTTGCACATATGTGGTTCTCTTGAACTTTAAATGGAGCACACATCCCCAGGCAAAATACGGCCTTTAACATTTAGCTTGAAATCAGTTATTTATCATTGTTTTATAGCATAGGATAGAAGTGACAGAGCTTTTGGCAGGTTAGGTTTACTTGGACCATTCTCTGAAGGGCAGAGGAAAAGAATAATAAAACAATAGGGAGTAAAAATAGTTTATTTCCCTTTAAAATTTAGCATCTATTTTTCTTTTTGTTGATGGGGAACAGGGATTTAAAGTTGTGAATTGCCTTGAGGCTGCGTTATCTTCCTCTACTTAACAGCAGTTAGAGCTGCTCTTTTTCTGTGTGTTGGGTGAAAGTGCAAGGACTGAAAGCGATTGAGGAAAGGGAATAAAATAAGGCTGTGATTAATAATAATATGACTGCCTCTTTTAGCAATATAAAATAGGAACAACAACAATAATACTTTTGTAGCTGCAAGCAGTAACTTACAGGGATGTTGTGAAGCTTAATTAATGTTCGTAATATGCTCTGAGATCTTGTGTGAATGTCTAATATAATTGCAAAAGTGTCTTATTTTTAGTGTGCACAACTGACAGGCTGCATTTTACTGTCCCTCATACAGTAATAATGAGAGGACAGCCAAAGAAACCAATAAGCAACAATGTAATATTTACCAAAGGAAATTTTTACACAACACATACAACTCAGGGTACGTTTACACTACAGGGCTTAACTCAAAATAAGCTACACAAATTGAGCTACGTCAATTGTGTAGCTTATTTCAAAATAGGGAGTGTCTACACAGCACTTATTTCAAAATAGAGCACTCTTCCTCCAGCTTCCCTCACTCCTCATACAATGAGGGTCACAGGAGCTGGAGTTAGTAGTCCTCCATCTTGACAGTATTTTGACACTATTTCAAAATAACTGCCTGCTGTGTAGACATGGACTAAGTTATTTTGGAATACCGCTAGTTATTTCAAAGTAGTGTTGCAGTGACACAAGATATCACTGAAGCCAGGAGCTCAGTCAAAATCACATTAGACATTTGTATGGATAATGAAAGCATCCTCAGTTACATTATATAGGATTTTAAAAAGACAGAAACCCTCATGCTTTAGGACATAAGCCAGCCAATGCCAGGGCTTACCTCCCCAATAGGCAGATTATTCCAGTGTAGTGCATTACTGAGATCCTTGTACCTTCCTCTGAAGAACTTGCTCTACTCCTGTCTGCTCTAGGAAACAGGATACTGGGCTAGTTAAATCATTAGAGTGATCTAGCATGGCAAGTCTTATGTTCTAACAAAAAATCCTAACCTGATCCTGGCCATCAGCCAATATTTCTAATGAAAATTATGATTCACTGTATCAGGACAAGTTTAACATTAACCCTTAACACCCAAATAGTGTACTCAGATGCCTAAGCACAAAATCACAGTAAGACATGGTTGCAGCAGTCATTATTCTTATTTTTCTTAAAAGTGCCATAGATCTTGGTGGCACATGATGGATAAATTGGAAGAATTGGTTGGGGCTACATGTGACGGTGTTTGCAGGATTGGAGCTAATGTGGGTTCCAGCAAGTAGAATTCCCAAACTGCTCTAACAAGACTCTTTACACACTATATTTATTCTACACTTGCCCCCTTGCTGAGGTTCAGCTTTGGTCAATTCAGATAACATAAGAACATAAAAATGGCCATATCGGGTCAGACCAAAAGATTCATCTAGCCCAGTATCCTGTCTGCTGACAGTGGTCAATGCCAGGTGTTTCAGAGGGAATGAACAGAACAAGGAATCATCCCCTGTCACCAATTCCCAGCTTCTGACAGAGGCTAGGGACACCATCCCTGCCAGTCCTGGCTAATAGCCATTGATGGGCCTATCCTCCCTGACTTTATCCTCTTTTTTTAACCCTATGGGTATGTCTACACTACCCTGCTAGTTTGAACTAGCGGGGTAATGTAGGCATACCACACTTGCAAATGAAGCCCGGGATTTGAATTTCCCGGGCTTCATTTGCATAAGCCGGGCGCCGCCATTTTTAAATCCCGGCTAGTTCGAACCCCGTGCCGCACGGCTACATGCGGCACGGAGTAGCTAGTTCAGATTAGGCTTCCTCGTGGAATGAGGAGTACAGCTAGTTCGAACTAGGAAGCCTAATCCGAACTAGCTACTCCGTGCCGCATGTAGCCGCGCTGCACGGGGTTCGAACTAGCCGGGATTTAAAAATGGCGGCGCCCGGCTTATGCAAATGAAGCCCGGGAAATTCAAATCCCGGGCTTCATTTGTAAGTGCGGTATGCCTACATTACCCTCCTAGTTCGAACTAGCGGGGTAGTGTAGACATACCCTATTATAGTCAAATATATGATGTTCAGCCTGACCTATCTGCCCAGATTTGTCTGCTACTAGGGTTTCACTGCAAAAACATCTCCATCCTATACCCCATTTTCTCTGCCAAAGAACCATTCCCATCTTCTATAAGCTTAGGGTGGGCTCAGAAGGACATACTTTAAGGGAGTCACCAACATGACTTCCGCAGCAAGTGATAAATTGGATACCATCCAAAAAGAGAAAAAGAGGGTGCAGGATAGTTATGCAGGACAGTAGAGAAAGAACCCAAATCCAGCTACATGACAGTAAGGAGCTTGAACAAGACTGAAATACATGGCGAAAACAGATGACCTGTGCAATTGTGAGTGTGGAAAGATGAAGAAAAAATAATTTGAGATGCCTAGGGCCCAATCTTTTTCAGAATGTTTAGCATTATATAGCACTTCATCCATTCAAAGCACAGCTCCAGCTGAGCCAACTGGCAGCTACAAGTGCTTCTGCAAGTTAGACCCACGTATCTCAAACTGAGCCCCCACAATTGAGACATACACAACTAGTGACCACCTGTGAAAACTTTTCTTTAAATGGTGCGCCTAGCATCATCCAGGGACCCTATGACAGTGTCAGAGATAGAATCCAGTTGTCCAACTGTCTTTTCCTGCAGTCTCTTGCATCGTCCGCTTCACACCTTTTCCATCTGCAACAAATGCACCAGGAGACAAGAGTTTCCTTCACTACACAATCCTGAGACATCTCCTGAATAGGTCCACCCTGTGCACTGTGGGGATGTGAAAGGTTAACCCTTCATGGAGGATGCATCCTGGTTAACCAGTGGGGCCTGAAGCAGCTCCCCATCCACTGTCGGCAGGGGCCTGCTCCAGCCCTGCAGGGCCCTGACCTGTTCCCCTGATCCCTACCCTGTCTCTCCAGGGAGGGGAGGGGCTGTTCCCCATGCTCCCCATCAGGGAGTGGAGCGACATGGCCAGTGGAGTGGAGCAGAATTGGGCCACATCGCTCCGCTTTCTCCCGCTGCAACTGATAAGTGTGGAGAGCACCTCTCCTTTCTTCCCCGCCACCCCCTGCTGCCAGTGCTAGACCCCCACTTGTCCCCTGGGCTGCATCACTCCAGGAAGGTGGCTTGAGGGCAGAGGTGGAGAGGGGTTGGGGGCAGAACAGGGGTGGGGTGGGAGGGGCATGGCCTAGGGCAAAGTGGGGTGTGCTAGGAATGGTGTGGGGAGGAGTCCCATTGGGGGGCAGTCACATGCCTGGTGCTCCTCCTTAGCAGTCGCCCCTGCATTTAACTCAATAGCAAAGCTGTTGATTTCATTGGGAACATGATTTGGTCCCAATAAGTGCCTACCTCTCCAGACATAGTTCTCATGTATAGTATTCTGCCAGACTGATTTTGCTTGCCTCACCAATATGTCATACAGAGGAAAATAATTAAACAATTTATGCACTTCATCTATACTATACATTGTATTTTTACACATTTTTCACATTAGTACAATGCAAAGACATGCTTTTATCTAGAACTGGAGTTCTCAAACTGTGGCCTGAGAACTCCATTCAGGAGGACTGAGGAAAGTATCTTAAGTTGGTTTTGTTTTGTTTTGGGTTTTTGGGCGGGGAGGGGTGTTGTTACAAAATGCTCTTATCCAAAGCACTTTACAATAGTTAGCTAACGGTGCTAACAGCATTTGGAAAGATCATTAAGTGGTCTGCCAAGACCCCCAGCAATTTTCAAGTGGTCTGTGGAAAAAAAAAAAGTTAGATTACAAAAACAATCAAGGTACCTCACTTTATATTCATTTACTTCCTATTTCTTATAGGAAGAGGAGGATGAAGAAAAAAGAATGCAAACAGGGATGCGGAGGGGAAATAGATGAGAGAATAATGTTCTTTTTCTTGACTTGGTCCTGAGGGGTGCGGGTAGGTGGTGATAAAATTAAGCTAAACACAGGGCCCCATTAACTCTAAATTCACCACTTATCCACTCCCAGCTCTCAGGCCCAGGCAATGTAACTTTCTTCCCCCAGCTCCCAGCCCAAATCATTGTACCCTGCCTGTCCCAGTCTCTCCCTCTGTCTTCTTGTGCAGCCAGACACAGTTTCTTTTCCCACTTCCATTCCCGATCTCATCAGGCTCTGTGACCCAAATGATTCCTTTCATTCTGCTGCTGGGAGCTGAGAGGGGATGGGGCATGCACAATCGGAGTTCTGAGGGGAAGAAACATGCTCTGTTACTGTATGGGGAGGGCCTGTCCATATGCGCTTTTGTCAGCGCCGGGAGCTGTGGGAGGCTCAAATATGTTTGCTAAGGGTGAACTCTTTGGAGCAGGACGTTCTAATGGGAAGCATTTGGCAATCTAAACTAGAGGTAGTGATGTCTGCCCCACCTACAGCGGTCAAAGCCAAATGTACCCCAGGGCAAATGGAACTCATTGGTTCCCCTGAAACCAATGACCATCCAGTGCAGAAATATGGAAATTTGCTGACTGACATCTCCATTTAAATTTAAAAATAGAAATCTTATTAAACAAAATATGAAAATGAATAATAGAGTCAGTGTTGTCCCCTCCCCCATTATTTAATTTTTTTTTAATTATTTAGTCCTCACATTTTCAGTTTGTACTTACATTATTGTTTTTTTTTTTTTAAAAAAAATTGGTAGCACATAACTCCATTGTATAAGTCGTTGGAAGGACGCGTAAGGTGTTAGTAGCTGGGCAAGGAGCAGGTGGAATGTTTGGTACCCAAAAAGATGGGGGCAGGGAAGTCTGAAATTGTGGGCTAGAAACATTAATAACTAGCTAATCCTGTTCAAGTTAGTTGAAGTTTAAATTAGTGTGTGTAAATTGTTGTCTTTAGGAGGTTTTAGCATTAACTCTGTGGCTGTGTCTACACTGGGCCACTTATTCTAGAAAATCAGCCGCTTTTCCGGAATAAGCTGCGAGCTGTCTACACTAGCCCTTGAATTTCCGGAAAAGCAACGATGCTCTACTGTACAAAATCAGCCTCTATTCCGGAAAAACTATTCTGCTCCCGCTCGGGCATAAGTCCTTATTCCGGAACACTGTTCCGGAAAAGGGCCAGTGTAGACAGCCCAGTAGTCTTTTCCAGAAAAAAGCCCCGATCGCGAAAATGGCAATCGGGGCTCTTTTCCGGAAAAGCGCGTCTACATTGGCCCCAGATGCTTTTCCGGAAAAAGGGCTTTTCCGGAAAAGCAGCCTGCCAATGTAGACACTCCTTTTCCGGAAAAACTGAAAACGGAATAGTATTCCGTTTTAAGCATTTCCAGAAATTCATGCCAGTGTAGACACAGCCGATCAGATGGTCACCCCTTTCAGAATGATTGTACAGATTCAGCTAGATTAACATTGCACTAGTTTAAATTTGGTTAACTTGCTAAAGGTTTTCTTTACAGCTACCAGGACTAGAACCCCAAGGCTGTGTCTACACTGGGCCACTTATTCCGGAAAATCAGCCACTTTTCCGGAATAAGCTGCGAGCTGTCTACACTGGCCCTTGAATTTCCGGAAAAGCAACGACGCTCTACTGTACAAAATCAGCCGCTATTCCGGAAAAAATATTCTGCTCCCGCTCGGGCATAAGTCCTTATTCTGGAACACTGTTCCAGAAAAGGGCCAGTGTAGACAGCCCAGTAGTCTTTTCCGGAAAAGCAGCCTGCCAATGTAGACGCTCCTTTTCTGGAAAAACTGAAAACGGAATAGTATTCCGTTTTAAGCCATTCCGGAAATTCATGCCAGTGTAGACACAGCCTTGCAATAGTATACAAATGAAAACTTACATACAAGATCATGCCATTTGCTAGAGGAGTAGAATTGCAAAATATGTGGGTTAATTAACATGAGTTAATCAATAAAGAGTTCAAGGACAAGAACATATTGGTGGATGGGATTCAGGCAGGGAGTGGCTTTTAAGAAGGAACTTGAAGGAGGAAATATGGAGGGCACCTGGAGCATACAAGTAGGAGTGTGCTGCAAGTGACGTCCAGGTGAAGGAGATCATATGTGATATGCATGATAAAGAGGTAAGGAAGTTTAACTAGAGAGACGATTGAGAGGATAGAGCTGGCTGAGGAATAAAAGGGGATATAGGTAGGAGCTGGGGATAAAGTGGAATCATTTGGAGTCTTGAAGAGAGGAGTTTTGAAAATAACTCAGGGTATGTCTACACTACCCCGCTAGTTCGAACTAGCGGGGTAATGTAGGCATACCGCAATTGCAAATGAAGCCCGGGATTTGAATTTCCCGGGCTTCATTTTCATAAGCGGGACGCCGCCATTTTTAAATCCCCGCTCGTTCGAACCCCGTGCCGCGCGGCTACACGGGGCACGAACTAGGTAGTTCGGACTAGGAAGCCTAGGTAGTCCACGAGGAGTAACGGTAGTTCGAACTAGGAAGCCTAGTTTGAACTACCTAGTTCGTGCCGCGTGTAGCCGCGCGGCACGGGGTTCGAACGAGCGGGGATTTAAAAATGGCGGCGTCCCACTTATGCAAATGAAGCCCGGGAAATTCAAATCCCGGGCTTCATTTGCAATTGTGGTATGCCTACATTACCCCGCTAGTTCGAACTAGCGGGGTAGTGTAGACATACCCTCAGATACTTTCCTGATGGTTTCTTTTCTAATAGATAACTTGTGTTAAATTCTCAGTGCCTGAAGGACAATCTTCACTCATTGATATACAGGATGAACCTCTAAAATCTGGGACTCTCTGGTCTGGCAACATCTGTGGTCCCGCAGGACCATGAATATCATTGGACCAAAAAGCCCCATCTGGCCAGGTTCAAAAGCACTGCCCAAGCTGTGGGAGGGAGCCCAACCCCAGGAGAGCCAGTATGGCAGAGAGCCCAGCCTTGGTCAGGGCTGGCAGCAAGAAAAACAGCCCCAGTTAGGGCTGGAGGTAGCAGGGCCAGGGTAGCAGCCCTGGCCAGGTCTGGGGCGGTGGGGAGCGCCTCATTTGGCAAATGCCATTGTGTGGGACTATTCAAGTCTCATGGGTACCAGACAAAGGAGGCCCAACCTGTATTTGATCTCTGCAGCCATCTGTAAAATTTTCATAAGTGATATACCAAAACACTTAGGGTCAGTGTGCCCTCTAAAATTTTCTATCCATGAGCTGAGGGAGTTTTGTCTTGTACACCGGTATTGAGTTCATTACACTTGTTCGAATGTGAGCCACCACGGCACCTAAGTTATTAATAAATATCTTATAAACCTCATCCTTTTCTCATGTCTCCCACCCTCCCCTTACCCCCTCCCTTTACCCTCTCCCTTCCTCCCCTGGTGCCTGCTGCCCCCCACCCCTCATCCTTCTCTGATGTCCTGGCTCCTGCCTTCCTCACTCCCCTCAGCCCTCCTGGGACATGCCCCCCTTCTCTTCCTCTCTAACCCCTGAACCTACCCTTCCCCCTGTGTTCACCCCTACTCTACCTCCCTTCCCCATCCCCTCTCCTAACACCTCCCTCTACCCACCTGTCCTACCTCTCTCCTCTGCCTTCTGGTGCCATACCTCCCCTCTACTCCCCTCCCCATGTCAGCCTGTCTGCTTCACCCCCCACAATCCCCCTGGTATCTTCCCCTTCCCTTCTCCCTTTCACCATCCTGATGCCTCCCCTTCCCTCACTGCCCCTTCCCTCCCAACACCTGCCCCCTCTGTCCCTAGTGCCCACCCCCTCACCATCCTCTGCCCCAGTTCTCCTCATGCCCCTCTGCACCCTCAAATATGACTTATTCCATCACCTGCCTTCTTCATGCCCACCCCTCCTTTCAATCCCTCTTCTCCCGGCATATACTCCCCCCTTCCTTCCTTTTGCTCCCATTGTCCCTCTTTTCACCCAGCATCACCCTGTCCTCTCCCTTCTCTCACCCCCACTGACACTTTTCCTTCCCTCCCCATCTGCTCCTCCTGCCCTTTCCCCTCATTGTATCCTCATGACCCCCTGGCATTTGTCTCTCCTCCACACTGCTCCTCATTATGCAGGCCATGTGGTGGCTGCCCAGCTGCTCTTGGATTGGGCAGTCACCAGGCATGTGGCCCTGGCGCAGGAGCAGCTGGTGCTGCAGCTCCATGACTATGCTGAGGGGGTGGACGAGAATGAAATTCTTGGTGTGCACCCATGCAGATACACACCTTACAGGAAACTCTGCTAAGGGTACATCTACACAGAAGGGCTAAAGTCAAACTGAGCAACACCTCTTTAGCTACGTAAGTTGCGTAGCTTGAGTTGAAATAGCTTAATTCAGCATTTCGTGTTGTCTATAAAGCAGGAAGTCAAAGGAACAACACTCTTCCTTTGACTTCCTTTACTCCTCATCAAAGTCCTCCAGCTCAACATTATTTCAAAATAAAGGCTTGTAGTGTAGATGCACACTATGTTATTTCGGAATAATGTCAGTTATTCTGAAGTAACACTGCTGTGTAGGTGTACCCTTAGATGCTAATATCTCAGCTGTACTGTAAAAATTATTCCCTTAATTTTGGGTATTGCTGATTATGTACTATTTGTATACCTTTGTATTTATGAATAATCTAAGCACTATCCCAGATGAACAGACACTCTTTTCTTAACCTGTGTATTATATACATTTGTAACATTAGCTTTAATAAAATTTTAATACCTTGCAAGTGGGTTTTTTCCTAAGCACTAAATCATAGATGAGGACAAATTCAATCAAAAATCAATGTGAATTGTTCTCCTTTGTCACTTATGTTAGGCTCCTAGATGCTTTTGAAAATCCCACTCTGCCCCTTTTACACTAATGGCTGTGTCCAGACTCAGGGGTTTTTTCGAAAAAAGTAGCCTTTTTTCGAAAAAACTTCACCTGCGTCTAGACTGCAGCTGCGTTCTTTCGAAATTAAATCAAAAGAACGCGGCTTTTCTTTCGAAGGCGGTAAACCTCATTGCACGAGGAAGAACGCCTTTTTTCGAAAGTGCTCTTTTGAAAAAAGCCGTTCTTGAAAGCAAACAGGGCTTTTTAGAAAGAGAGCATCCAGACTCACTTGTTGCTTTCTTTCGAAAAAGCGGCTTGCTTTTTCGAAAGTTCCGCGTACAGTCTAGATGCTCTCTTTCGAAAGAGGCTTGCAGTATAGACATAGCCATGTAGAATAAAATTTCCAGATCTGGGTGTTTGACATTATGTTCATAAATCCATATGTAGGTGCCCAACTATAAAGAGCTTGATTTTCAGAAGCACCAAACACCTTCAACTCCCATTGACTTTATTGTGCGCACCATACCTCTGAAAATGACTTCAGGTTTCCAAGTTGGAAAATGTTGTTCTTGGTCTAAAAACAAGCAGCCATTTAATTGTTTAATATTCAGGAATAAATTCATGTAAATGATTATAGTTTACACACCAATTTGTAAAATGGTCAGGGTCTATGGTCTCCAGTACCTGATGATCCCTCCAGAGGCCCTGTGCCCCAAACCAACCCCAAGGACCCTCGTCCTCCATTCTACCATGCTGGTAGCGCTGCTTAAATGAAACTCTATACAATGTTTGATACCTCTGGAACTTTACCAAGTGAGATTCCATGGACAGGTTTCTGGAAAGGTAGCATCTTTTTATGAGATGCTTCGCTGATGTCTGGTGCAATGTTAAACACTAAGGCATGGATCCCTGATCCACTGGGGTTCATTGTGTGTGTGCCGGGTGTGTGTGTGGGAGGGAGTGGGGGTTGAAGGAATCTGGTGCTACCAAGCAGAGTAGGATATTACTCGTAGAAGGAATGATCTGGCTTCTTGACATTGTATTGAAGAAAACCGAGGAACATTGAGTGATGTAAAGTGAAAACAGAGAAAAGATGAGAAGATGAGAAATAATTTCTTCTAGTATATTGAAAACAGAAATAGTCTTCATAGATAATTACCATAGCTGATTGGTTACTGTCTGCTTTTTGATGATTACTCCCAAAAGAAGTGATAAATATCCATATTACCTCATCGTCAGTTCTCAAATGGTACAGCAGCACTCCAAATATGGCAATTATTTTTCAAACTCATATCCTGAGTCTTAGGCAGTGGGTAAGTTGGGTTATCTTAAAATAGAGTACAAAGTGCTGGATCATCTGATCAATAGATTCAAAGATGAGTAGGTTGTGTGGCTTTATGCAGTTTAAACATTTGTGCAGAGAGTCTACTCACACGGAGTATTATTGACAGCTACAGATCAATGCTAATTTTTGATCATTTTCAACCTACAAAAACCTTTTGACCCTGTTGTCACCTTTGGGGCACTTCAAGTAGTCAAAAGCAATCACAGTAGATAGGGTAAAACTGTCAGAATTCTTAAGACTCTGAGTAGGCTTGACTACCCCCCAACTTCCCTTCCCCCCTCCCCAAGCAGGCTACTCAGAAGAGGTTAGTCAAGAAGCCATGCTCATTGCATTCTGTATGCCACTGCTTTTCAGCTGCCTGAAAGACTATGTTAATTTGTTTCTGGACTTTAAGTGACTTCAGTGCTCATGAATTAAAAAGCAACCAAACAAGAGTCAATCTGAAGTGAGTCTAAATGCATACATTATTCATGCGTCATATCCCTCCTTTTATATTTTGAAACTATGTTGCAAATGTTTTATTTTAAATAACTTTTATCAGAGTTTACAGTCGGAACAGTGAAATTAGCTGGACAAAGTATCATTATCTGTTTGTATTGCAATTTAAAATGTGCTAGACACTTTGCTGCAGCGGTTCTCAACCAGGAGTATGCATATCCCTGAGGAAACAAAGATCTTCCAGGGGTACATTACTTAGATATTTGTGTAATTTTAAAACAGGGCTATGTAAAAACCACTAGCGAAGTCAGTCCAAACTAAAATTTCAGAGACAATGACTTGCTTATACTGCTCTATATTCTATATGCTGAAATATAAGTACAATATTTATATCTGAATTAATGTATTTTATAATTATATGGTAAAATTGAGAAAGTAAGCAAACTTTCAGTAACAGTGTCCTGTGACACTTGTATTTTTAAGTTTAATTTTGTAAATAAGGTGACTACACAGGTGACAACAGGGTCAAAAGGTTTTGTAAAAAGGGTGACTTTAATTAAGTTATGCAATCTGAGTTATACAAATTGCATAGTTTATTTTGAGATAGCCTATTTCAAAATTTGGCACTGTCTAAACAATGTTAATTGCGAAATAGAGTGCTATTCCAACAAGTCCCTTAATATTCGTGCAACAAGGTTTATGGGATGTTAGAATAACAAGCCTGTTATTTCAAATATATTTCAAAATAACGGGCTTGCTGTAAGTTGTGCAGAACACTATTTTAGGGTAACGTCCATTATCCCGAAATAGCACTGTTGTGTAGACATACCCCATCTGTTCTGATTTTATTGGGGCTTTTTCTTATATAGGCACTTATTACCCCACACACTGTCACAATATTTCTCATTTGGTATCTGTTCGCCCTATTTGTAAGCATGTAGTTTTTAGGAGAGGTGAAAACTTGGGAGTAAACTTGGGAGACCAAAGTTGTTGGGGAAAAAAAGGACCTCAAGAATTATTAAGCAAAAATAAAATAAAACAGCATTAAAACAGCATGGCCACTTTACGTGCTAGAGGGGAGAGGTTGAGCTAAGACCCAGGGAAGGCATTGCTTCCCCTTGCTTCCCCTTGCTTCAGCTCCTCGGGCTTTTTGCCAGCAGCCATCTTGTTTTCTTGATCGAGGTCCCCCAGGTAAACAAAGGTTCGAGGGGGAGAGACCAGGGGTGGGACCCAGTTGCTGAGTGTGTCGCAGGGTTGCCAGGTGTCCAATATTTTTGCCTCCTGGAAGGGAAAAAACCAGGAAATACCAGACATTTCAAGTGTCTGGTATTTTCTGAATTTTTTTACCAGACAGGAGTCGAAAATACTAGACACCTGGCAACCTTACTCTGAGGATATGTTTAAGCTGCAGCTGAGAGATGTGATTTTTCACTGCTGCTAGACAGCCTTACACTAGTTCAGCTGGAGCCAGCATGCTCTGGTGTTGACTTGCTCTTTGAACCTCGCTGCTGTAAAAACACAAGCACAACATGTCGTTTTATCAGCTACTTCAAAACCTGGAAAAAACGTTCCAGCTTTGGACTTTTCAGGGCATTGTCTTAGCTGCCTTTTTTGTCACAGGCTTGTGGCACAGTTCCAAAATATACCATCTTGGCCAGCTCCTCCAAGCACCTCTTAGACAGAAGAAAAAAGAGAGATAGGAAAGAGAAGAAATCAAGTCAGGAAGGAAAATGATGCATTGGAGGGAAGAGAGAGACAAGTCCCACATGTTCAGGATTCAGTTGGCAGGCGTGGTGATGTTATCAGACTCCTTTTTCCTGGTCCAGTCTGCACAATCTCTCTCAAGATCAGAAGGCTCAGGGGCCCAGGAGATGGTGAGAGTGGCGGTCGGGATGGTAAAGATAGCCCCAGTAGCCAAGTTTTCTCCTAAGGTCTCTTTCTTTAAAGGCCCCAAGAGGGAGTGATAGTCAAATAGTCCATCCTCTGATTATTTTGTCCATGAATTAGTTCTCATATTTCCAGCATATCCATTTTGGTTCATGGATTTTTGGTCATACACTGAGTTTGTGAGGCATGATTTTAACAAAGTCCTTGAATTTTATCAGTTGGCCTTTATGTTTGGGTTGATCTAGTCCTTCTATCTCCCTTTCATGTATTTTTCCATCAACATTTATTGCAGATTCTTGTGGTAATTTATGAACTTGCATTTCCTTTTAAAAGTTGAACTCACAATTACAATAAATGTATAGGCCCTTTTAGCATAACAAGCCCCAATCCTTCAGGAAGGGTTGGAAGGTTTTCACATGCTACTAATTAGTGTACACTAATTAGTGAGCCCGGTATGCTGTTAGCATATGTATAGAAACATTTATTGGGTTTTTAATGTTTTCTCAGTAATGATTTCATCTTAAGAATAAATGTGCTTGCTTCAAAGCAGCTGTGAAATAACTTATAGCTGTAGGCATGAGTCTGTTGAGACAGTCTGGCTTGCTGGGATATTGCAGTGTAAGGGAGGGAGTTGTGCAGCCTTAAAATCCCCAGCAAAGAGAAAGAGAGATACAGGTGTCTGTGAAAGAAAGGGAGTGACTAGGAATTAGAAACCTTTATGTGTGTATTCTTGAGGGACCATGGATAGGGGAACACAGGTGCAGTAACCCTGAAACTGTGACAAGGCTCCTAGAGGGAACATTTCATTTTGAAAATGCTAAATGTGTTGGTGCTTCCAAAATGATTTCCCTCCCCTCCTTCTGATTTATAGTTTTTGAAAAAATTGGTTTTGGTCCAGTTGGGCCCATTGGTTTTGGTCCAATTCAGAATGAAGCTAGAGATTGATAATCTGAAAACAACAAGGATGGGAAGAATGATTACATCCTTTAGATCTCATGTTTACTCAGCTATGGTCTGCAAATACACTGATATTTCATTTAAAGTTTTGTTTGGCAGTTTTTAATGATGAATGAATTCACGCCGGGTAGGCAACATGGAAGCATTGTATATTTAGGGGATTTGAATGTAGGGTAGCTTTGCAAGCAAGGATTGTGAGGGTGTTCCATGCGATGGTCTTGACCCTGCAATCTGATTCACAGGTGTTGACTTCTGGTCTAGAGAGGTGGATTCTTATTATGATGCAGAAGAAACAATGAGTAGTCCTTTACTACCTCAGGGTACGTCTGCACACCAGTGTTTATTCAGAATAACTAATGTTATTCCAAAATAACATTGTCCATTTCTACACTACAAGCAGTTATTTCAACATAACGTCGAAATAATGTTGCACTGGAAGACGTCTTATCCCGACTCCCATAACCCTCATTTTACTAGGAATAAGAGAAGGTGGAGGAAGAGTGCTCTTTCTCGAACTTCCTGCACTGTAGACAGCGCCAAAAACCAAAATAAGCTATGTCAACTTGAGCTACGCAATTGATGTAGCTCACGTTGCGCAGCTTATTTCGACTTTAGCCCCGGTGTGTAGACAATATGTATAGTATCATGAACTTTCATGAGCAAAATCCATTTCCTTAGATGAGCAGAGTAGAGAAAAAATGGGGGGTAGGGGATCCCTCTATGTAGCAGAAAAAGAAGGAAGAGGGAAAGGGGTAAAAAATAAAAGTACCTATTGATTGTAGTGTCGGTGCTAATGAGGCTGAGTGGGCTGGAAGTGTCCCATGCTTAACTTTTGATGTCTGTTGGGTTTTCAATATAGTAACCCATCCAGTTCATGTCTTTGTTCGGGACCTTTCATACGAAGGCCAGTTTCTCTCTGTAGTTGTTTTTTGAAATTCCTATGTAGAAGAGTGGCTACTTTCCTATGTAGAAGAGTGCTTAGGTAAGTTAAAATTTGCTCCTACAGGTTTCTATGTGTTACCATTTCTGATGTCAGTTTTATATCCTTTAATCTTCTGTCATAGAGACTGTCCAGTTTGGCCAATACACAGTTTGGCAGAGGGGCACTGCCAGCACATGACAGTATAGATCACAGTAGAGGATATACAGGTGTATGAGCCTCTGATGTTGTGGCTTATGTGATTAGGTCCTGTGATGGTAGCACTTGTATAGATGTGTGGACAGTGTTGGCAATGGGGTTTATTGCAGGGGTAGGTTCCTAGGTGAGTATGTCTGAGGTGTGATGTATGGTTGCTGGAGAGCATTTGCTTCAGATTAGGGAGTTGTCTGTAGGTGAAGATTAGCCTGTCTCTCAAGGCCTGTGAGAATGAGAGATCATTACCCAGGACAGGTTGTAGATTATTAATGATGCACCAGAGGGGTTTAAGTTGGGGGCTGTAGTGGTATCTGTGATTTTCCTTATTGGGCCTATCTTAAAGAAGCAGACTCCTGGGTACTCCTTTAGATCTGTCAATCTGGTTTTTTTACTTCCCCAGGAGGCCTGTAGAAAGTGGTGTTGGTGAGTTGTCTGGCAGCCTTCTGTCCATAATCTGTTCAGTTCATGATGACTACAGTGCCTCCTTTGTCGACCTCTTTGATTATAATGTTAGGATTGTTTTTGAGGCTGTGGATAACATTGTGTTCTGATGGTTGAGTTTAAATGTCACATGTGGTTGTTTGTTCACAATGTCAGCCTGCACATGTTTGTAGAAGCAATTGATGTGGAAGTCCAGACTCTCATTGGGAACATCAGGAGGCATCTGATGATGACGCAAAATTCACTGAAGCTGATTTAGTTCTCAATGGGTTTACCTGTGCGAATCAGATTGCAAAGTCAAGGCTATAGGCGCCATATGGAATTAGACCCAGCATTAGATGAAGTGATGATAATGCTGTCCCTGATTTTAAACCTACCTCTTTCCGTACCTAAATATCCCCAGAAATTGCAGTGCTACTCTCTGAGGGTATGTCTACACTACCCCGCTAGTTCGAACTAGCGGGGTAATGTATGCATACTGAACTTGCTAATGAAGCCCGGGTTTTGAATTTCCTGGGCTTCATTAGCATAAAGCCAGCGCCGCCATTTTTAAAAGCCGGCTAGTGCGAACCCCGTGCCGTGCGGCTACACGCGGCACGGGCTAGATAGTTCGAACTACGTAGCCGTTCCACGAGGAGTACAGATAGTTCGGAATGGCTACGTAGTTCGAACTATCTAGCCCGTGCTATCTATCATTAGCAAGTTCGGTATGCATACATTACCCTGCTAGTTCGAACTAGCGGGGTAGTGTAGACATACCCTGAGAGGTGTAGCATGTTTGACCATTATTATAGAATACCATAATATTTGTGAACTGACAGTCACATGGAAGAACATTAAATAACACTATATTAAAGCCATAACCATGAAAATATTTATTCCACTCTCTTTCCAATGTTATAAAGATCAACTTTTGATTTGAGTCATTCATAGAGGCTGATGTGGACGACAAAGCCCTAGAAGCAAATGCCAGAAGAACTTCTCCCAAGCATTCTTTTTAAAGAATACCTATAAACATTTTGCTCTTCAAGAAGTAACAAGGAGCTAGGGATAAAAGTCATCCCTGAATGGTTTTGACATTTCTACGGGATAGGTAGGAAAATCCCTCCATCTCTATTTCAGTTCCACCACTGATGAGGATTGTAAATAATTAAACATTAGGGCTGTGTCTAGACTGGCAAGTTTTTCCACAAAAACAGCTGCTTTTGCGGAAAAACTTGCCAGCTGTCTATACTGGCCGCTTGAATTTCCACAAGAACACTGACTTCCTACTGTCTGAAATCAGTGTTTCTTGCGGAAATACTATGCTGCTTCTGTTCAGGCAAAAGTCCTTTTGCTCAAAGCTTTTGCGCAAAAGGGCCAGTGTAGACAGCTCAGATTTGTTTTGCGCAAAAAAGCCCCGATCGCGAAAATGGCGATCGGGGCTATTTTGCGGAAAAGCACGTCTAGATTGGCACGGATGCTTTTCCGCAAAAAGTGCTTTTGCGGAAAAGCGTCCGTGCCAATCTAGATGCTCTTTTCCGCAAATGCTTTTAATGGAAAACTTTTCTGTTAAAAGCATTTGCGGAAAATCATGCCAGTCTAGACGTAGCCTAGGAGTTACTGGGAAAGCAATAGAAGATTACTGGAACTGTGCAATTTTTCCTTTTTATTTAAGGAAATTCTTTATTTTGTAGCATTGTTGCTACTAGAATCTGCCCAATCGTGTGGTTGACAAGACATGGAGCCATTGATTTTTGCCTCATGCTTATATTCCTGCATTTGAAGCTTTGTGTAAAAACTCAGAGGCAATAATTTAGTGTCATGTGGTCCCTCTTCTCCCCACCCCTGGAACCATGGAATGTAAATTTTAGGCTTTTAAAAGTTCTATTTTTAAAGGCTAATAGATAACTGTCCTTATAAAAACTATTAATACGGACCACAACCAATTGTAAAGCTCATTTTAATCATGTTTTGTGCCAACATAATTTCTGATGCCAGTTTTTTATGCCAAGCATGAACTTCAATTTGAGCTTTGTACTTTTAACCTACAGTTCATAATTTTGCATTCAGCTGTATAGGGTTTTGGCCATGGCAATTTGAATGCTTCCACTTTAAAGGATCTAAGCCATAAATGTTTATTAAAAGAATCTATAATGAAATCAGTTTTGTTATTTTTTAATGGCTGCCTTGAATATGTTGGATGACTGAATGCAGGTTGTTAATCATTAACTACGCATGTTACAAAAAGTGTTTGATAGTATTGCCATCTAGGGGCTGAACTAAATTCTCCATACTGAAATAAACTGTAATTGAACAGGTGCTGCTATTGACAATATACATATGTTTTTGCTTTATAGCCCACATGCTTTCCATGTTTCTTATGACAAAAAATATCTCTAAATGTCCCACAGCAGCCAACACTTTTTTATATATAATCTGTTCGAGGAGATTATTATTTGCATTTGAGCTTATCCCTTTTTTGGCAGTGATGACTGGGAATTCCTAACAAAGAATTATATATTTTTTTGCATTATTAATCTTGTCAGTGTTTGCCCTGTTTAACAGGAAAAAGGAATCATTTGTCAGAAAAGTATGTTTATAATCTGTATTTGTGTCATCTTCAGATTTAATATTCACAATGGTCATTCAGATGTGATGCTATATTTATCTAAAGCACTAACTCATTGTGGGGAAATAACTATTTAAATATTTATTATCTAACTTTGAATATTTAAAAAAGAAATTAATATTTCTGTAAAATTTGTGTCAGGTTCTGGTAGCTCAACAAACACTTAAATATTAAACAATTTCAAGCGTTAACATGTAACAACTTAATATAACTTATTGAAGCAAGGAAATTGACCTTTTTTATTTATATATTTTGCTATACAAAAGAATCTAAATTATCAGTCCTTTTTCCTGGCATCTATATAATCAATGAAATTGCAGTATTAAATGTATTGGCCAATGGAAAGACTCACACTATTCTTCTCATGAACTTTATATCTAAATTAGTTAGCCCTGCTTATTTCCTGTCATTTTTTCTTTAAAGTGGTTTGTTCAAATTGTTGCAAGCTAGACAGACCATCTTTTAAGAAATGCAGAGACCTCTTTATCTTGGGAACTAAATGAGTAAATGTTATCTATTTCTGCTGCAGGGAATGGAGTATCAGGCTCACTTGTTTGGACTGGAACCTTTTACTACATATCACATTCACATTGTGGCTGTAAACAAGGCTGGCCAAGTTTCAAGTCCCTGGACTTCTGTGACCACCCTGGAAGCTTCACCAAGTGGTTTGAGCAACTTCACTGTAGAAAAGAAAGAGAATGGCAGGGCATTGTTAATTAAATGGTCAGAGCCTTCCAAAGCCAATGGAGTAATTGCGGTAATCTTTACCCTGAAAATTTATTCATCACAGTTTAAAGAAAAGCAAAATGCCAAATGTCATGTCTGAAAACTTGCTAAAATCACTAGATTTTTAAAAGGAGCTCTTTGGAGATACCCTGCCCCCCAACACATGCAAACTGTGCAAGCATGATATGATGAAGAAATTATCTGAGCAATGGTTATTTTATGTATAGTCAAATTCAGATATTTATGATTACTTACGTGCTTTCTTGCAACTATTATGAATATCTAGAACACTGAAGAAATCCTGCCTTTCAAAGTATTTGAAAGTATTTTTTAAAGGCCATGTTTACAGGCCTAATGAGTTGAATATTGTTCTTCATCTCATAGAACAGTGTCTATTCAAGAGATACTTTCAGCTTAATTTAACCTTATACTCCACATTAGGTTTTCTTAAACTAAAGCTCAATAGATCCATTTTAAACAGTTTTTATTGGGGTGAAAATATTAACCTACGAGATTTGTAACCCATATTTTGTAGTATTTGAGAGCCCTATAGTGAAACTGGCAAGAAATAAATATAATCTAAACTGAAATTGGCCGTTTTCACACCAATGTGAGTGAAATGTAAAAAGCAAACAAATCAAAATTTCACTGTTCAAGATGAGTCAAATGCAAAAAGCAAACAAGTCATAACAAACAGTATTCATTGTGAAAATTAGAATAAAATATTCTTTAAGCATTGACAAGCTAAGGAAATTAGAATCTGGGTCACAAATTAACAATCCTCATTAAGTTATGAAGATAAACATTGTAGCTAAATAAGTATCTTACCTGGAAATTCATTTGCAAATTCTCCAATTAATTATTTTCTTTTCCTTTTTCCCTCCCTTCCAGATGTACAATATTTTTAATGATGGTAATTTGGAATACAGTGGCTTATCTCGTCAGTTTCTGTTTAGACGCCTGGAGCCTTTCACGCTCTACACTTTGGTACTTGAGGCTTGCACTGTGGCAGGTTGCACTCGCTCTCCACCACAGCCAGTCCAAACAGATGAAGCACCCCCTGCATCTCAGATGGCACCTATAATCCAGTCAGTTAATTCCACCACCATTGAACTGAGCTGGTCTGAACCAATTAATCCAAATGGAAAAATAATTCACTATGAAGTTATTCACAGACGTACAAAAGAAAATGCTTCAGGGAACAGAGGAGCAACAGTAGAGGAGGAAATTGTTTTCACAGAATATAAAACTAATAATAATACATTTATATATAATGATAAAGGTTTACAGCCATGGACAAGGTATGAATATAAAATACGTGCATGGAATTCAGTGGGCTATACTGATAGCTCTTGGTCAGTAGCAAAGACTAGTCAAGCGGCCCCTAGAGGTCTTGCTCCACCTAAATTAACCTATGTATCTGTTAACCCCCATCAAGTGATCGTTTCATGGCTCTCCCCAGAAGAACCAAATGGTATTCTCCAGTCATATCAGCTACAAAAAAATGGGATTTTCTATCCTTTCAGCTTTGATGCTACAACTTTCAATTATACAGACGAAGACTTACAGCCTTATTCAGTGTACAGTTATGTGATAGTGGCTTGTACAGCAGGGGGCTGCTCTACCAGTGAACCAGCCAAAATCCAAACTCTAGAGGCTGCCCCGGCTTTAGTAAGCCCCCCATCCCTGCAGGCTCTCAGTGCCACTCAAATTAATGTGTCTTGGTCATCACCTCAGATTCAAAATGGAGAAATCACTAAATATGTATTAAAGTTAAATGATGAAGAGTATTATGCTGGGAGAGGTTTGTCAAGACTGGTTTCAAATCTACAGCCTGACACACAGTATGATTTCATGCTGGTTGCCTGCACTAATGGAGGCTGTACACCTAGCATACCCCAATCTGTTTTAACAATGGAGGCTCCACCATTAAATATGGAAGCTCCCAGGTTGCTAGTCAAAGGATCAGAGTCAATAGAAATCACCTGGAAACCCCCAGCTAATCCTAATGGTAAAATTAGTAGTTATGAGCTGAGGAGGGATGGAGCACTTATTTATTCAGGTCTGGAAACTCGGTACCTTGACCTCCCACTAACATCAGGAAGGGAATACAGCTACGCCGTGACTGCAAACAATAGTCAAGGAAGCACCACTAGCCCATCAGCTAAAGTTAGAACCGACCCTTCCGCTCCATCTGGAATGGCACCACCTCAATTGCAGGCATGGGGATCAAAGGAGATTTTGGTGGTTTGGGATACGCCTGCAAAAGTCAATGGTGATATAAAAAATTATACTATTTCTATTCATGAGCCTGCTGAAATGGGAAAGAAAACTGTTCACTTCAACACCTCTCACATTGCTTTTGCTCGACAGTCCTATGTTGAAGCAGATCTAAGACCCTACCATAGGTAAGTGCTGAATGCTTGGTTTTGTTGAGTGAATTTCACGTAATAGTTTGATAAGTTTGAGTCGGGGTTAGTATTTAAATCTTTCCTAGAGACTGAAAAATAAGGTCCGGGGGCGGGGGAAATGTCTCAAATTTTCTTCAGTTGAACAGATGGGTCAACCTCTGAAGTTCTCATTCCTGCAAGTTCCTCACTAAGACAAGATAACATCAACTCTAGAAGCAGCCCTGGCATTAGTGAACACTCCATCTCTGAGTATTATGTTGGGAGAGGTTAACTTTTCAGTATAGTATGTGCAACACAAGGGACAGCTTGGGGCTCCTTTGCAGACTCAAACACGTAGCCTTGCCCAAACCCAACAATTTTGCTAGTCCATTATATTCAAAAAGAGATTTTCTTTTTTTATTAAACCAAATTTCAAAATAAAGAAAAGATCTGTAGGCCAGTTCATCACTGCTGTATCTGCACTAAGGACAGTTGATATATTAGGGATGAATTTGGGAGTGGGAGGGGGGTTGTGTTTAAAGCACAAACATGCTGTTCTAGATTTTAATGTAAACTGTATTTAAAATAGTGTACCAGATTTAGGTGAGAACAGACTTGCTTGTTTTATATTTTTTTTCAAATTGCTGATTATTTAATCACACATCTCTGATCTGCTTGTGTAGCAGTTCATTTTTATTATTTAAATTGTGGACAACTCTTTCCCCAATGACCTGTACATAATCTAAATCCTAAAAGAGACTCATAATACAATATAGTTAATGTTTTGTAAAATCAAGGCAGTAGTCCAGAAGGACAAAGATTACATGGCTCTCCAAATACTTTAGATTCAGCTATTACTGTAATTTAGTGATGTTGACCATTTGATCTCCCTGTGATATTATCTCTGATATGTAAAGAAGAAAATGGAGGCCTCATCAGCGTATAATTTCTTGGACGCTTTGGAGTCTGGTTTACATGCTTTAGTTTGAGCAATTCCCTGGGAATTCTGCTGGGCCATGTTAGAGCAGCAAGAGGCCAATGACTTTATGCTAATAAATCCACTTTGTGATACAGAATACCTCCAACCTGGCCTTCTGTAACCAAAGACAGCCCTTTCTGGCCAACATTAACCCAGTTACATGCTGGTTTATCAATCATCAAGATGCCTCCAATGCAAGCCAGAAAAATTTTAACTCACTCAATCAATTATTTTTGTCTTGGAGCTGGTCTCCTGCCATTTGGAATGGTGCATCTGTGTGTCTCTATTTGATTAATGTTTTCTCTCCTTCCTCTTTTTTAATGTTATTGGTTTGTGTCTTTAATACTCTCCCCAGCTGATCATTTACAGAATAGCTGCCAGTCAGCTTGGGAAAGCTGTTCCCCCTCAATGCTGCTGACCTTTTAGCACATGTTCAGGGAAACTTAGCACTACCCGGCCTCACTCTCCAAACTTTGGACCTAAGGGAAGTAGAATGTAAATTCTATCTGAGTGAGGTAGCTTGAGCGGAAGATTGCTGTGCTCTGTGGCCAATGAAGGCATTGTTGTCTCCCGAGTCTGGATGGCACCAGATGGGTCACAATGTACATGTAGTTTCTCTGGCGAACACTTGTGGAGGACATGTTTTCTGCTTAAAACAAAGAAAGAGCAGATTTAGAGAAAATAAAAGTAGACATTTCACTTGAATGAATTATGACCCTGCCCAACAGCCCATACTTGTATGGGTGGTCCCATTTATTTCAGTCACACAAATGAGGACAAGCACATGAGGGTTGCAAGATCAGACCCACAAAAAGAAATTACATCATCCCTTCACCAAATAATAGAAACTGACTTTTTTTTTTCAAAAACATGGACAAAAATAATCAAGGAACACTCTTTCTAAACAATCTTACTTGATTCTATTCTTATGTGTAGTACATGTGCACATTTGTGATGCTCTTCATGACGGGCTTTTTATTTGTTTCCACAGATACGAAGTGCAAGTTCAAGCATGCACACTGCTAGGATGCGCTACTAGTGAATGGGCTTCCATACAGACACTGGAAGCACCTCCTGAAATGCAGCCTTCCCCTCTTACTGAGGTGCAGACAAGCTCTGATGGATTCCAGTCAGTTGCATCCATTCTGTGGGCTGGCCCACAGCAGCCAAATGGGAAGATTTTATATTATGAGCTTTACCGAAGACAAGCAACACAGACACACATAAATTTAGACCTGGTACTTGTTTATAATGGGACTTTAACATCCTTCAAAGATGCCAAGTTGCTGCCTTATACAGAATATGACTATCAGGTATGAAATGAAGTATGTTCACTGTGAGGTATATCGGTATAATTAAGATTTCAATACATATAAGAAACATGAGGTGCTTGTTCATTATAAGTATAAAATAAAATGTTTCAGTTGAATGTTAATGGTATTGTTGTACTTAAATGATTAATGAACATTTATTTTAAATAGATCAGATCTTAAAGAAAATATTCCAAAAGGAATACATTCATTCAATTCTCTTTTTTTCATTTCTTAATCAACATCATTAATTCCAGTTTGTGGGCATTTGTGTCCCTTGAAAACCAGAGCTTTTCATCACTTTAGTTGTACCAACCTATTTAGGAATGTTGCTTGCTAAATGTTAGCATGCTCTTGTTAGTGGCTTATTTCAAATATGCAAATATTTAATTTTCACTCTTAGCTTTGATTACCTTTTATGGAAGGAGGATGGCTAGTTTTGTTGGTGGATTATTTTATTTTAGGTGATAAGATTCAAAACTTAATTCATTGTTGGTGGGTTATTTTTATTTTGTGTGTTCATATTCAGTTTGTACTTGTTATTTTTCTTTTGAGAGTAAAGGTGTGGTTGGAAGACCAGTTCTGCAGCTCTTACTGAATTTGAATAGTAGTTTTCTCAGTATGCAAATACTCCTATGGAAATCAATGTCATAGTTTGCAGACTAAGGAACCATTCAGGGAGTATGAGTAAGGGTTGAAGAAATGGTCCCTGTTTGATTGCAAAAGTCTTATGATCCTGCATTTCTGTGGCTGTTTTCCATTAATGTTTTCCATTAATGTCAGTTGCAAATTCCTGGATATTCCTTTATCACATGGGATTGCTAATAATCTGTGGCCATATTTGATTTCATATCTGTGCATGAAGCTACCTCAGCGATGTATAATTTTCTGAAGTTTATGTTTTCATGTGAGCTCTGAGTGTGTTAGCAGTCAATGTAAATATGTGTAGTTTCATAGCAAAGAGATCACATTTTCACAGATATGAGCCAGTACTCTTCCCTCTCCCACAACAGAACACCATTGGGTCCTCACTCTTGTTTACTGTGAGTTTTTAGATCTTCACCTCCCTCCCTCTCTCTCTCTTTCTCTCTCTCTTAAGTAAACTGAATTTTTGAACTTCAAGAATTGTGTTGATTTCAGATGTATGAAAGTGGATGTATTCATAATGACATACTGTTAGCCATCTGTTTTGCATATCAGACCTTTTCCAGCTCTGTGCCACTGTTACTTCAATGTTGTTCTTGCTAGACTGGGCCTATATTGATTTATTTCTAAAAAAAACCCCTACATTACACTAGACAATCTTTCAAGACAGCCCCAACCATGTCTTGGGGCCTGGAGGAAGGAGTATAATGGGGCAGGGAAAGAATCCAAAGGAACTATGGCAAGAATGATGGAAACAGGTTTGGAATGCTAGTAGAGAAATGTATTCACTCCAGTGTTCTGTATTCCCAATGATGAGCTAGATAATCTTTTCTTTTTTTCTCTGATGTTCTTGAGAGCAGCGAAAGTGAACCTTGATGGCCTCAGGTTGAGAAATGAAATGACTTTCACTGGTTTAGTTCTTAAGAAAAGCTCTGGTATCTCTGAGAAGAGTATTTCCAGTCATGGATGATGGTATTCCAATTACTTCATTTCCTACTGTTACTAATAATATAACTCCTTAAACTTCAGTGAATGGAACAACACTAGGGACATTGCAAGGGTTCTTTCCAAAATAGAATACACCACTTAGAGGCTGGAAACTTTTCACACTTAAAATGCTTGAGGGAATATTTTCCTGCAATTAGTCCTTTTGTGACCAAACTGTTAAACCTTTATTGCCAGCGGTGCGTGTGTCAGGGATGAAGTCCATGCATTTGTGTGTCAAGTATTGGTTTGTATTCAGGTATGCCTTTTTCAGATGTTCTTCAGGGCCTCAGGGACCCATATGTGGGTCCATAGTAATGTGAAATCTGTTCTCCTCACGCTATATTAATTTCTTGCTAGTAAAATTGCTCTAAGAATACCTGATCTCATCACTTAAAATGGCTCTGTGTGTGCCCTAAGGCATTACAAAAATTCTCCAAAATGGAAACCCAAGGGCAAGAGCATGTGTGGAGGGGAGGGAGAGGAGTTACAATAGAAAAGAGTGGCTGCTTCCTCTAGATGAGGAATTAGAGCCCTGTGTTTTCTGAGCTGAAAGTCCTAGGCTCTGTTCCTGATCCCACAGGTTAGCTGGTTACCATGTTGCCTCTATGTTTTGTCGCCACAGGTGCATGAGACGGATATCCCCTTGCTTTTTCAAATGACCATAGTTCCACCTTACTTAATCTTCTTCCCCCCATGCTAGATCCTGTCACTGCCTCTTTATGCTACCAACACTTTACCAAACATTCTTGAATGCACGTGGTGTTCTTCCTTGCACCAACTTTTAATGACTTGGTATCTCAATCAGAAGCTCAATCGGGCTGGCTTTCAGGTTGTTTTTCCTAGCACAGAGACTGAGCCAAGGGTCTTAATGGTTTATTGATGATGTCTGACTCAGATGGTCTGTATGTTCCAATTTTTCTGGACCAAAGTGCTTCACTTGAGGCTGGAAGAAACTGTATCTTTTATTTTGGTTCCACTCTGTAACTGGCCTGGGCTCTCTGGCAAGGCCCTGAATTGGTTTTGTTTCTTCTCAGCCAGCAGCAATTTATTTTGTTTCAGTGAGAGATTTGTGTGCGTGTGTGTTCCTCTTCTGCTGATGTCACTTGTGCATCCCTCCGGGATCTGCTCAGAGCCCTTCCATTGTTGACAATTTATATGTTGCCTGAGAGACAAATTATTCATAAGTATAGGGCTTGGCTTTCACTATTATGCTGATGAAACCCAGATTTATATTTCACTTAAGCACAGTATTGATTCTGCTGCCTCTGCATTGGAGGCTTGTTTGCTGGACATAAAACTTTAAATGCAACTCAATTTCCTCCAGCTGAGTGCAGATAAAATCAAAGCTCTGTGACTGGGCTGTCTGTAGCACTTCCAGAAATGCTGTTAGCTGTGAGGGCTCTGTTTGGTGGATATAACATTAACATATAGTGTGAAATCAGGCATTTTGGTGGCATTGCCTTTTCTGCTGAGGGTTACAGGAATCGGAGTTAGAAGTCCTCCAGCTTCACAGTATTTCGACACTATTTCAAAATAACTGCCTGCTGTGTAGATGCTAGTTATTTTGAAATAATGTTGCTGTGTAGACGTACCCGTACAGACATGCCCTGACCTAAGCCATCTGGGATGAGCACATGTCAGAAGGGGAGCTTAGTTCTTTTCCTTTTGACAGCAGAGTTATCAGTGTACAGTAAAACTCCAATAGTCCGGCACTCCTGATAGTCCGGCATCAAAATGGCAAGAGCCTAGTGAGTGAGCTTCGGCAAAAAATGAGTCACAAGGTAACAGCGGCAGCAGCTGAACTGAGCAAAAAGGGTAAAAAAGGCTTAAAAAACTAAAACATTACAGTATACTGTATACAGTATGTACAATAAAAAGGGTTAAGAACACTTTATATACAGTATATAATGTATGCAGTATATATATAACCAGCTTATAGTACCTCCTGATAGTCCGGCATATTTGATAATCCGGCACCACCTAGGACCCATAGGTTCTGGATTATCGGAAGTCTACTGTATAATGTAATTGTTCTGTTCCTGAGAGAGGATTATTGGCCCATCTCTGCATAACTCCTCAATTTTGTAGGCGATCCAGGACAGATACTTGGGAGTTCATTTTTCTGTCTCCTTCCCTCCCCTTAATGTTTCTTTGGTAGCTTAGGGGAACATCCTGCACTCTTCTGCAAATCTTGACTATCCAAAGGACATGAGAAACAACATTGTTCAGCTGACCCATCAAGTTGAAAGGAGTCCTTTCTATGGACCCTTACCCCCAAATATGGAGGTGTATGTACGCTGTAGGGAGTACACAAAGGGTGTTGGGGGCTGCTGGGGCTGCACCTATGAAGATACATCAGCCTACCAGTTTCTCCATGGAGGAAAGTTGCAGCAGCCACTGAGGATTCCATTCATCCTGACCCCTGCATAGTCCGCTTCCTCACAGGCCACTTACTGAGGCTAAATGAAGGGTCCAGGAAACGTACTTTGAGGAATACCTGAGAAAGAGAGGAAGGGTGTTTTGGGTGCTCCTACAGGACTCTCTAAGGTAGATACTGCTGCTTTGTGGTGCTTCATGACAAATAACTAAATGATTCTCCTGACTTAAAATGGAGGGAAATAAGGGCCAGCTCTATCACTGGCCAGCAATGGATTTTCATCCTTCACCTTGTGTCTCACTTCTTCCCATCCATCCTTTCAGCTCATCTTTTCCTCTTCCATCCCATCCAGAAACATTCAATAAAATGTGATGTCATACATTAAATAAAGGCTTTTTCGCTTTCTTTCTTTTTCTCTCGTGCTCCCTCCTCCCTCAAGAGAGGAGATTTAGTTATAAGATTTTCGATACTTCCTAGTTCCTGGTGAACAGTGTGATTTATATTTTAGATTTTAGGCTTCTGGTGTCTCCCTAGACTTGGAGTTAAGAGGTATGTGATAATGATTAAATAGCTACAACAACATGACCATAACTATGTTCCCCTCCCCCCAGAAAGTATACAAAAAGTAAAAATGCAGGTTGTTTCTAATTTCACCCAGACCAGTTTGTCTCTACTTAACTCTAAGAGTCTCAGCACTTACACATCTTTTGTTAGATGTCTTCTGAAAAACAAAGGGTGATTGGGACCTCAAAGTCAAATGAAAGGACATTTCCTTGAGTTTTTGTTCTTTATATTCCACAGTACCCATGCTACAAAATGTCCAGATTGGAAGTAAATTAAGTGAACGTTGTGATTTTAGTAAATACAGAGTAACTTTATTCTTTCATTGATGTAACTGAGATTACAAGTCCAGGTACCTCTTACTACAACATAACACGTCCTTCTTTGTAGGGCTTGTAAAAAGAGAAAGCAATTCTGCAAATACATTTTTCCACATTTGGAAAACTCACTTGCATGCCATGGTATGGCCATAGCCACACTGTGTCAAAACCATGCACACAACTCAAGTGTTTATGAATGAAGCCTAGAGATGTGTTCATTAAACTAAATAATGGTATCAGATCAGATTTATTGGCTTCGCACATTAGCTGTGAACCTATTAAGATACAACTCTGGCCAGACCTTTTTTGGTATATTGTAATTCTGACATATTCAAAAGCTATGACAAGCTATCCTTTAAAAAGACATTAGCGTGAATACCATGGGAAAATATACCCCAGAGCTGTAGATGAATTGGTATGATTTCCTTGATTGTATCTTTTTATTTATGAGGCATAATTTATGAGTACTGAAAAGCAAACTAAAATGAGTGATGACTAACTACAGCCAAAGTAATAAATCAGTAGCAGCGAAAAGAGTGGTGATTTTGATCGAATCTATTGAATTAGCTGTTGCCCTTAGCCATTACAGGTATTAGAAAGACCTTTTAATATCTGCTTATCTCTCTCGGGGGAATGGGATAACTATATCATTATATACCCATAGGAAACAAATTATTAAATTGTCTGCTTTTTAGAGTTAAACCTGTTTACATCTCTTATTAATTACTGGTTTAACCAAGCATTATATGAAACAAGCTTCAGTTTCATTTTGACAATATGTTTTTAATCCCAAAACTATTTGCTGGTATGATATTTTCCACCAAGAATGAATTTAGCACTACATGACTGTTAATGTTTTAATAGTGTTATGTGATTATTAGTCAAGACACACAGTAGTGTTAAGAGGATCGAACTAGGCCTAACACATTACAGAATCATTAAAACCTATAGGCCTGAAATCCACCCAGCTTTATGAATGTGATCTAAAGGCCTTTACTATGAATGTTAATGAAATGCCCGAGGGGAAGGAGGATTTTGTGACTAAGGCACTGGACAGGCACTTGAAAACATCTCAGTTAATTTTCTGGCTCTGACACAGACAAGTCACTTAATCTCTTTGGGTATATCTACACTTGCACCCTCTTTTGATAGAGGGATACAAATGAAGACATTCGAAATTGCAAATTAAGCCAGGATTTAAATATCCCACATTTCATTTGCATATTCACATTATGGCACTATTTCGAAATAACAGACGCTGTTAAGACACGGTTCTTTTGAGAGAAAACTCTTCTCTCTAAATAACCCTTATTCCTCATACAATGAGGTTTATCAGTTATTTCAAAAGAAGGGTTTTCTCTTGAAATAACTGTGTCTTAACAGCATCTGTTATTTTGAAATAGCTCTATTTCAAATTAGCGCCATAACATGAATATGCAAATGAAGTGCAGGATATTTAAATCCCGGCTTCATTTGCAATTTCGGATGCCTTCATTTCCATCTCTCTATCGAAAGAGGGTGCAAGTGTAGACATACCCTTTGTGCCTTATCTCTCCGTCTGTAACATTGGGGATATGAGACTTCCTTTTCCCTCCTTGCTATCTCTTTTTTATTGCAAGTAGTGTGGAGGAGGGATTTCTTATATGTTTGTACAGCACCTAGCACAATGGCTCTCCAATATTATTTTGGACCTCCACCTTAATACAGACGATGATGATAATGTTCTATTTCTTTGGGCTTTGTCTAGGGAGAAGCTGTCATATCTGAAAGTAGCTAGGAAGAAAATGACACCCAGTAGTAACAGTTAGTTTACCTCACTTTCTAGGGAAGGTTATACAGTATCTGACTGTACATAGAAGAGACAATGATTATTCTGCCTACTATAAGCAGTGCCTCCTGGCACTGTCCTATTTACCTGTTACACCAGACCATAAGGCAAAATACTATGCAAGTGGGACCTTTGTCCCAGTCACTCAGTAGCTTAATATTTGTTACAAAATTCTTCTAATTTTTATCTTAGAGAGCTAATCATTTAGTTTATTCCCAGAATTTAGGTGCTCTAGTTAAAATGCACTCATCGCAAGAGACTCTTAGCATTCTGCTTGCCAAACGTGTTCAGTGACTTTTTGTGCCTTGATTTTGGGGGTCTCAGCTTCAGACAGCTAAGCAGAGCTGCCCAGCAGCTCCACCGGTACTGAACTTTGAAAATAAGGCCCCCTTCAAAATGTCTAAAGCAGAGCACTCAGAAACCGAGAGACCCCCAAATCAGCAGTCATTTCAGAAAATACTGCCCTAAGCAAGGGCCTCATCCAACTCTCTTCACATTCAACAGTCAATTTGAATGGACTTTTAATGGGAGCAGGTTTGTACCCAAGCCCCTTCACACAGTGAAACCCCTGCAGTTCATGGATGCGGGGCAGAGCATCAGAATTCTCTGCAGGGTGGCTTTGTACATGGAAGGGGGGCTCCCTGGTGGTCCTGTCTATGCCAGCGCAGAAGTGTATTAGCAGTGGACCTGGAGAAGGATTCTTGGATCTGCACTTCTGGGCTACATCTACACTGGCATGATTTTCCAGAAATGCTTTTAACAGAAAAGTTTTCCATTAAAAGCATTTTCGGAAAAGCGCGTCTAGATTGGCAGGATGCTTTTCCGGAAAAGCACTTTTTCCGGAAAAGCGTCCGTGGCCAATCTAGGCGCGCTTTTCCGCAAAAAAGCCCCGATCGTCATTTTCGCGGTCGGGGCTTTTTTGCAGAAAACACTACTGTGCTGTCTACACTGGCCCTTTTCCAGAACAGTTTTCCGGAAAAAGACTTTTGCCCGAACGGGAGCAGCATGGTTTTTCCGGAAAAGCACTGATGATTTTACAGTAGATCATCAGTGCTTTTCCGGAAATTCAAGCGGCCAGTGTAGACAGCTGGCAAGGTTTTCCGGAAAAGCAGCTGATTTTCTGGAATAACTTGACAGTGTAGACACAGCCCTGCAGTGGCTGGAAAGACCTAAATAGAAGACATGAGGCAGGAGTGGTCATTACTCCAAAGCAGTGATAATGGAAGGCAATAGAAGTGATACATTGTGGTCCTGCAGTTTGCTTCCAATAGGCATGTCATCTTGTGTGCAGTAAAACCAGATTAAGAAAGATCTGAACATTTCTTCCACTATGCAGAATAGTTTGACATTTTTGGTAGCCACAGAAATGCATGGGTACTGTGGGCACGGGTGCTGATTGCTATAATCATGGGCACTCGCTAAAGTAGCCATTTCCAGATCCTTAGAAACACTCCGCTTATGTCCTTAAATCTATGGCAATGGTAAATGATTCCCTTCCATTGCTGATTGCTAAGCTGAATGATGCTTAGCATAAGGAAATTTCAGCTTCAATAACTGGTACTTGCTAGGTAGAGATTGTCACAAGCCGTATGGGCATCTGCATCTGACTTTATCAAGTTAGTTGAGGTTATCTATTGTATTCTCAGAGTACGGACTTGGATGATCCCTGAGGAAGAATTGATCAGTTGGTTTTGTGGTTGTGTTCTTTAACCCACACAGCTTGGGTCATTAGGGCCGCAACACTCGAGCATCAAGATCTTCAGTCTGAAAATTACAGACTATTAATGTATCTATTGAATTAAGAACCATTAATGATAGAGGGATTGTTCAAATGGCAGTGAATGCATAGGATTGCAGAGAATCTGGGGTCTGAATGTCCCCTTGGAGACTAAATATCCCTAGTCTCCTAAAATGCATGAATAATTCAACAAAAAACTAGGCCAAGATGTGGCTGAAAGAATGAAATGGGCCCCCGGTTATAGGAAAGCTGAGCCAATGCTATAGGCCCAACTAAAGCCAGGTGGTTCTTGCGGAACCAATTTGTTATGTCTTGATGTTTGCCTTCTAGTAGCTTTGTGCTGTCTGGAAGCAGTGGGCAAAGAATGGTCTTGCTGACAAGCCACTGCACTCAGGCAGTCTGGGTTCAATTTCTGTCTCTCTCAGACTGCCTGTTTGACCTTGAGGAAGAGTCTTAATTACTCTGAATTAAGTTCCCTATCAGTAAAGTTGTATTTGTGAGGTTACATTAGTTAATGTTGTGAAGTACATTGTTGCTAAGTAATAAGGATCATGTAAGTACCTACATAGAAAGACCTCTTAGCTCCCAGCAAGTCCATCACCTTCACAGTTCAGAATTTCTCTTACAGTTTGTTTTCCAGTGTTTTATCCAGTCTAGTTTGAAAATTCCCAAATGTAGCTCTCCCTTAGGGGAAACCCAATAGATCTGAAAGGCAGGAGGTTTCCCCTAAATCTTTCTATTCTCAATTTCCATGTTCAATCCTACTCATACTCCCATGTGTATTTCCTCTGTATCTTTGATATGAGCACTTCACAAGTATTAATAGACTGTGATAGCCATTTCTCTTGTGGCATAACCAACCTCAATCTAGTTAGCTTTCCTCAAAAATCAGTCCCTCCAGTGCCAGGGACATGTTATGTTGCTTCTGAACCCTTTGAAGTTTATCACTACCTTTTTGTTAAGGGGTGGCCCAGGAATGACTACAATGTTACAGGCACACCAGACCTGTAGAGAGATGGACTGTTTTGTACTGTACTCTGCAGAAACAGTCCCAATTATTTTGGCTGCATTGTGGCCACTTAGAACTTGTCTCCACTACCAGGAGCTTGACACCATAGCGATCAATCCACTGGAAGTGGAGTTAGCAGATCTAGGGAAGACTTGCTAAATCAACAGCCGAGCACTCTCCTGTTGACTTCAGTACTCCATCTGAATGAGAAGCATAAGGTAGCTCAATAGGAGAGTTCTCCCATCAACCAAATAATGAGTCAATCTAAGCTACGTCGATTCCAGGTATGTTATTAACGTAGTAGAACTGTGTAACTTAGGTCAACTTAATCTCGTACTGTAAAACCTGCTCCTAGTTGCAAGAATGGCTCATGAGTGCCAGTGCAGCTGTGTATAAAATGAAGTGCCCTTGAGAGGGCTCTTTCTTTCTTATGCTAGGGTCTAGGCAGGCAAACAGAGCCAAGAATAGAGTAAGTGCAAAGATGGCTTGAAACTACCTGTTTCTTTTCTTGTAAATACCAATGCAAAGGCACCATCGCAGAAACCAACATTGAGCCTTCTGTTTTCAAACATTGCTAATATGATGAGCAGGGACTTAATCACACAAGCCCCATTACCAGTATTTATGCAACCTAAGACAGGAGGCTGATTTCAGGAAACTGAAAAGGGGTGACTAAAGCTGGCACAAGATCGCTGACAGGTTCAGGGAGCTGAGGGGAAGTACAACCACTGCATCGCTCTTGAGGAATGCTACACAGTCCCCCAACAGAGGCTATCTTTGCTGGCACATATAGAGAGGTGCTCTAGGGTCATTTTTAGAAAGGCTAGCAACGGTACTACATATGTGCACTCCTGTGGGCTTATTGTATGCAAGGACCATAACTATGCTTGACCCCTCTGCAGGGCGAAAGGGGTGGGTCCTTGCATCCTTTCTGTGTCTTGTGCATCCATGCACAGGTGTGCTTTGATCTGGCCTTCTATTTCTTGCAGTCACATAGACGACCGAAGGACACTAAATCTCATGGCAGTGTATGCTATGACTCTCCAGTTTAAGATGAATCCTCTTCAGTACTGAAAGCTGTCTCGTTTTAGGAACCAACAAGATCAAACTAGCTAGAGACATAAAGGATACCAAAATAACATTCTACAACTACATTAGAAGCAAAGGGAAGACCAAGGATAGGTGGGCCAGTTACTCAGTGAGGGGGGAACAATAACTGAAAATGTGGACATGGCAGAGGGGCCTAATTACTTCTTTGCTTCGGTTTTCTCTAAGAAGATTGGTGGCGATTGAACATCTAACATAGTAAATGTTGGTAAAAATGAGCAGAAGCAGAGGCTGAAGTAGGGAAAGAGCAAGTTAAAATTACTTAGACAAGTTAGATGTCTTCAAGTCACCAGGACCTGATGAAGTGCGCCTTGGAATTCTCAAGGAGAAGACTGAGGCGATAACTGATTCATTCACGATTATCTTTAAAAGGTCATAGAAGATTGGTGAGAGTCCAGAATACAGGAAAAAGGCAAATAGAGTGCCAACTTATAAATAGGAAAATAAGGACAACCCAGGGAATTTAAGACCATCCCCAATGTCTAGGATTCTGTGATTTTCATCCGTACCTGATAGCCAAACAGATTTAATTGCCTTCAGTGGGAATTGTTGGTATTCAGCTTTGCTGAAGAGCTGGTCTTGAATTTGGGAAAGTAAGTGTGCTAGAGAGTCCTTGGATGTTATTGCAGGTGGGTGTTAATCCAAGGCAGGCTTATTGTGCTAGAAAGAGGAAGCATTTGTAACATGTTTCTGCCACCTCTTATGACTGAGGTATGTAGGACAGTCACTTATAACACAGCCTTTGCCAGTTTTTGGCTGTGCTGTCAGACTTGGAAGCTGCCATAAGATCATTTTGGGTGAGTGTAGCTTGATGGTCTCCAAGACTGAAGGTTTATGGAGGCCCATTTATGAAGGGGAAAGCAAACTTACTTACCTGAAGTGGAATTTGCTAGTTCTCTGAATATATTACTTCCAAAGAGCTTCTTTCTCTCTGACCCTACTTCAAAGTGCTGTCTGGGCAGATGGCCAACAAATTGATGAAGAGATCTAAAATATTCCTTCTGTAGATGTTTTTGGAGTCCCTTCATGGCTTTCTTGAGACACTGCAGCTACTAATGGCTATACAGTTTTGGCAGGGTTCTGAGCCCACGCACTATGATGTAAGACTTAATGAGTATTGAGGCAATACATTAAAAGAGTTAAAGTAACAAGTATCTTATTTTGACAATTTTCTCCTCTCTATACACTGCAGTCCTCCATGTCTCCCCACTTATATTGGTAGTCTAGAGCAGCGTTTCCCAAACTATGGGTACAAATAAATATCGGGCCTCAGTGTGGCTGCCAGGAGGAGAGCAGAGCAGGGCGGGCTGGGAGGAGGTGTGTGTGTTGGGGGGGGGAACCAGCTGCTGGGAAGCAGGGTTGGCGGCAGTGGGGCTGTCCCACAGAGATCGGGGTGGGTGTGCGGGAGGGCGGTTGAAGCAGGGTTGGGGGCAGCGGGGCTGTCCGGTGGAGATCAGGAAGGACGGGCAACGGAACCAGGGCTGGACGGGAGGCAGGCGGGCTGGCCGGGGAGATGGGGACGAGGAGGACGGGAGAACCAGCTGCCGAAAGCAGGGCTGGACGGGGGCAGTAGGGCTGGTCGGGCAGGGGGGGGTCATCAGGGAGCAGGGCTGACTGGGGGAGATTGTTGGGGGGTGGGGGGAACCAGCCACCAGAAGCAGGGATGGACAGGGGCAGCAGGGCTGAACTGGGGAGATCGGGAGGAGAAGGAGCGGGGAGCGGGACTGACCCAGGCACATGCAGTCCCAGGTACACGAGAGTCCAGCCCCAGAGATTCCATTTTGCCCCCCCTCCCCGCTCCACATACCCTCTCTCGAATCATTGCGAACTGCCTGGCTGGTAGACACACTCACGCAGCATGAGCACATCTACCAGCCAGGCAGTTCGCTTCTAAGGACTGATGCACCTAATTATAATAAAACTTACGTAATTAGAAAATACTGGACATTTTATATGTCTGGTATTTTCTCAATTTGTTTCCCAGACAAAACCCTCAAATACCAGACTGTCCAGTACAAAACTGGACACCTGGCAACCCTACCCCTCCTTGCACCCTCCCTCCTAGCCAGATACCCTACCCCCAATCTGCTCCTGCTCCTGCCTCCTGGAGTGCCCATGCGGCGCCGGGTCCCCCAAGCCCTGACCCAGGCTGGGCGGAGGATGCAGCCGGGTGAAAACTGAAAATTTATTCATTTTTAATTCTTTCTTTATATGTGTTTATATTTTTGGGCTGCAAAAAACAGTACAGAATAAAAACAGGTTCCAAAGTAAAAAGTTTGGGAAACCCTGTTCTAGCCAGCTTTCTATCCATCTTACAGTCCATTTATCCAATCCATAGTCCCTTAACTTGCTGGCAAGAATATTGTGGGTGACTGTATCAAAAGCTTTGCTAACTCTGGCACTGGGGGCTTTGGGAGGACAAGAAACAACTTATTTGAATATTCATCATTTGCGTAATAAATATGCAAATGAATGCTACCGGTCCTCCAAAAGCTCGTGAATGGATTTACTGGTCCCCATGTCAAAAAGTTTGGAAACCCCTGGTCTAAAGCCATAATCACTTGCCCCACACACTTACCCTTGTTCAGCTCTTGGCTAGCTTATTTTTTTATGCCTTTCTACAATGTGTAGAGTAAGTAATGTTTCTGTAGGTAGAGTCTTATACATGTTATTGCATGCCCCTTCTGTTAACTGCATCACACCTCAGAATGATGCAGAGCAACTGCAAAAGACTTTCCATTATTGTGTTGGTGTACAAAAATATAGCAGATAGCATGACATTAAGGGTGTGTCTAGACTACAGGGTTTTGTCGACAAAAGTGGACTTTTGTCGACAAAACTATACCTGCGTCCACACTACCGCTGAGTTCTGTTGACATAATGTCGACAGAACTCAGCAGTTTTGTCGACGGCTGTAAACCTCATTCTACGAGGAATAACTCCTTTGTCGACGTAGTTCTGTCTACAAAACAGCAGTGTGGACGCAGGGGAAAAGTTATGTCGACATAAAAGGCCTCCAGGGAGAACCCCTGGTGGACACTCCTGCCACAGCTTTCAACTCTATTGTTCCTGCCCGTAGCCATGTTTAAAAGGCACAGGCACCCAGGAGCAGCACTCTGGCAGCAAGCGAGCTCCAGAGCAGATCAGAACTGTACTGCTCAATTGTGGGTGAGCTATGTCAGAGGGACCAGCCCCCCCCAAAACCCCTCCGGCCCTTCCAGGGAATCATCCCCCCGGGAACCCCGGGGCTCGAAGCGCCGGGCACCCTCCTGGTCATTGCTGGAGATAAAAGCCCTCCTGGGCCTCTGGGCTGAGGAGGAGTCCCTCCAGGCCATGCAGTGCAGCAAGAGGTGGAATGCCGACATCTTTGCCAGAATGGCAGAAGAGCTGGCCAAACAAGGCCACCATCCCCGCACACTGGAGCAGGTTAGAGCGAAAGTTAAGGAGCTGAGGCAGGGGTATGTCCGGGCCCGTGAGCAGAGCTCCCGCTCTGGGGAAAAGCTGTACTCCTGTGAGTACTACAAGGACCTGGACAGGATCCTGGGGGCAGGGCATCCTCTGCCTCCTGAGAGACTGGTGGAGTCTGGGCTCGAGACCCCGGTTGTACAGCAGCCGGAACACCTGCTGGGGGACCAGGAGCTCCAGGAGGAGGCAGACGAGGAGGACGGCACCCAGAGCACCCAGGAGCCAGGCCTCGAGACACAGGAGGCCTCCCAGACCACCTCGGACCTCAGGGAGGGAACATCAGGTGAGTGCTGTGAGGGTCCAACACACACAGGGCAGGGCAGGGCAGGCGGGAGCAAAGGGGACGGTGCAGTGCTGTGACATGTCATGCTGAGCAAGGGCCGGGGGAGGGAGAGGGCACACCCATGGCTGCCCTCAGGGAGGACCGTGCTACCCCCCTACATCCACACGGCTGCTAGGCACCGCTTGTTCCTGCAGGCAGGGATGCCACATGCAGGCATGGGCTGGAGACGCTGGGACAGCCTCACAGCTGCAGGCCTCTCAGCACTCAGTGGGAACCCCGACCGTGGCCCGACACTCATCCGTGTTGCTCAGCCATGGGGGATGCGTGGGGGTGGAGGGGTATGACGGTGGCCTGCACACCACCTGGGCCAGGCCGCACCATGCCTTACTGAGACACACATGAGCAGCCTCTGACCCTAGCACAGGCACTGCCTGCTGAGAAGAAGGAGGGCAGGCCCTCTCAGGGAAAGGGTGAGCATGCATGACTGACGACTTTTCCCTCTTGTCCTCCACAGCCGGACCAGCTGACCAGGATGGGGGCGCCCCACCTGCCCGACCACCCAGACGGCCGCAGGACACCCGTAGGCACTGGCGCACCTATCTAGAGCTGGTGCGCCAGCACGTTGGAGTCCTTCACGAGATGAAGGACTCCATGGAAAGGAGGCTGGAGGCAGATGCCGAGTGGCGCCGGCAGTTGCTGCTAGAATTTAGGCAGCAGCGCAGGGACATCTGCGCTGCCATCCAGGGGGCCATGGCCTTCCCCGGTCCTTTGCCTGCTCCTGCCCCTCCTCCTCAGCCTGCCCCCTCCTCTGCCCCTACCCCCTCCTCAGCCCCAGCCCCACCTCCTGCTCAGCCCCCTTCTGTGGCATCCCGCGCGCGCAGCCGGGTGCGACAAGGCCGCCAGAGCCAAAACAGCAGGAGCTCGGCCTCCAGGCAGCCCCCTCAGCCCTGAGCCTCTCTCCCCCATTCCAAGTTCACATTCCCCCTTTCCACCAGTGACACAAACTGAGGGAAGCATTTTTTTTAAGTACTTTATTTTCTAAAGCAAACATTTTTATTTTGTCTCTGAATCCAAGAGTTATTTATTTTCAATTGTTACAAAAAAACAGTTAAATAAAGTGTACTGTATTTTTCAACATCACCTGTCTCCATTCTCACTGAGTGGGGACTGAGTAGAATGGGTGAATGTGTGGCAGGGAGGGGTTGCAGGGAGGAAGGCACCAGCGGTATGGGGCAATCCCACATGTGGAAGGCCCTGGGGACAATCAGGGGCCTCCCTGTGAGAATTGCTCCCTCAGGGCTTCCCGAATGCGCAGGCCCAGCTGGTGGGCTTGCTGGGTGGCAGCTGTCCGGGGCTGCCCAAACTGCCTCCCCTCCATCTCCATCTGTGTCCTCCACGCAGGGAGGAAGGCCTCCCCTTTCCTCTCTATGAGGTTGTGCAGCACACAGCATGCTGCAGCCACATCAGACATGTTGTGTTCCCTCATGTCCAGCCGCGTCAGCAGGCACCTAAACCTGCCCTTCAAATGGCCGAAGGCGCACTCCACCTGGAAGCGAGCCCTATTCAGGCGGGAGTTGAACAGTTCCCTGCTCACGTCCAGGTGGCCGGTGTAGGGCTTCATGAGCCAGGGCATAAGGGGATAGGCCGCATCGGCCACAATGCACATAGGCATCTGCACATCCCCGACAGCCAGGTTCCTATCTGGGAAGAATGCCCCAGTCTGCAGCCTGCGGTACAGGTAGGAGTTCCTGAACACACGGGCATCGTGTGCATGGCCTAACCACCCGACACAAACATCCGTGAACTGTCCTCTGTGGTCGACCAGAGCCTGCAGCACCATAGAGAAGTAGCCCTTCCTATTGATGTACTGTGCCGCTCGATGGGGCGGGGCACGGATAGGGATGTGGGTCCCGTCCAGTGCTCCACCGCAGTTTGGGAACCCAAGCCCCGCAAATCCAGCCAGGATGGTCTGCAGGTCTCCGAGGCGAACGGTCCTGTGGAGCAGCTCCGCATTGATGGCCGTCACCACCTGCAGAATGGGAGAAATAGAAACACACAGCACAGGACTTTAGAGGGATTGGCTCACCTGATGAGAAGTGCTCCCCCCTTTGTCTCCCAGACAATCCCTTCCCTGGCCCTGCACCGTGGCAGGGGGAGGCTGAGAGGGCTTCTGCCTGTGCCACCCTATCCCCAATTCCCTGTGCCTGGTCCTGACTGCCCCCTGGACTGTCGCCGAGAGTGACTTACCTCCATCAAGACGGCCCCGACGGTAGACTTCCCCACACCAAACTGATGCCCCACAGAGCGGTAGCTGTCGGGGGTGGCCAGCTTCCAGAGCGCAATGGCAACGCGCTTCTCCAGGGGGATGGCAGGCCGCAAGTGGGTGTCCTGGTGTTGCAGGGCAGGGGCGAGCCAGGTACAGAGCTCCCGGAAGGTGGCCTTCCGCATCCGGAAGTTTCTGAGCCACTGATCGTCGTCCCACTGCTGCAGCACTAGCCGGTCCCACCAGTCTGAACTGGTGTCCAGCCTCCAAACCCGCCTCTCCAGGAAAAAGTTGGGGAGCAAGGGCAGCAGGGCTGCAGCTGGATCCTGAGCGAGGGGCTCAAAGCTGGCCTCAGGATCCAGCTCTTCTGCAAAGGTCAGCATGCTCTCCTGAGCATGAAGCAGAGCTTCCAGCAGCATGGTGTGGGGCCATCGCCTGCCCAGGGGCAGCTCAGGCTCCATGCCCAAAAAAGCTAAAATAACACACAAACAAAAGACCAAAACAAACAAACGCACACAAGAACAAAAATACAAACAAACAAAAAAAACCAAAAAGTCTAAACCCAAGCAAACAAACAAGCAAACACACACAGAAGCAAACAAACACACAAACAAACAAACAGACAAACCAGATAATACACAGCTGTGGTGTCTGACAAAGCAAGGCAACCAGAGCCAGGAAAACTGCAGCAGCTTTGCTTTCCCTGTAAAGGTTGGCAAGCTAGAAGCAGGAGTAGAGCAACGGCTATCCAGGAGTATCCCTTTAAGCACGCGTCTCTGCAGAGAGCATGCAGCAGTGCCAGGGCTTTATGGCTGCCCTTGTGACCTTCCAGAAGCACTTCCGGATGCCTCCTTCTGTCGACAGAGCGTCCTGCAGTCTGGACGCTCTTATGTCAACAAAGCTAATCGCTTTGTCGACAAAGCGATGTAGTCTGGACGCTCTATGTTGACATAAGTTTTGTCGACAGATTCTGTCGACAAAACTTATGTTGACGTTAGCCTGTAGTCTAGACATACCCTAATAGTGTAACAAGCTGCAATGGTTCATGAGTGCCATATGAGGCATTCTTGAAGGGATCACAACACAGCCTTCAATTTTTAATAGGTGCAATTGTCTACATGTGAAAATGCTAATATTGGATGCATAACTGTCTGATTTGCATATTCATTCAGGTAGAAGTCTAAATAGTAGCATTTATGTCTGCAATGAATACTTATCTCTTAGAATCTCAAGATGCTTGCAATCCCTAATTCTTACAGCACTCCTCTAAAGAAAGCATTTTTATGTGCAGTCACCCTTTTACATCTGGCCAACCTGAGACAGAGAGAAGTTTAATTATTTGTTCATTAAGTCCTCACAGGCATGTTCCCATAGTTCATAGAATCATAGAGCTGGAAGAGACCTCAGGAGGTCATCAAGTCCAGCCCCCTGCTCGAGGCAGGACCAATCCCAACTAAATCAACCCAATCAGGGCTTTGTCAAGCCGAGACTTAAACACTTCTACGAATGAAGATTCCACCACCTACCTAGGTAACCCATTCCAGTGCTTCACCACCCTCCTAGTGAAATAGTTTTTCCTAATATCCAACCTAGACCTCACCCACTGTAACTTGAGACCATTGCTCCTTGTTCTGCCATCCGTCACTACTGTGAACAGCCTTTCTCCAGCCTCTTTGGAGCCTCTTCAGGAAGTTGAAGACTGCTATCAAATCCCCCCTCACTCTTCTCTTCTGCAGACTAAACAAACCCAAATCCCTCAGTCTCTCCTCATAGGTCATGCGCTCCAGCCCCCTAATCATTTTGGTCTCCCTCCACTGGACCCTCTCCAATGCGTCCACATCCTTTCTATAGCCGGGGGCCCAGAACTGGACAAAATAATCCAGATATGGCCTCACCAGAGCCAAATAAAGGGGAATAATCACTTCTCTGGATCTGCTGGCAATGCTCTTCCTAATGCACCCTCATATGCCATTAGCCTTCTTGGCTACAAGGGCACACTGTTGACTCATATCCAGCTTCTCATCCACTGTAATCCCCAGGTCCTTTTCTGCAGAACTGCTACTTAGTGATTCAGTCCCCAGCCTATAACAATGCTTAGGATTCTTTCATCCCAAGTGCAGGACTCTGCACTTGTCCTTGTTGAACCTCATCAGATTTCTTTTGGCCCAATCCTCTCATCTGTCCAGGTCACTCTGGACCCTATCCCTGCCCTCCAGTGTATCTACCCCCTAGCTTGCAAACTTGCTGAGGGTACAATCCATCCCCTCATCCAGGTCATTAATAAAGATGTTGAACAAAACTGGTCCAAGAACTGATCCTTGGGGCACTCCGCTTGAAACCGATTGCCAACCTGACATCAAGCCATTGATCACTACCCGTTGGGCCCGACAGTCTAGCCAGCTTTCTATCCATCTTACAGTCCATTTATCCAATCCATATTCCCTTAACTTGCTGGCAAGAATATTGTGGGAGACTATATCAAAAGCTTTGCTAAAGTCAAGGTATATCACATCCACTGACTTTCCCATATCCACAGAGCCAGTTACCTCATCATAGAAGCTAATCAGATTGGTCAGGCACGACTTGCCCTTTGTGAATCCATGCTGACTATTCTTGATCACTTTCCCCTCTTCTAAGTGCTTCAAAATGGATTCCTTGAGGATCCCCTCCATGATTTTTCCGGGGACTGAGGTAAGGCTGACCGGCCTGTAGTTCCCTGGATTGTCCTTCTTCCCTTTCTTGCCTTTTTCCAATCATCCGGGATCTCTCCCAATCTCCACGAGTTTTTAAAGATAATGGCCAAAGGCTCCGCAATGACATTTGCCATTATTCAGTATAAAATTCTGGAGCATTTCTCCTCAAGAATGGCATTGAGTCAATATAGGTGTATCTCTTTGAATCACATCCTAATATAAGAACATAAGAACGGCCACACTGGGTCATACCCAAGGTCCATCTAGCCCAGGATCCTGTCTGCCATCAGTGGCCAATACCAAATGCCCCAGAGGGAGGGATCACAACAGGTAATCCTCATGTGATCCCTCCCCTGTCACCCACCTCCAGAGAAACAAAGGCTAGAGATACTTTTCCTACCCATCCTGGCTAATAACCATTGACGGACCTAACCTCCATGAATCAGTCTAGCTCTTTTCTGAACCCTGTTAAAGTTCTAGCCTTCACCGCATCCTCTGGCAAGGAGTTCCACAGGCTGACTGTGCGCTGAGTGAAGAAAAACTTCCTTTTATTTGTTTTAAACCTACTGCCTATTAATTTAATTTGGTGACCCCTAGTTCTTTTATTGCGAGAATAAGTAAATAACTTTTCTTTATAAAAAATATTCACTTTTTCCACACCAGTCATAATTGTATAGACCTCTATCATATCCTTCCTTAGTCTCCTCTCTTCTAAGCTAAACAGTCCAAGTCTTTTTAATCTCCCTTCATATGGGGCCCATTCCAAACCCCTCATCATTTTTGTTGCCCTTTTCTGAACCTTTTCTAATGCCAATATATCTTTTTCGAGAGGAGGCAACCACATCTGTACGCAATATTCAAAATGTGGGCATACCATGGTTTTATACAGAGGCAATAAGATATTCTCTGTCTTATTCTCTATCCCTTTTTAAATGACTCCTAACATTCTATTTGCTTTTTTGACTGCCACTGCACACTGAATGGATGTTTTCAGGGAACTATCCACAATGACTCCGTGCCTAAGAATGTGCCATGCATAGAGAAAAATACTCCTTAAAATGATTAACTATTGTCAAATCTTTGTATCAGCAAGGATTTAACCCAGATAAAGTGTTTTTGACCTATTACAGTAGACTGAAAGGAGTTTGACTATGAAAACTTCTCTGCAGATTTCACTGAGAGAAAAATATGCTGTACAAACTTTTTGGTATAGGCTCTCATTTGTAGTAGAATAGTATTATATGCTAGAAAGCGTATGAGAAAGTAACTTTGATTCTTTGACTTTAGTTAACATCCACAGTTTTTGAGTCACAACGCTTAAGGCCTTTGTATGTTTCTGGTTTGCTCCTCTCCTGACCTCTTTTAAAATGTCCTAAGCTCCCTGAACATAGCTGTTGTAAATTTAGAAAAGTAAATGTTCTTCTGGGTCTGTTTTTAAAAAAGCAAGATGAGAACTTTAGAAAAAAAAAACTGTCCAGAAGACAATACGTGAGAACGTGTTTTACTGTAGTTTGAACTGCTCAACATGAAAGCTTACTAAGGAATACTTATACTAAAAATCACTCAGACAGTCCTCTCGTATTGCCATTTAGATCTATCATTCTGATTGATCACTATGTGGTTGGCTATTATTGAGCCTAATTTAACCCTATACACTCGCACATCCATCTATTCTGTCTATTGTACCTGACAATCTACAAATTACTTACTCATGCAAATGACGACCTAAGGCAACCTTTTATGATATTCGTGTTTAATTATACAAATGGTTTTTGATAAATAAGATTATACATCCTTCCATATGTTTATGCATTCCTTGATGAAAGCAAAATTTAATTTTCATGCAGATTTGTTGGAGACTATGTTTAATAAGTGCTGAGTTTTATGTAGTCTGCAGATCAGTCTGGTTTTGGGAAGCTGACAAAATCAGTAGGCATAGTTCATGGAGACATGCAGTTTTTAATCAGGCCTAATTCAGGCTGCTGTATTTTGAAACCTGGGAACTGGAAACCAATCTCTTTGTGCTAGTATAAGAAAGCAAATGTTATTGCAAAACTAAATGAATACAAGTAGAGGTGCTTTCTTATACTAGCTTTTCAATGTGTTTTATTTATACTATATTTTGATTTACTGATGTTCTTGCCAAATGATTACTTATCTTGAGGAATTTAGTAGAGTGGGGTCCCTTAAAAACTTGCCAAATGCCTTAAATAACTAAGGTGTTGCTCCTGTAATTGGATCCCTGCAAGGGGAACTTAAATCCCATGCAGAGCCTCATTGACTTAATTGTGCCTCTTCACAGGCACAAAGGCATAACCCCCAGGATACAATAGCAGAATCTGGGCTAGGTCAATATTTGCATTTTGCCCTTGGCATTTGCAATAGTCAAGGGAAAGCTGCCTTTTCTTACCTTATTTTAGGTAAGATGTGGAAGTTTTCTGGAGCCTTGTCTGAGTATTGAATTAATGGCAAAGAAAAGTCTCTGTTCTTGGATCAGGAACCTCATGAAAACCTACTAGCCCACCTAAATCATAATGGTAAAAATAATTTATTCCCTCTGAAAAAAGAATTGATTTGAACCAGATGGAGGAACTAGCGAAATGTCACAACATTGTCTTAATGTATAGTGCAGTTCCATCCTGCCACCAGTAAAGCTGTGTTAGTGCCATCAACTCAGCACCTCCGCTTGCACAGATGGTTGTTTGTTCTGTGTTTTCAAGGTTTGGTCAGTGAACTCCGCAGGCCGGACTCCTAGCAGCTGGGTGCGCTGCAGAACGGGCCCTGCTCCTCCAGAAGGACTCAAAGCACCCCTGTTCCATACTGTGGCTTCTACATTAGCTGTGGTAAACATCAGCCCCCCTCTTAAACCAAATGGGATAGTTAGCCTCTACAGGCTGTTCTCTAATAGCACAAGAGGGACCGATGTGGTGGTAAGTCTTCATCAAGCGATTCTATTTGTATTTCCAATTAAACTCTTGACATTTTTAAAGGATTTTGAGTCCATTGGTCTTTTGGGTTTTTTTCTACTTAGCAGTGCCCTCTTCTGGCCAAAGCAGGACTGATGTCTCCATTTAGCTAAATGTTGTGTTTACAAAAGAATTAATCTTGACTCTGGTCTCTTTATTAGTGTGTTAAATAGTGAGAAAATGTGTGGAATGGGGGAGGGGGGAGGGAGAATCCAATAAAATGTTCATGTGAGGTTTTTTGTTTATAATGATATGCAAACTCTCAAAAAAAATCTGTTCGCCCCAAAAAGATCAGATAGAAATTACAGCTGGTAACAAAATAACTGTTCCCTTTGGACATTAACTTAAAGTTTTAAGGCCAAAGTGGTTGCCTTAAAAACTTGCCACTTGGCACAGGGATAATATTGTGTAGTAGTATAGAAAGTATTAGAAACACCTAGGCATATTGTAAACAGTGTGGTGATGTTATCTGTTGTACAATGTAAAACTGAAAAATGTATTATAACAACCATTGTAAAGGCATCAGAAAGTACTGATGAAGTCCCCATTATTATGTTATAGCATTTAAGATTGCTTCAGTTCCCCATTAGGTCTGCAAATCCTACAACAGAATGTTACAAGAACTGGTAGGAAGAGAGCAAGAGGCTTTCACTGTGTGTCACAATGAATATGTAACAAAGGTATATATGTCAGGCTAGAAATATTTGAGCCACTTCTATGACCATCCTCACCACAGCTGCAGAGGCAACTGAGAAAGGTACATCATATAGAATGACTAAGGACTCTCATCTTCATCTGCTCCGTTTAGCCCTATGGAAACTTCTCTGCTGCATAACCCCTGCATAACCCCCTTTTGTGACCTGTTAGATTCCATATGGAAAATAGAAATATTGAGGGGGGGAAACCACGCACTCAGTGATTTGTTGTCATCATTGTTCTTGAATAAGCAGTTTTGGGAATGTAATGATAAACAATAAAAGACTAGATGTTAGGTTTTAAAAATCTGATGTTCCTGTGCTCAACAGGCATAAGCTGTACTAGAAAGCCTAAGGCCTTGAGGCTCTGATAACACCCTCAGTGATCATCTGACAGGGGTTTTATTTTGTTTGGTTTGGGTTGTCTCAGTTCTTTGCTGCATCCAGGATTGTTCTGAAGTTTAATCTCAGTAAATCAGCTATGTAGGCAACAGTTTGGAGTCTGCCTGTCTGTTTGCACATACACAATCTGCTAAAAGGGGAAGGAGAGGCAACTCCAAAGGAGCTGTAAGTGTGACATGGAAATAATGGAAAATGACAATGTAAATGGCAGATCCAACACCATCCTCTAGCTGTGGAAGGCCCAAGCGCAGTTGCTTATGAACAACTTTGTGTTTGTTCATCTAGTCAAAATGGAGGGACAGGACCACAGAGCCCATGGATGGTTCTGGACCCCTTCCCTCTCTCTGCAGAGTTACACTCCGTGACATCTTCTTGCTCGTTAGCACACAAGGGTCCTTGGAGTTAGGGACACTTTGCAATCTACTGCCCATTCCCCCATATACAAAGAGAGAGTCATTAGACAAGGGGACTGCCACAGGATTATAGCTTCACTGAGTCGGTAGAGCAGCTCTGTTACTTCTCTGACGCCTGTTATGCAGCCGTATCCAACCAAGAGCAAGAAAGGACACCAGATAACTTTGCCATGTCAGGAAATCTGCATTGTTTACTTGGGCTTGAAAATAAACCTTGAGCCAGAGTCATAGGTAGTGAAGAGTACCTGCAGATATACGGTACAAATCAAGGCAAAATGCCACACATGTCTGAGTTTACTAAAGCTGCTATTATCATCTTGCAAGAGCTGTGCAATTCCATGGCAAATGGGAACCTCCATCCTTCACACACCCCATTTCTTGTGCTCAGTTTTCTCTGTGCCTTTGTGTCTATGTCATCACCACTGCCACGGCTTAACTGGATTCACCTTCTATAGAAGTATGTGGCCATTCTCCTAATCCTGCATCTTCATCTGGCACAGAAGTGGCTGGGAACACTGTCTTCCTTGCTTGTTATTGCTGTCTGTTAAGCATGAGCCGTCTACTGCGTACGGATTACATGGCCTGTCCTTACCCCACTTCTGATGATCAGTTGGGTCCAAATCTACTTCAGCCTATATGTTCCTGTCATTGTCCTTTCATCTCTCCATTGTCTCTCTCCTCTCATCCCCTCAGACCTGCTGTGTGTCTGCTGTGCCCATAGGGTGCCTTGCTTCTCTATCGTCAAGTGAAAGACATTATCAAACTCTGACTTTGTGTGCTTTCTGTCCTGCCTTGATGCTCTGTTTCCTTGCTGTCCAACCTGGGACTTTGTGGCCTGTACCTTTTGCCTTGCTTAATCACCACAGCAGGTGTTTACTGCAGCTGAGATTGCTTTTTTCGACATGCTGTGTGGATTTCATTGGATCTGGAAACCATACCCACAAATAACCACAGTGAAATGGAGACAGCAGCTCCAGGAAGCAGCATAGTTTGCTTTTTCCTTAGCTATTTGCTGCCATAACTTTCCACGCAGCTCCTATCTCCTATTTCTTGATGCTATTTATCTCAGCTTCTCTTTAAAGGCTGATGGATTAAGTTTTGCTGAGAGGGTTTCCTATGGGATGAAATAGAAGATGTATCCCTACTGTGACCCTTGTGCAAGATATTAGGCCACAAAGCTCTCCTGGATGTTCCTTTGACAGCGTTCACCATCTTTTTCAGGGCTAGCTGTGTGAGCCTCATAACTCTGTATGTAGGGATGTCGAGGGGTTGGTGCACAGCCGCTTCACTAGTGCAGTCCATCACAGGACTTAAATGATGGGGCAGGCTTTGAACAGACTCGCTGCACTGGGTGAATTTCATCCTGTCTGACTAGATGATGAAAGATAAGGTCAAATCTAGATTCCCTTGACACGCCACATCAAAGATCCAACCACTGAGAACATTTAATTAATCTGACTTTGCACTTATAGTGCCTTGTGCTGTGTAAAACTCTCTTGCCTCTTGCAGATGTCTGAAGGGACTGCCACCCAACAAACAATACATGGTCTTAAACCATTCACCACCTACTCTGTTGGCATAGAGGCCTGCACATGTTTCAACTGTTGCACCAAAGGACCCATCGCCCAACTAACCACTAGACCAGCTCCACCCTCTCAACAGCCCCCTCCACATATACATGCTGTAACTTCAAGAACTGCTTTCTTCCAGTGGAATGCACCTCAGGTACCCAATGGAATTGTGGAAAGGTAAGAGCCAGAATCTGATTTAGACTTAGACTTAGCCAGCTAAGAGATTTAGACACATTTATATCATTTATATCATTGGAAGTTGTGTGGCTAAATCCTCTAGTCATTTTAGATAATCTTTTGCCCTCTTTTTAGTTGTCTTGTATAAAAGTGGTCCAAATTGGTATAAATTCCATCCAGAAGAAATCCTCCCAATAGGGGCTTGCCCTCTTAGGGCATCTTTTCTCAAGCAAACATTATACGGGTAACAGACCCTTGCAGCGTGTCCTAAATGTTATAAACGTGGATCTTGTTGGAGCAATAAGGGGAGTGAATTCCAGAGTCAAGGGCTGTTACTGGAAAACTTCTTATCTCTACCACTCAGCCGTTCATTTTGTGTGTGTCTTCACTGTATCCTTAGCTCGAAATAAGCTACACAATTTGAGCTACGCAAATTACATAACTTATTTCGAGTTAATTTTGAAATAGCTTATTTTGTAATTTGGCACTGTCTATACAGCACTAAATTTTGAAATAAACCACTATTCCTAAATGTCCCTTCATTCTCATGGAACAAGGTTTACAGGGGCGTCGGAACAGCACACCTGTTATTTCGAAAGATATTTCAAAATAAAGGGCGCACTGTCAAGATATGGAATAGCTATTTCAGGATACTGGAAGTATCCCAAAATAGCACCATAGTGTAGACGTACCCTTAAAGAGACTGTTGCAAAAGCCATAAAAATCAACTATTGTGAGGGGAGGAAAGGTGGAAGAGCAGTGTTCTCTGGACTACAAGAATAGTGTTCCCTATATGATGAGCACATGGGCAGCCATGCAGGAGAGATTTAAATGCTGCCTAGCCTAGTAATTAGCAGAGAGCCCATAGCTAGCAGCATGTGTTTCTAGTGGTGGTGCACATCTGCACATGCCTCAGTGCAGATAAAATTTATTCCACACATGGTAGAGGGCACATTGGACAGGACCCAAAACCGATGTTTTTTATAAATCAAAGTCAACACCTTCATTTGCACCTTGAAGCCAATTAGTTACCAGTGCTGTTTATGGACTGTGAGTGTAAATTTTTCCATGTAGCAAGCCACTCAATAAGAGTCCATTTCATTTGAATCACTGGGAGTTTTTTCCACTGAGCTCACTGAACAGAGGCAGGCAGGCAGGCAGCAGCATTATGCACTACTTGATGCTTCTGAGTGTTTTTCGTTGGTAGTCTCAAAGTGCATTGTACAATTTGAAATTAGTCTGTATAGCATCATGAGTGTACTCACACCAGAAACCAGATGATTCTATTGTGTGTTTTGGATAAAATTAATAGGGATTAATGTCTGAGCCTGATTTTCACAAGTGCATTTGTGCACCAACAAATAGTTGCACTTACTGTTTCGCACTAGTAGCTTGAGAGCATAACTGTCATCACACAGATATAAATTCTTTATAACTACCAGATATCAGTAGCTAGATTTAACTACTTAATTTGCAAGTGCAAACAGTTAGATTTGAGTATATCCACAGTTTTATTATAGGCACAAAATGGCAGGTGTCAAACTACAAGCATGATTGTTTGGGGGCATGGGATTGGAAGTCATGGCCCTAAAATCAGGGCCAAAATATTAGAAATTGAATAGGATTTAGAGTGCCCAACAGCAATGGAACTGAGGTCCATCTTGTTAACTTGTAACCATACATCTAGATGCCAAGGTTAAACAGTGCTCAGTGATTGTTCCTGTGTTAAGGCTTTAATCAAAATGTCAATCTTTTTCTCTAGCTATGAACTTCACATGTACACCGTTTGCCCTCCACATTTACAAACACAGGCAAAGACCTGTAACCCTGGGCCAATTGAAGTGAAGTATACTGGTAAAGGGCAGAATTCCAGTGTGAGTGATCTCCAGCCTTACACAACCTATGACATGAGAGTGGTGTCTTACAATTCTGCAGGCAGCAGTGCTTCAGAATGGACCAGCTTCACTACCAAGAAGGAGTGTGAGTATACTGTGACCATAAAGAGTATTCATGAGTCTGCAGTTCCCAACTGTCTAGTCCATGGAGCTGAATAGCTTCAGAAAAAAAAAACTGTGGATAATTTATTGTGATCCCATCCATTTCACAGAACTAACGACACCATTCCCACTAGCACACTTTCAAAACTGTTCTGAACATCTCCAGTAATTATGTTTCAGCCACCCCTACCTGGGAAGTCTATTTCACAGTTTTGATTGCTCTTACTGGTCAGAACTGTTTTCCTGACAACTAAGACTAAACTTTCCCTTTTTTTAGTTTGAGCTCCTTGTCCTTCCATTCTGAATTCTGTACAATGGGAATGCATCCTATCAAGTCAACCATTGAATGAAATGAAATATGCCCAATAAAGTGGTAGATGGTGTTTAATAATGGTTGAAGCAAACAAAATAAATGGGGGGATAGAAATTTTAGAAGAGGAAGTAGTAGTTCTTTTGAAGCCTAATCCTGTAGGCTTTATGCAGGCAAAACTTCTACTGAAGTTCACATGAGTTTTTCTGCAGTCGTACTTTTTGAATTGGGCCATTCATGAGATCTAGCATCTTTAAAAATGAAGCGAAGACTTCCTCATTATTAAGCATTCCTATACAGTGTATTGTAGAAGTTTAACATCTTCCTAAAAATGGGGGGATGGTAGGTTATTCAGGGCTTTCTTATTTTGTTCTGATAAGCAGAGGATCATATCCAAAATATTCACATAATGACTATTATGGGTATTTTGCCTTGGCAATCTATATGCTGTAACCTGGTAGAGTAAATTTTCTTGGCTCATCTGTCCCAAAAACTTATTAAATCACATGTCTAAAAAAAATTGAGTTCACAGCAATAGTAGTTCAGTACATAAATTATTGAAACCTAATTCAGTAAATAACAAAACTTCTATACAGTATAACAATAAACATTAAGGAACTCCACAGTTGTCCTTAGGCTGCACACTGCAGTCATTCTGAACTCCACAGTGATACTGAAGACTGAATTTGCACACTCTTCCTCCAGAAGCATAGGTTTCTACTACTTGAGCTAAAGGAGAATCTTCTTTAGTTCTCAGCGGTACATAGCCCATGATAGCGAACTGAACAGTACTGGTTTGATCTAGTAGAGATCAGTTCTATGAATTAGTAAGTTAATTACAATATTGATGTATTCCACATCGACCCCTCCATGCCACTAAAATGTTTGCATTCATTGTGGTTCATTTTATCCCCTTCTTTGGAAAGACCTAAAACATTTAATTAAAAAAGGAGGCAATGGTTTATAGGCATTCTTTGTTGTAAGTGCAGTGCCAAAAGCATAAAAAATGAATATGTCTGCATCTAAGAATATTTGGGGACCAGGACTTGATTATATACTAATGTAGTGCACTACTGATTGATTACTCAGGGTAGTGAAATATTGCACTTGAATTACTGTTTGTAAGGTTGTTTTTTTTTAACTATCTCTGAAAATAAGCTAATGGTTCAAGAAAAAACTTTAAAAATGAATGGGTGCCAAAAGGACATAATTCATTCTTAGAGCAGTTTGATTTGGAGAACAAATATATTAATTTTGTCCAGTGTTTTTGGCTTAGTTGTAATAAATATTGGTTTGATATGAAAAATAGACTCCAGTTATAATTAATAGTACTAAAGATACTTTACCTGTTAAGGGCAAGAGGGAGAATGCAACAAAATAGGAAATACTTCCCTCCAGGAGAGACTCACTAGTGGTGTCTCCATGAATAGCACCCTTGTATGACAATCAATGTTTGAAATAGGGTTAGGGTTAAGAGTTAGGGTTGGAAGGTCACAGATCCAGCAACTAAAATTCCAGTTGCTCCAGCTGCGTATGCTCATTTCAGTCCTGCCTAGAGTGAAAAAAACCCCTTATGATTGGCTGCTTCCCTACTTGCCTGACTTCTGGGATATAAGCAGCCAATGAAAGTAGTTGTGGACCCAGGCAAAGCCCTCTGGAGTCTATTCCATTTTCATGGAATTGGAGGAAAGAGGAGAGAAATGGGATGGCTCCTTTGTTCCTCCCTACTCTGTTCTCCTTCCCTCCAGCACCCACCCACTGCAATCTGAGGGGAGAAGGAGGAGCAAAGGTGAAGCACTGTGAGCAAAAATATTTGGGGTAGGAGGAGAAGCCAGGGTACATCCAGTGTTTTCATTTCTGTAGAAGATGACAGGCACCCTCCTCCCGCTCCACATACATTTTGTCTTCATACCACTTTAAGCAGTGGTACCAGTGTTGTTATTTACCAGAACATGTTCTCGGCCTGTTACATTGGTGTAACCCAATGCTAATGAGCTCCAGTAGAGTTTGGTTTTTAATGTTTGGAAACCATTGTAATAGTTATTATTAATTATTATCATTATGTATTACAATAGTGCCTGCAGCCTCCAATCTAGCTGGTGTCCCCATTCTCCTAGGCATTGAACAGTCACATAGTAAAAAGACAATCCCCACTCCAAGGAGCTTACATCTGAATTTTACACATTTTCCTTGTAGGCTTTGCATAGGATGCAGATACAATATATTTCAGTGTAGGGGGGCCTCCTCTTGAATCCTTTTCTTGTTTTGTTTCATACATGTGTAGTATCTGAGAGAGCCCGTATCATTGATCCATTTATTTTGTTCCCCCGTGGAGAGGCCTATCCTTCATAATTGTTTTGGTTTGGTTTGGTTTGCAGTGCCTCAGTACAAAGCTCAGTTTTCTGTTGTCAGCAATTTATCCATGGTCTACCTAGACTGGAGTCAGACTTTCCTACTCAATGGACAGCTGAAGGAGTATGTGTTAACTGAGGGAGCCCAGCGTGTCTATAGTGGCTTTGACACCACACTCTATTTACCAAGGACATCTGACAAAAGTTAGTTTCAATTTCCCATTTCTATATCTTAAGGACTGTATTATCTAATTGTATTACACATTGCATTTTATGAAGTTGGCCAGGCAATGCACAGTACTGGAATATCTCTTTAAATTTCCACTTTTCTTGAAAAGTTGATGTTCTTCTTCGAGAGATGTCCCCGTGGGTGCCCCACATTAGGTTAGTGCACTGTCACTAAGCCTTAGAATGGAGATTTCATGGCAGTGTCCCTGGGGCCGTGCAGGCTGCGGGCATCGTGCATGCGCGAGTCCCCCTCCCCCCCGCAGTTCCTTCTCTACCGCCTCCAGCAACAGACAGACGCAGCAGTGCTCCCTAGCCTCTTCGCATCTACATGACTATACCTTTTAAAAACAGTTAAATTCATTATAATTGTTAATTAGTGAGCTTTTAAATAGTTAATTACTTTGTTAGTTTAAAAAAAGAGAGAAGAAAGGAAATTAGGTTCGAAGTAGGAATAAGAGATCCTCCAGAAAAGGGCTTTATTCCGGAGGATCGCGCCAGTCTAGACGCTTTTTTCCGGCTTTTCCCCAAGCCGGAAAAAAGCGGCGGCCATGTTTATTTAAATCCCGCGGGGGATATTTAAATCCCCCGTGGATTTCCCTATTCCCAAGTTCAAAATTAGCATGCCCCTTCCGAAGAAGGGGCCAGTGTAGACGTAGCCCCATAGTTTCCCTTCCTAACGGCAATGTCCTGTGCCCCATCAATCCACTTACCTTGCGTGAGGGATCTCCTTCTTCACCCGGGCTCCCATGACACCCACCTGAAACTCCACTCATTGCATCTGAAGGCGTGGCTCCTGGATGGTTCTCTGACCTAGAGTTGACCTGCTCACTGCAAGTACAAATGCTCCCTCTACACAGTAGGGCTCAGAGCACCTACAAGACTTACCTTCAGAAATGGAAAAGATTCTGACACAGTGTGCTCATCAACAGCTGGTTCCCCCAACATCCCCCTTAACTTCCATCCTCGACTATCTTCTGCACCTGAAACAAGTGGGCTTCACCATAAGCTGCATTAAAGTTCATCTTGCGGCCATTGCTACATTCCACTCCAAGATAGACGACTATCCATATTTGCTCATCCACTCACCAAGAGGCACTTTATCCAGATATTAATCCACCAGTGCAACCATGGGGCCTGCATTTAGTATTGAATGCTCTAACTAGGCTGCCCTTCGAACCAATGGCGACCACCTCATTATTACAATTGGCCATGAAAACTGCTTTCCTCATAGCTATTAACTTTGCCAGACGAGTAGGAGAGATTGCAGCCCTAATGGCAGATCCCCCATACACCATCTTTTTTAAAGACAAGGTCACTTTATGTACCCATCCCAAATTCCCCCCCAAAGTACACTCATCCTTCCACATCAGTCAGATGATACACCTTCCCACCTTCTTCTCCAAAACACACTCCAACTCTTTTGAGATGAAAATGCTCATTCTTGATCTCTCCCATTGGATCGCAGATTGCATCAAGCTTTGCTATGCACAGTCAGACGTGCCGCCTCCAGATAGCATAACGGCACACTCAGCCAGAGCCATGGCTACCTCAATAGCATTCCTCCACAAAGTACCCATAAGAGACATCTGTGCAGCTGCCATGTGGTCCTCTGACCACACATTTGCAAAGCACTACAAACTTATGCAGGGACCTCTTTCTACCCTGAAACTAGCTAAGACCATTCTTTCCACCGCTTTTCTGCCAGATCCGAAGTCTCTACTTCCCTAAAGGGAAATAGGTTTGTAGTCACCTAATGTGGCGCACCCACGGGGACATCTCTCTCTTGAAGAGGAGGAAACGTACCTTGATAGTAACTGACGTTCCTGTGGGTGCTCCACAACCCTCTCTTCCTCCTGTCTACTTCGGGATCCTGGTCTTCCCAAGCCATGATTTTGGGGTAGAGAAGGAACTGAGGAGTGTGTGTGTGGGGGGGAGGGGCTCACACATGCACGATGCCTGCAGCCTAAGAGCACGCAGCTGCTGATGCCCACATGCAGAGCCCAGGAACACTGCTACAATATCTCTGCTCTGAGGCTTGGCGGCGGCACACCAACCTAATGCAGAGCACCCACGGGGACACTCATCTCGAAGAACGTCAATTACTATCGAGGTGAGTGAGCTCTCTTGTATGCATAATACGGTACTCTTGATCCTGATGACTGAATACAGTTTTCCATCAAAATCACTTTAGTACCCACTGTAATTTATAAGAACAGTGGTTATTTGAGGTTCAAGTTCAGGTGCGTGTATGTGTCGGGGTGGGGGGGGGGAGGAATTGATTATGTTTCTGAAATAAATTCTGCCCATCCCATGGTATGGGTATAGATGCCTAGGAAACACTGTGAGGCTGACCTGAGAGAGCTTACTATAGATCTTCCTCTTGAAAGGAGGAGTGGACAAGGATACAATGTGCCCTCTACCCTCCACCATGACCCTTTCAGGGCCTGATTATGCAAAGTGTTAAAAATATGCACATCTGGCTGAAGTCCAAGGAAGTACATGCTTAGAGTCAATCATATTCTTATGTATTTTGCTGGATAGGGGTAGGGTGCTTATCACTTGGCACGATTGAGCCCTGGATGAATCATGGTGCAGAGTTGAAGGCACATCCTCCCCGCCTTCCAAATATTTGGGCGTCCCAGGGAAGAGAGTCCTAATGCCATGGAAAGCTATCACCTCCACATTGCATCTGTTGCTGCTTCTATAGATGCAATGTGTCTGCACCGCTCCTACTGGAACTATACTGCTCTTCATAAAGTGCCATAGGCCTAAGAGAACCTTTCTGATTAAGCTGTTATGTTGTGATAAAACTCAAAGTGCTTTCAAAGGAAATACAGTCCCTCCCAATCTGAAACATGTTCAAGGCTACAAAAAGCATTCCAAGTAACCCAATTTGATGGGGCAAGGGACTACTGTGCTGGGCAATGAATGCAGACAATATGGCAGCATCTGGACAAAACTTTGCCCAGCTGTCTCTTGACAAGTTTTAGTTTGACCTTATCTAATATATGTGCTTGCTAGCTGTGCATGTGGGTACAGTGCATCTCACCTCCTGATGAGATAAAAAGACCACTGCCATTTTCAAATGCTCCTAAGGAAATCAAATAGCATTTCCTAGTCCTCGAGGAAATTATGGCTAAGCAAAACTTCAGCCTTCAAACTTCAGCCTTTTTTGCTAGAATTACTCCAACAAGTTTATTTAAAAAATGGGAAGGTTTTATTTGGGGTTTTGTAGTCTTCCTATTATAATAAACAGGGATTTTCTCAATGTTTCTTGACTGTCATTTGGGAAGTTATGAGCATGTTAAAAAGGGGTGATATGGGAATGTAACGATAACTGCTAACATGACAATATACAATTTCATATTTGAATATTAGTAGATTACAAGGCTTCAGAACTGTACGGGGAGCGACTAACCTTGACTGCTGGGCTTGTGGGGAGTTCCATTGTGATTCTGCTTGAATGCAGCCATACACATTAGTAGATCCTGCTGGAAGATTAGGGCTGAAGTGTTTCAATGGTCCCAGTGAAGATTTGCAACTCTGTATTGCCTTCTTTCTTCAGCCTTTTTCTTCCAAGTAACCTGTACCACTGACGAAGGGAGCGCCAGCACACCAGTGGTCAAATACAGCACAGCTACTGGACTTGGTAAACATGCACCTTCTAATTATGTGTGAATTTGTGCTGAGCAACTGGGTATAACACATACTGGATCAGATCAAATTTTGAAGTTGATCTGGTCTGAGTTGTTTCTGGAACCATTAAGCTATGTGGAAGATGTATCTCTCCCCACCTGAATTGGTTCAGGAAGGGTTTTTTTTTTTTTTTTTTTTTAATTGAAGCAGGAGGCTTCTTGGGCTAAAAGAGAGAGAGGCAGATGCACACACAGTTCTTTCCCTCCCACCAAAAATTGATCAAATGCAAAACCTGCTAAAAATGTATCTCAGTACAACGGCAGGGATGCTAGCTTACTGCCCATGTTAAAACTGAAATAGAAACTAAATCAACCCCCTTTGAGCCCTTTGCTACTCATTCAGAATGGGTGTGTCTAGACTGGCAAGATTTTGTGCTAAATCATGCCAGTCTAGACGCAGGTGTATAGGAACAGCTTCATGATATTTTTAAAATGTTACATGATGAGCTTCTTTTCATTAAATCTTAGAAATATCAAGTCCTGACTAAGGACGTTAAGGACTAGTTGACTATCTGATAAAATGCTTATTAGATAGTCAGTCGACTAGTCAATTCCCCCCTACTTGCTGCCTCTATCAGATAGAGGCAGCAAAGGAGGGGAGAAGGGAAGGAGAGGGAGTATTTCAAAACGATATATGGGGAGTCCCCAGCTGGTCCAGGTTCTAGCGCAGCATTTTAAAGCAGCAGTGCAGCACAGAGTTGGGGACTCTTGTACATTTCAAAGCTGGCATGCCGTGTGCAACCTGGAGTCAGCAGGACTTCCTGCTGGCCCCGGGCTGCATGCAGAGTTCCACATTCCTCCTTTGAAATGTACAAGAGCACCACGGTAGGCAGATGTGGGCTAATCCTCTCCCATGTTAGGTCTTAGCCTGGCCTCTGACAGAAGCTGGCTTAAAATCTGAAATACAGAGTTTCAATATTCTTTTAAACCCCTTTTTAGCAGTAAGCGTTGTAACGCTCTCTGTTCTTATCCATAGAAATGTTCACTCCCTTTTTTAATCTTGCTGCATTCTTAGCCTCAACATTCTGGGGCAGTCAGTTCCACAGCTTAATTGTACATCCAAAAAATATTTTTTTATCAGTTTGGATTTCCCACTGGTGAATGCCATTGAACGTCCCCCTTGTTCTTGTGTTGTGTGGCAAGGAGAACAAAGGCTCTCTATTTTTTTTCTCTAGACCAATCATTTTATATACTTGTGTCATGTCCTCCCATATTCATCTCCTTTGTAAAGTAAAGACTCTATCTTTTCAATCTTTCTTCCTCTGAGAGTTTTCCCATGTACCTCATCACACTAGTCACCCCTTCTTTGCTCCCCTGCTACTGGTGCAATATCCTAGGACCGTAACAGTACTCCAGCTGAGGCTGTAATTTGGGTTTGTACAAAGGCATTATACTTCCCATAGTATTCTTTATCACTTTCATTCTGAAGCCAAATATCTTGTTCTCTTTTTTGATCCTTGGTTATATCTCAGACACATTAGCCATGAGACAGATCAGATTAAGGCAGAACACCAGATTTCTGAAGAGAAATAAGGGCAATTCCTGAAAGCAGAGCCCTGGCGGGTGTAAATGATTACGAATAGCCATGGGAGCTCTTTCCGCAAGTGCTGATACTGGCATTCTCTGGGCCACATCCAAGTTTGTATTAAGTCAGTCTCACATGCAGGTACAGAGGAGCAGTTGCTAGGACTCTCGAATGCTCAGACTTTGTTGGCTGCATAGCTGCATATCCTGCAAAGCTGCAACTGCTGCAGTACCCCCCCCCAACCTATTGCTATTTCTAATCTGTGCAGTAATGTGCTCCACATGTAATGGAAAGAACAATTGAAAACTTTGCCCCTATCTTAAGCTTTTTATTTGGCCTCTCTGTTCATTCTCTTTAATTGTGTGGCTTTATTGTGTTATAAGCTGTGCTGCAGTGCCCGCAGTAGCAATCGTTTCTTGTGCTGCGCTAGAATGCTGCAAGAAACATCCTGCCTGTACCTCTCTGAAATTACCCATCATTGTTTCAACTGTTCAAGGTTACTTTGATAAACCCTTTTTGAATTCCCCCCTCCTCTTTCCTGAAGATGCCAATGCAGTGGTGATTTCCAACCTAGGCAGCAGTGCCAGAAACTTTAAGCATGGTCCCTTGAGTACCATAAGCTTTTTATTACAGCCCACTAGCATATTGAACCATTACACCACCTTGAACATAAGTGCAAATAAGCATATTGTGACAAACTGCTTCAAACTTCTTTCTAATTTATTATAAAATAAGGGCACAATCTATTACCAAACTGCTTTCTAAAATAATGTTTTCCTTTTACCTCCCTGGATTGTACAGGTCCTATATTAACAACTCCTGGAGAAAAGGATGAAGCAGAGAGTAAACATGCACAATTTTACACTGAACTATGGTTTGTGATATTAATGGCAATTCTAGGTTTGATCCTCTTGGCTGTTTTTCTGTCCTTGGTTCTACGAAGACAAATTAAAAAACAACGGTATACAAGAGAAAGGCCTCCCTTAGTACCACTCCAAAAGCGGACATCGCCAATGACCGTGTACTCACCAGGAAACACCCACATGGTATGTCATGCAAAGCACAATGATGTGTATTTTTATTGTACAGAGAATTACTGTAATGTAACAGATATTACAAAGGATAATATAGCAGACTAAGGACATTAACATACAGTTTAAATATAGTAAAAAGAAAAAGGTGCATATTGCTTCAGCTAAAAGAGTATCTGTATGCCCCAAAACTCAGCTAAGGATACATCTGCACTGCAACACTACTTCGAAATAATAACTAGTGCTAGAACTTAGTCCGTGTCTACACAGCAAAGCAGTTATTTGAAAATAGTGTCAAATACTGCCAAGCTGGAGGACTTCTTACTACGACTCTTGTAACCCTCATTGTAAGAGTAATAAGGGAAGTCGGAGGAAGAGTGCTCTATTTTGAAATAAGTGCTGTGAGATGCTACCTATTTTGAAATAAGCTATGCAATTGACATAGCTCATTTTGCTTAGCTTATTTTGAGTTAAGCCCTGCAGTGTAGATGCACCCTAAGTGGATCTTTGCCCATGAAACTTACTGCTCAAACAAGTCTGTTAGGATACAGCTAGACTTTTTTCCAATTTTTTCTAGACTGGGCCAAATGTTGGAAAAAAAAAAAACCTCTTTTGGAAGCCCCCTTCTTCCTTGTGGAATGAGTAATACAAGGACTTCCAAAAGACCATGTTTGCTCTTTCACAAAAAAAAGTGGAAGAGCAAACACGTTTCCTGGATGTGGAAGTTTTTCCGGGATACCTCTGGTATCCCAGAAAAATTGTGTAGTCTAGACATACCCTTAGTCTCTAAATGGCCACAGGACTCTGCATTATTTCTACGAAACCCAGAAAAAAGTCAAAGTTGTAAACTGGGAGTAAGTGGCTATTATAATTCAAATACGCATTAGAATTTGGGTGGTTTTTCTCTTGGTCAGATACCACAGTGATGAATATGGTGGGAAGACTGTGTTTAAATCTTTGAATGACTCAGGAACAGGACAGCTTCAATTTTATTGTATTACTGGGATAGAATTGCTTCAGATCACACAGAAGCCTGAGGGTATGTCTACACTACCCTCCTAGTTCGAACTAGGAGGGTAATGTAGGCATACCGCACTTGCAAATGAAGCCTGGGATTTGAATTTCCCGGGCTTCATTTGCATAAGCGGGGAGCCGCCATTTTTAAAACCCCGCTGCTTCGAACCCCGTGCAGCGCGGCTACACGGGGCTCGAACTAGGTAGTTTGGACTAGGCTTCCTATTCCGAACTACCGGTACACCTCGTTCCACTAGGAAGCCTAGTCCGAACTACCTAGTTTGAGCCCCATGTAGCCGCGCTGCACGGAGTTCGAACCAGCGGGGTTTTAAAAATGGTGGCTCCCCGCTTATGCTAATGAAGCCCGGGAAATTCAAATCCCGGGCTTCATTTGCAAGTGTGGTATGCCTACATTACCCTCCTAGTTCGAACTAGGAGGGTAGTGTAGACATACCCTGGGTTCTGAAATCAATCACTCTCTCTCTCTCTCTCTCTCTCTGTGTGTGTGTGAGAGGTGTGTGTGAGAGAGAGAGGTTACATAAAATAGCAACCCTGACAGTCTGGAAAATATTTTTAACCTGTACAAGTAAACATAGCAATAGCATGAAGCCACTCAAATCTGTATTTATTCCACAAGTCACAATAATGCACATTGTGATGTCAATTTCAACACTGCAAGTGTGGCTTGTCTTTGACTAAACAACTGACAAATCTAAATGTAGCAATGCTGTTGACTCTCCTCCCTTTTTAATCTTAGTTTGATTCTGTTGCTGAAATGTCCGATTCTGCAAGTAGCGTTACTCTAAAAGGTTTTACAATGCATTTTGAGGTACAGTTAATGAGTGGTGTGTGCAACCAATTCTGAAGTGTTTTGCATGAGTTTCTTGCATGCTGTGTTTTATCATAGCACAACTGTTAGTAGTTGAAAATTCTGTGGCAGATGATCCAAAGTGGTGTATAGCTGCCCCTTTAAGAGTATAGTAAAGCAAGTACATGGTTGCATGTTACTGTGTCAAGTTTGTGAGAACCATTTTAATGCGTTGTCAATTTAATGTGATTTTTTTTACCCAACTTTTTGGAAAACCAGAAAGCAAAAAAGGTCAAAGGAGGTTGGGGACAACTTAGTTAAACAAGATCACTAAATAGTTTCTGAAAAGCTAGTTGCTAAAATTGCCAGAGATTGTCCCATGGCAGATAAGTCAGGTACCACCTACCCTTGAAAGTGTTGCATTAGTTATCTAGCTCTTGGTTCTAAAATGGAATGGCAAGTACTGTGGTGATATGTATCAATTGCATGCTTAACAAGAAATCTTCAAGAGATCACCTTGTTAAACCGCATTGCAGCAAGCCATTGTTTCCACAGGGAACAATAGCTGAAGCTAGTGTTAATGATATCCTGTTATCAGCCTTCAAAAGTCTACAATTATATTACTTTACTCCTGAAATTAACTAATGTTGTAGTAAAGGACTTTATTTTGCAATAGTGAGATTTATTTGTGCTGAAATAGTAATCAAAGTTAAATTATTCCTATTCCAATCCATTACATTTTCTGTGTAAATCTCTCTCAAACATATCCCACCCCCCCAATATTCCTAGGGACTTGCAGATACAAAAATTCCAGGACCCAGCTCTCCTCTGAGTAATCATAGCAATCAAAGTACTTCTGTTTTACGGATACCAAGTCAAAGCCAAATGAGTCATACCTGCTCCCAAGGTTCTTTGCATCGCAGTGTCAGTCAACTTATTGATGTCTATGACAAGAAGTCCCTAATAGAAGATTCTGTGTGGGATACCATTATACATGGTCATGATGGTAGTCTGGTAAGTCCTTGTTTCACAGTTCCATTAGCTAACCATGAACGCATTCACATTTAGCCTTACCTTAGAAACTGAACATTTACCAAGATGTTGGGCAAAACTTCCAAGAGCATCTAGGCCCAGATCCTCAAAAATAATGAGTTAAGTGCCTACATTTCTTTGAGGCTCTAAATCCTATTTTCAGAAGCAGCTAAGTCACTTCTGAACATCAGACTTCAGCTCATGAGTCACAAAGATGGTTTTGAGAATGTTACCTGTTATTTTACAGAATTAAGCCACTGTATACACTGGACACTTTTATTCCATTTTGCATGTGACAACAGCACAGAAAACATGGCACTCACTGAGTTGTTTCAATAATCCATTAGTTATGTGACTCATGCACAGTTTTTAAACTGATATACCTTAAAACAGTACAATCCATTAGAGTGGATGTAATTAGACCACAATGAAGGTGCGTACACAATTCCTGGTTATTAACCTAAACGTATAGGAATAAATAGCTTCCATACCACAGAGGGGCAGGAGGAAGGGAAGAGGCATTAAATTAAACTATACTCAAAGCCCTCACCAAAATAGTAAAGGGAGTACAAAAGCTGCATATAAACCAGGTCTCAGCATGAATCAGTTCAATAATGTTGTCAAGTAGTGTGACTGTGTATAGCAAGTCTATTTTCACCAAATGTGTTATTCCTGGGTCTGTTTATTTTGATCTATAAATAGGTCAGTATTTATCATTCTCTAAATTTTGACTTAATTTACTTGCTGTTTTTCTCCACCTAGTACATGGATAATGAAGACCTTGTGAATGCTATGAAAGGCTTCAGTACAGTAACTAAAGAACATACAACTTTCACTGACACCCACTTGTGATACTTATTTGGAGTAAGTAACCCATAGAAGCTGAAGGAGCACAAAATCTTGGCTTTGTTCATCTTGTAGACATTCACTTCCAATACAATGGTTTGGGGATTATGTTGTAAAAGGTGTGTCTAGTGGAATGCAGTATGAATGCATTTTCTAGGAGTACTGTTATAACAGCCAAGAATACAGTTATGTATTGTAAATGTGCTCTCTACAGTGTTATACATTTACTACAGCTATTGTACAGTAAATTTCAAAAGGGGTTATCCTATTAAGTGTACATTGTTATGTTATAGTACTGACAAAACTTTAATAAAATAAATTATTTACATTTAAATAACCAGTATAGTATACAGAGAAGTTTCACAAACACTTAACTGCTGCACATATCTAATCTTGCAACTTTAGTCATGTTTCATTGTAGTATGCTGGGATGGAAATTTATTTTCAGTGGAGGAAAAGAAACAGATTTTTGTCAACAGCATGTATATAAAAATTGAAGTTGCAACATAGAATAAATTTAGATCTGTTCTTAAGAACATCACAATCCCGTTTGATTATTTTAATTTAAGACAACAAAGGAGAGTCAGTCAATTCTGTCTATGAAATATTGCTATAGGTGCAAACTCACAGAAAACGTGTGTAGTTGCCCATCCAGTCATAAACTCTAAAATGTTCCTGTACATTTCAATCTACTTTTATTCACAACTGACAGGAGGTTGATTTAAAATCACTGAAGCTGTGATCCGGTGACATTTTGATTACTCTTTTTCCCAAAATAAGAATTGAGGGTATTCAGAACTTCCCATCAGACTGTGCAAAAGTACATTTGATATTTATTAAAATTTACCAGCTCTCTTATGTTGACCTTACAGAAATAAAACAGGCTGCTAGCACTACCATATTTAAAAAAAACCCTCATTCTTATTAAATCTGTGGAGGATCAGCCACTTCAACATTTAGCATTGTGATGAAGCCTCTCCCCGGTAACACCCAAGAATAGTTATGCATTTGGCAGATTGTTATATTTTGCAACTGGAACTTGCTTTTAGAAATTTGAAATGCAAATGTTACCAAATTCAGAAAGAATGTGACAAAAAAGTGGTAAAAACCAACCTATACAGTAAGCATCACTGGAAAGAACAGAAGAGCTACAACTTTGCTTTAAACAGAGTCTCATTTGATTTTATCTTCTGTCCAAACAGCTGGAAGTAAGACTGAATACCTTCAAACTGAATATCAGGGTCACTAGAGGAAGCCTGTTTGCTGTAATGTGAACAATGATTGCGAGTGTTTGTTTGATCAGACCTTAGAGCAAGGTGGGCAATAATTTTTGCAGAGGGGACCATTTCACTAATTTTGGTAGCAGTTGTGAGCCAGCTCTGCTTCTCCACCCCCAGTTAAAGTGGGGCCTCAGACAGAAGAGGTGTGGAGCAGCAAGCAAAAGGGGCAGTTCCTCTAGCCCCCACGGATCTCTGGCAGGGGAAGGAGACTTCATGCACTCCCCCACTCCCAGGACAGTCAGGACCTGGAGGTGGGGCAGTGTGTGAAGACATTTGTTCAAAATGTGTGGTTGCTCCCTCGGGGCACTGTGCACACCTGGCAGGAGGAGAGTGCCCCCAGCTGCTTTAAACAGCAGATGACTTTGCCCACTCACATGCCCCCTTAGTCTTAGCTGAACTGGGAGTGGGCAAAGTGGCAGAGTAGGCCACGGGCTGGATCAAACAGCTTGGCAGGCTGCATTTTGCCTACTTATACCTTAGGGCTAGACAGGATTCTGCTCCTCCCTTCCCTATGTCAAACTTTAATTTACATGAGGACTATTTGTAAACAACAGTAAGTAAAGCTTCAAAATAAGTAGGGAGGCAGAACTCAAGTAGTGGCTGTTCATGTTCTTGCTACAATGTAATCAATTATATAATACTTGCCATTACTTACAGGCTGCGTCTAGACTGCCAAGTTTTTCCGCAAAAGCATGTGCTTTTGCGGAAAAACTTGCCAGCTGTCTACACTGGCTGCTTGAATTTGCGCAAGAACACTGACGATCTAATGTAAGATTGTCAGTGCTCTTGAGCAAATACTATGCTGCTCCTGTTTGGGGAAAAAGCCCTCTTGCACAAATGTATTTGTGCAAGAGGGTCAGTGTAGACAGCTAAAAACTGTTTTGCGCAAAAAAGCACCGATGGAGAAAATGGCGATCAGGGCTTTCTTGCGCAAAACCATGTCTAGATTGGCAAAGAAGCTTTTCCGCAAAAAGTGCTTTTGCGAAAAAGTGTCCGTGACAATCTAGACTATCTTTTCCGCAAATGCTTTTAACGGAAAAACTTTTTCGTTAAAAGCATTTGCAGAAAAGCATTTGCTGGAAAATCATGCCAGTCTAGATGCAGCCATATAGTATAGATAAACTCTACTAGAGTAGCTTAATTATTTTTGTTGTAGAGAGAAAGCATTGCATAGTTCAAAATGTAGTAATTCATTCATTTTCAAGAGTGTAGGAGTCTATTGTGCCTGTAAATTAATTTGAAAATATAGAATAAAAGATTACATCTAAATATGATTTAAGTATATCTGTTACCACATACTATAAAGAGCAAAACTTAGGCTGAATGTACAAGCCTGATATTAGTGTTGCAATAAGAAAGTGGTGACTTTGTACTACCTTTTCTCCAGTCTATTTAGCAACAGAAAGTTCAAAACAAACGTGATAAAGAACTGTGTGGTTTGAAATTGAAAGCTGAATCACAGGATTGATCAACAGTTGACATTTATAATGATAGTATTCCTACCCTACAGATCAATTCATAAATGAGCTACTTTATAGGGACTGATTTATTGATAAAACATGTACATTTGACCAGTCATCTTATTTCACATACTTGATTTTAGTATTATGTAAACTTTATCAGAAGATTTTTTTCTCCAATGAATAAGCACATTTTTAGACTGTGGAAATATTTTATCTGGAAATGTCCCAAATATACAACTGACATTATTGCGCAGCATACCAGATACAAATGGAAACTTATTCAGGTGCAGCACTTCCTGTTTATTCTTGCTGAGGTATCCTTTCATGAGAGATCATGTCTGAAGAGCAGCATCTTTATTTTGCATTTTAAAACCTGAATGAAATCATGTGAAACTGAGCATGAGTTGCTGACTTGTACTATGAACTGTCCTAGCAATAGAACTAGCATGCATAGAGCAACAGTTCTAAGAGCCATTTGAAAGTGGATCTAAAGTTAGCTTCAGTGAGTGGAAGGGAATGAAATTATTAAAATTGTGAGCAATTCTGAGCTTTGTATAAGTAAAGGAAAATAATAGCACACACTTATTTACATAGACTGCTATAACTATATTGGTGCATTGATTACATAAAGTTAAGTAGATTGAAACTTACTGTAATAAATATTACCCACATTAATTTGAAAGAACATAAAGCTGAAGAAACCACCAAGAATCAGGTCCCACTGAGAAAGAGTATTAGATAGTCCCTCCCTAGCAGAGCTTACAATTTAAGCAGACACAGGGTAGAGAAAGCAATGAGTGAACAAGATAATAGGAGCAAACATCCATTTTTTTTTCTTTTGGAGAGGAGCTAAATGGAAAGATGACAGGGCAGGTGTGGTGAAACCGAGGTGAAAGGCACCGTTAGGGAGGGGGGAAATAGGAGGGTTGGAGCAAAGAGCCAATAAGCACAGTGGCAACACAAAGTCCAGTTAAAACTAGAAAATTCTAAAGCTCCCTGCTTTAGTCCTTCCTACAGCTATTCTTATAGACTGAATGGACAAGATTCCCTCCAGAATTTGCAGGTGCAGATGGAAAGTCTTCTCTACACAGTTCTGGTGTTCAATTTACTCCCTCACAATAGTGCAGTGGTCCTTCCTTTGGCTGCTCCTTGCAGCTACAGTGTCAAACTTACATTCACAAAGTAAAGTTGTATGGGATACATCAGTTAAGGCCCACTTTAATTAAAGTTTAGTACTAAAGTAGCTGTAAGCAAGACGGGGGGGGGGGGGGGGGGGACTTCTATCCAGCATTTCTAGCCAAGTTCTGAAACTCCCATGATCTGGAAGAATCATGTGCAGCAGCAAGCTTAAAAGAGGAATATGTGAATAACCTAGTAAGTTTTCTAACAAGAAATATCTAATCTACTTCTTAGTGTCATATTACAGAAATAAAGCAAAATGTGTACTTTTTTTCCTCTCCATGAGTGGCTATAGTTTATAATTTCAAGTATTTGAAAGTTCTGTAGAGAGTACTGAGGAAAAAAGTACAGGTAAACAACATTACTTTGTATTTTAATATCAGGACAAATATATGCAAAATAATTTTAGAGCATCTAAGCATAAGACTTTGAATTTCAGTTTCATAAACAAAGGATTGAGCACATAAAATTTGTCAATACAAAAAATAGTAGCTCTACAAACAAGGCAAACTTCAAAAACAGCAGCTTTTATAATTAATGAGAAAACTAGCTGGATCATAAAAGCTCTATTTTATATCATCTTGAAGAAGGTGAAAGGGCAAGGTTTGTAGTCACTTGAATGACAGGCATTTAATTTTTTGGTGCTTGCGAAAGTAAGGTCCAGTAATGGAACTCAGTTATCCTTAATAGAAAATTCTTCCTAAAACAAATATTGTAGTGCATGCTAGACTGCATTAAATAGGACTATACATTAATGTTTTGTACCTAGTATTGTTTAGCTTTATACAATTAAGAAAATGAAGTACATAGAGTATTTTTGTTGGTTGTGCTGTAAACACAAGTTTTTGAGATGTAATATGAAAGCTCTTATTACAGTTTTAACTTTCAGTCAGAGACACTCAAATGAAGCCTTTTTATATGATAAATATGTAGTGTAAAGTTACATCCAGTTACGTGTTTAACTTTCATCTCAAACACAAACGTACATCATTGTAGGCATTTTCATAAGCTGTAGTCTTGGCAGGAAGAATCACTTTTCTTGTGGCGTGGAGACGTGGTAGTCTTTGTGGGTGATGGCGATGCTGTACCAGGTGATTCAGGCCCTCCTTCTGCAATAATTGGCGAAGACACCAGAAGAGGTACCTTCTTTCTCCCTAGGAACCCTCCTCCATCAAATCCACTTTTCTTTTTATTCTCTACTTTGTTCTCATTTTCATCATCTGGCCCTCTTTTCTTCACTTCTGAAGAGTTTTCAGGCATTTTCTGAACCTCTGCCCCACCATCTGATATTTTAGCAGCTCTTACTTCAAGTACTGCTGCCTTTTTGTCTGTTGAATTGCTCTCACCTGCTGCTTTCTTCATTTCAGCTTGTATTAGACTCAAATTGCCAGTCTCAGGGACAACCTTGTCCACCACACTTTTGTTCATATTAAAAGTCTGAAAATCCCTGTAACTGTGAAAGCTCTCGGTTCGTCTTGCCCTTGCTAATAGAGGGCTCTCTCTATATGGTCTTACTGAGCCATATGTAGCAGCTTCATGGATGGTTTCATGATGCTGTAACTGGAGGCTGAAAATATAGTCAATAGTAAAACATTTCTCCCTCCTCTCTCATGTCACCAGTTACAACAAATAATGATGCTAACACACACACACACACACACACACACACACACACACACACACACACACACACACACACACACACACACACACACACACACACACACACAAATGGGTTTAGCTTTAAAAAGCAAGAAACATGCTGTGGGTTGTTTCTTCGCTCTAGCCAAACAGAAAATCATTTGGAATTTGTGAAAGGTATACTGGGTTCCCTAGATGTATTTAGAGCATACACATATAAATCCATGGGAATAACACTTCTGAACACCTGAGAATGGACATCCTGTCAACTGCATGCAAACTACCGGAAGAAAAATATGGTTTTTGAGGGAGGATGTTTCCTACTGTGGACATTTCAGAACTATTAACACTGAAGTATCCACGGCTGTGCTTATCCTATTATTGGCAGTGGAATGTGCTCAGGATTTCCAGCTTGTCTATCTCTGTAATCAGGGGCTCACTCAGTCCCTAAATTGTACACACACAATTCCAATGGGAGTAATGTTGCCACAACATCGGGGCACATGTTTGGGTGTCCAAATATGGTTTAAGGGGTACCTAAAATTAGACACTTGAGTTTGAAAGTTCTTGCCCAAGAACACAGAGCTGATAGTGTATCCTGTGGATCTTTGGCCTACCTCGAGCTTGATTCCCGCAGCCGGCTTTGCTGAACTACTGAAGTGGCTGGACTGATGTTAGGAGTAGCGCAGCGTGACGTGCTCAGATCACACTGATCAAGCAATTTAAGCAGCTCTTCTTCTGTTGGACCACCTACATCTTAGAAAATAACAATAACGGTCACTGATGACTTCTAATGGAAGCATTTGAGCCCAAAAAAGTTCTGCTACATTACAACCTACCCTTGTCTTCACTTTTATTAACCATGTCCATCGCTGTGGTCAAATCCCACATCTGAATACTGCCATTTGAATGACCGGTAAAGAGATAACGTCGTGGTCTTGAGCCCATCCTACTAGATCCTTCACATTCCCGTACAGTAAATGAAGAAATTGTGGTACAGTCTACAGCCTGGATCTCACATATTCTACAAAAAGGCATTTAACACAATTACAGATTATAAACCTAACTATATAGTATCACATACCCTGGAGGACAATTTTGAGGCTTAATTTATTGAGATTTGTGATCACTGGAAGGTGTTATGATAAGTTTTATATTTTACACCTTCCATTTTAACACCCATTTCTAACTCAAATTTTTGCAATTAACTTATCACTTTTAGTAGGGTTCCAAAAGAAAGGGGTAAAAATATAGATTAGTTGCTAGACATTTAAACAACACAAGCTTCCTGCTTTCTTATGGAACCCAGGCTGCAGATTTTGGGATTCTAGGTTTACATGTACTTCTCCAGAAAGTTCTGGGATCATGGATGTGTTCAAAGCCAGCAAAGTATTGTACATAACAGTATGAAATTTCTAACTGCTGTCAGTTTTTAAAGTTTATTGAACAAGTTTCTTCAAACATGTCACAGGTACTTGTTCTCACAGAGAAACAAAATCCAGGGCAACTCTGCATTTAACAACTAACCAGTTTAAGCAAAGAGTTTATTTAAATTCAGAAAATGTCACACCAAGATGAAAATGAGGTATGGAATGAAATGACAAACTGTTATAGTAGCTGTGATGTCACTGATCCCACCAGTGAAATCAGGAAGCCTGGAACTTGGGGATCTTAGTCACATATTTCTTGTTCCTACTTACAGCCTAAAGTTGTTTAGTTTTTTTTTTAAACACTTAAGGACAGATTTCATTACTATCATAGCCTATGAGAGAACCACCATACTGTGCATGTAGTTACAGTAAAACTCCAGTGGTCTGGCATCCAATGGTCTGGCACCATCTGGAACCCGGAAGTGCTCCGGGCAGCTGGACAATTGGAGCTGCTCTGCCCCCAGCTTCCCCGATTCAGCCGCTGCTGAAACTGACCAGCGGCTGACTCGAAGAAGTCAGGGGCAGAGCAGCTGGGGTGCTGCCGGGTTGGTCCCCTAGCGCCGCCCCTCGGCGCTGCGGGACCAACCCAGCAGCACCTCAACTGCTCTGCTCTGGGCTTCCCCGAGTCAGCCGCTGGTCAGTTTCAGCAGCGGCTTACTTGGGGATGCCTGGGGCAGAGCAGCTGGAGTGCTGCCGGGTTGGTCCCGCAGCACCAAGGGCGCATCCCCTCCACTGTACCCCAGATCCCTCATAGCCCCCCCTTCCAGCATATCTGATAATCCAGCACCCCCGGGGTCTTCAAGGTGCCAGATTATCGGAAGTTTACTGTACATTGCAAGGAACTGAGAGACAAGCCAGAGTCTGAATCTATAACAGTTCCAGAGCAAGAAGCAATATGCTAACGTGTACTCAAGACTCTCAGTGTTGTAGAGATGTTTGTTCCAGACATTAGCCTGGGGCAAGCTGCTGTGCTGCAGACTCAATCTGGCTTGCCAGGCAGAAATTTAATGTGTTGACAAGCTCTAGGAGTCAGTCTTCCAATACAGCCCATTGTACATATCCTCTTTGCACTTCTACTATGGTTTTAGAAACAAGATTTTTTCTGTAAGCAAAATCTTTATATAGTTGGCAAAACAAAACAAATAGAATTTTCAAACTGACCTTTTTCCTCCTGCATTGCATTAAAGGGAAGAAAAAATGGCTAAGCAATAGGAAACCCTCTTTTCCTTAACTATTGCTATACTACAGCATCAAAATCTTAAACTGTGGCTTAATTAAGTTATCAAGGAGGAATAGTTTGATTAGAATACAAAATCTGCCATAGCATAAAAAGACAGGGAACAAAAAACAGGTCAGAGTTGAAAATAGTTTTGAGTTATTACTTTATTAAAATTTATTCTAATAGGACACCAATTCTAATAAACATTTGGCAGCTTCTTCACTGTGTATGCATAGAACATTAAGTCATAGTGATTTATAACATTCATTGGGACAATAATTTGGCCTACAACCATATTACAGGCTTCTAATGCTATTTTTGTTTAAAAACAAACAAGCTGTCAAATGAATAGCCTAGGTACATGGAAAACGTACTCCTGATTAATTCCTTTAACAGTTACTTATGACTATATGTAATGAACTTTGAGGCAAACACGATTGATTCTCTTAGAGTTTTTATTCATTACAGGACTGAGCAAGAAAGAACTATAGTCCATAAATATTGGGTACTGGTGGACTACTATTAACAGTCATGGCAATAGTAGCAGTTGCAATTTAAAAAATAGCACTAGTTTTAAAAACTAGTATCCAAGGCATTGCAGATCATGTTAGCTACTGCCATCCCAGCTTTGGCTTTCATTTATTTTAAAAAGTGAGCACAATATCAGTTTCTTTATGAAAGTTAACAATACACACCAACACATAGAAGACCGCTTTAATATCAGGGACATAATTAAGTATCCAATAAAAAAATAGCAATAATTGGCCTGAAGCAGCTTGCATTTAACTTTCAAAGTACGACTTTGTCATGATATAAGTGAAACCCAAATTGATTTCATATAACCCCCATCCAAGGCTAACCAGCACTTTCAAATATTTATTAAGCCTCAAAATATCCCTGGAAGATAGTGTATACCCATTTTACATATAGGTAAAGAGAGACACCTTCATTAGCTGAAGGTCACAGTGAATTAACAGCAATGCCAGAAAAACAGCTTAGAAGAGTGCTGGTTCCCAATTTCCATTTTTACTCAGTAAATGGAAATTAGCAATAGTGAAACAAAAAGTCTATTCAAATCTTCTATCCCCAAGGCACTGCGTCAATTAATTCTACAAGGTCTTTTTTCAAGAAATACATTGTATAGTAAAAGCCAAAAGTGTTAAAACAATTTTTCAGGTTTCCTTTCAGCCATCTGACGATTACACTTTCTATGCTTGTCTGAAATAATTCTTTTATTTACGAATCTTTTTCTGATAAAGTAAAAAGCAAAAGCAAACACCAGTGTTCCCTGTAATCCGGGTGCTTGTGCGGCTGCTCTGGTGAAATGCTACCCAGCTGTTTAGCAGAGCACCCATAGATAGGTTTTGTGTTTCTATTGGTGCTGCACATAAAAAATTATTCTGTACATGGACTGAAAAAGTTAGAGGGAACATTGCCAGGCACTCCTTATTGTTGGCAATGATAATGAAACCAGAGAACCTGTATTTTTACATTAAAGTGATTAAAACAGTTATATACTCACTTGAAACGTGTTCTAAATAGAGCATCCATTGCTCTGACTTGCTAGCATAAGCATCAATGCCAACAATATTCATGTGACCTCTTGGATATGTACAATAAGTGGATTTGCCTCAGAATCATAGAGCTGGAAGAGACCTCAGAAGGCCATCAAATCCCAATTAAATCAACCCAGCCAGGGCTTTGTCAAGCCAAGACTTAAACACCTCTAGGGATGGAGACTCCACTACTTCCCTAGGTAACCCATTCAAGTGCTTCATCACCCTCCTAGTGAAATAGTTTTTCCTAATATCCAACCTGGACCTTTCCCACTGCAACTTGAGACCATTGCTCCTTGTTCTGCAATCCATCACTACCGCAAACAGCGTTTCTCCAGCCTCTTTGGAACCTCCCTTAGGGTATGTCTACACTAGCCACCTTAGTTCGAACTACGGTGGCTAATGTAGTCATTCGAACTTGCAAATGAAGCCCGGGATTAAAATATCTCAGGCTTTATTTACATGTTTCCAGGCGCCGACATTTTTAAATGATCGGTGGTTCAGACTCCCTGCCCGTGGCTACACGCAGAATGGGCTAGGTAGTTCGAACTAAAGCCCCTAATTCGAGGAGTAACAGTAGCCCAAATTAGGGGCTTTCGTTCGAACTACCTAGCCCGTGCCGCGTGTAGCCGCGGGCAGGGAGTCCGAACCACCGGGCATTTAAAAATGGCAGCTCCCGGGAAAAGAACGGTTACTTACCTGTAACTGTTGTTCTTCGAGATGTGTTGCTCATGTCCATTCGAATTAGGTGTGCGCAGCGCGTGCACTGTGTCTTCCGAAGCGTTTTCCCTAGCTGTACCCGTAGCGCCGGCAGGGCGGGGCATACGTACCCCTGCCAGCACTGCCCCACCTCAGTTCCTTCTTACCGCACGTAATGGTCGTTGGAGCGTGTCTCTCTCAGCTTAGTTAATGGTTCCTGTTCCTCTTAGCACTGTAAATAGTTCAATTAGTTAGGTAATTAGTGTCTACTTCGTTCTTTGTTCTTCCTCCCCCTTCAGGGGTGAGGAATGCCAGGGCCGCAAGGCGTGCACTGTCTGCGCAAAGTTCATGCCCAAAGGAGACCCACACGACAGCTGTCTGAAGTGTCTGGGTGAGAGCCTCCTCACAGACTCCTGTAAGATCTGTAAGTCTTTCAAGCCACGCACTAAAAGGGAGAGAGTCTCTCGCCTAAAACTTCTCCTCATGGAGACGGCTTTACAGACGGCACCAACTAGCCACCCTACGGTGCGCAGTGCACCGATCTCTCTCCGGCATTGAAGAGGGCGAGAGTCTCGCAGGAGGTCCCCGTCTCGGAAGACCACACCGGCCCTGCACCGTGGTGCCGACTCACCGGTGCATGCATCCTCTGCGGTGCGGCGTAAGCGAGCAGAACGCCCCTCTAGCCCAGGGCAATTGTCCCCGCACTGCCCGTCCACGCCGGACACCTTTGAGGCTGCACAGGACCTCATCAGTCTCACCACCTCCCCTCCATCGTCGGTTGAGGCAGAAGGGTCGAGGTCGCCTACGCCAGAGGCCGTGTTGGCTCGGGCTTCGCCTCCGCACCGGCATGACCGGCAGGCTCAGGCCCATTATGTGCCGGGACCGTCCCCAGTGGGACCGGTACCGCTTGTGTCGGCATCGACGCAGTTCTCGACGCCGGCTCCTAAGCCTCACTCGGCACCCGACTGGGCTCGATCCCCATTGGTGTTGGGTTCTCTCCTGGCCCCTCGTTTGGCTGCACCGGTGCCGTACCACCCTAGCCTTGGGGCAACATCTGTGGCACCGTCACCTTCGACGCCGGCTCAGAATACCTTTCAGGGACTGTGCCTCCAATCATTGGCACCGAGCTCTTCAGCACCGACGCATGTCTCGGCACCATCGCAAGCACTGGCACCGACCACGTGGACCTTGCCAGTGCCCCAGCCGACAGCGATGTCGTCCTCTTCAGGGTTTGTCTCGGCACCAGAGATGCAACCGGCACCGGGACTGGGCCTCCCGGCACCTCTTTCGGCACCAACACCGTTTTCTGCACCGGGTCTGGGTCCCCCGGTGTCGCAACAACCGTCGGTTCCCCCGGTACCGCTGCATGATTCGGCTCCCTATGTGCCGCAACAGCCTACTGTTCTCCCGGTGCCGCAACAGCCACCGGTACCGGCACGTCCCCACCGTGTACATGCCGACAAGCCCGAGTCCATGGCCAGGTTTGCCCCTCTGTTGGTTACAGGTCACTCCTCGTCGGCACCTCCCTGGCCAGAGTCCGATTATTCTTCGGATTCCGATGCGACATCCCTCAGGTCAGGATCTTCGGGAGCCTCTTCGGCCCATAGATCCCGTTCCCGGCACCAACGCATTTAAAAATGGCGGTGCCCAGGAACATGCAAATAAAGCCCGGGATATTTAAATCCCAGGCTTCATTTGCAAGTTCGAATGACTACATTAGCCACCCTAGTTCCAACTAGGGTGGCTAGTGTAGACATACCCTTAAGGAAGTTGAAGGCTGCTATCAAATTCCCCTTCACTCTTCTCTTCTGAAGACTAAATAGACCCAACTCCTTCAGCCTCTCCTCATAGGTCATATGTTCCAGCCCCCTAATCATTTTGGTTGCCCTCAGCTGGACCCTCTCCAATGCATCCACATCCTTCCTGTAATTGGGGGCCCAGAACTGGACACAATACTCCAGATGTGGCCTCACCAGAGCCGAATAAAGAGGAATAATCACATCTCGGGATCTACTGGCAATGCTCCTCTTAATGCAACCTAATATGCCATTAGCCTTCTTGGCTACAAGAGCACACTGTTGACTCATATCCAGCTTCTCATCCATTGTCTGCAGAAATGCAACAACAGATAACTATCTGTTCATGTAAGATCAGACTAGTGCTTTTACCTTTTCCCAGTAGAAGACAACCTCACAAAGAGTTTATTAGTGACAGGAACAACTTTTTGGATGAACACTTGTTGATCATCACGCTCACCAAATGGTCCTGTAGTTAGAAAAAGAAATAAGTATTTCAAACACATTACTCTGAAAAGTTATTGGAAAAAAAAATCTAACCATTCCCATCCTGTCTAGAAATACAGAATTTCTCACACAGATTCAATCTCATTAAAATGAACCAGGAATCTCAATGATTTGTCTTTCAGCAAAATATAGCATTACTATGCATTGTGATGTGTAACTACCAACAGTCCCAATGAAACACCCAAACTGGAGGGCTATCCAGTTATGTTTAGTAATTCTGAACTACCAAGGAAAATGGTGACCTTTATACTGAAAAAAATCAATCAATTTTATTCATTTTTGTTTTTAAAAATAAACCTCTCTATATTAGAGTCATGGAAATTACAGAAAGTATAGTTATGATGTACTGAAAGAAAATATTTATGGGATCTGAAATATGATTTGGGATTCATCACCTCTTGGTCACTAATATGAATTAGGGAAGTAAAAAAGAGTAGTCAATTAGTCGGTTACCCAATAAGCCAGATAGTCACGCCGACTACTCGCATTCCCTGCCTTGCTTCCTCTCTCTCAGAGGCAGCAAGCGGGAGAGGGGAGCAGGAGCTGGTACTGGGCGCAGGAACCGGATTTAGCAGTTTCCCCCCCTCTCATGCTGTTGCCTCTCTCAGCCCGAGACCTCCTGCGCATAGGGGCTGCTGCCAGAGTAGCTTTCTCTGCTCCTCCTGTGCTGCTGCCTCAGAGATGCAGCAGTGGGAGGAGGCAAGCGGCACCGTGGAGAGCAGCCATGAAGAGAAGCTACTCTGCAGCATCCCCTCTGCTGGCAAACTCCCCTAACCCTCATGGACAGGGGCTGCTGGACCCAGTGTGAGCCAGGACGGAGCAAGCCCAGTTCAGTTCTGGTTTGTACTAGGTATAGGAGCTACCCCCATTGCAGCTCTGAAGTTTAAATGTAACAGAAGCCAGGCTGCCTGCGTGCCTGACTCTTACTACATTTCAACCGAAGAGCTGCAGCAGGGATAGCTCCTCCTGAGTGCCTTCCCTTATCGACTAATCATGTATTTGACTACACGATTACCTAAACACCTGCCTCTTAACATCTTTAATACGAATGTGACCAAGTTTTCTATAGTCTTATTTTTCCAGTATTGCTCAGCACACCTGTACCTCCCTCTAATGTCAAGGGAGGTGAAGGTGCTTCATAATGTGTAACACTCTGTACTTGTTCAATACCCCCAGAATACAGACACTGTAAAAAGTTACAAGCAAATTGTTATCAGTATACATATTATAAGATGATCTGGAAGCTCAATCAAGAATCGGTGTTCTAGTGGGTTAAGGTGCTGTAATAATACACTATTAAAAGACAGACCTTGCCACAGAAAGCACACAGTTCAGTACTATAATAATCTTTTGATGGATAAAAAGCAAAGGTGAATGGCTTCTCAGTTTGCCACATGCCTACCCATTCAGTGTTGTGTTAGCATCATGCTACAGCAGATGCAATGTTAGCCCTAAGTAAAGACTTTCACAATTCTGTTGGGTTTGTGACCATTTCAATGTAGATTTCAAATGCAATATGAAAAGAATGTTAAATATTACTCACAATATTTTTTAATTTACAAAATGTGATTGCCCATCACACGTGCCACAATATTATCAAAATGCAAGCGGACTATGCTGTAATTACTCAAGTGTAAATCAGACTCTCACACTGTATGTCAATGGAGTCACATGAATGTGATGAGAGCAGAATCAGGCTAAATGCCTTCAGTGAGTTCACTAGCCCTCAAAGTCCAGTACCCAGTAATGGAAAAACATTTTGCCTACCTATGTCATTTCCAGAAGAGTAACTACCATGGCTCTCTGTTTCTTCCAAGGATAAGATTTTAAATGAAGCTAAGGGAGTAGACCCTGGTTGTGTGGAAATCATTCCTCTGAATCGAGTCACTGTCCATGTCCGAACATGGTTGTTGTCAGCACAAACTAAAAAAATAAATAAATAGGAATATTTAAAACAGATGGAAGATTGTTTTTTGAAACACTTTTTAATTTGTAAGACATAACATTTACGAGGTAATCAAAATTATCTGATCTCTCACTGAGATTATCTGATCTTCTCAGAGTATTTCTACACAGCAACTAGACACTCACGACTGGCCCATGACAGCTGACTTCAGGCAAGAACTTTTTCACTGCTGTATAGACTTCCAGGCTAATGCTGGAGCCTGGAATCTAGGACTCTTCAAGGGTTTTTCTTTGCTGTGCAAACAGATCCTCAATAGTCAAAAAACATTAATGTCCAAGCAAGCTAAACACTGGAATAAATTGCCTAGAGATGTTGTGGAATCTCAATCTCTGGAGATATTTAAGAGCAGGTTAAATAAACAACTATCAGTGATGGTCTTGACGGTACTGGATCCGGCCGTGAGGGCAGGGGACTGGACTCGATGACCTCTCGAGGTCCCTTCCAGTTCTAATGTTCTATGATTCTAAGTTCAATAAAAGGCATTCAATCAACTAAAATAACAAAATGAGAGGAAATTGTGGTCGTCAACAGTTAAATTATTTAATATGTTTTCTGGAGACAAAATGCTTAAGAAAGCTTTAAAATTAGCAATGCATGCCAAAGAAATTTGGAATTTAAAAAGTTAAAAATATTTGAAAACTGGGTCCTATGCATAATGCATATGCTCTCCAACTCCTGACTTCTAACAGGTATTTGCTTTGGTTGTAGGTAAAACAATTCACTGAGCTTTTCTGCCTTGGTTTTCCCATCTATAAAGTAGGACTAAAACCACTTACAGTACTCTGCTGTTGTAATGTTTAATTAACACGTGAAAGTACTACATCTTACTGTTGTAGTCTCTTATTGAAGAGACAAGGTGGGAAAAGTAATGCTATGTAACTGAAAGTTTGTCCCTCTCACCAAGAGAAATTGGTACAATACTCCTGGGGGAATTTTGTGCCAATGCACAATGCAGAATTTGGTGTGTTCCCTGTAGAATTGGCATTGCAGCGTGCAGGCTGAGAATGTTAAATTACAGTTATCTGGCTAATCTGATTTGTATTGACTACATTATTAGTCAATAAGGACCGCTTTGCAGAGCCACAGCAGAGCTCGGCTTGAGCTGGGACTGAGCAATCCTGGCTCGTGCCAGCTCCAGGAGCCATCCCCACTGCGGCTCTGCATTTTAAATGTATGAAGAGCTACCCAGCTATCACTACATTTAAAATGCAGAACCTCAGCATCCTGGACTAGCACGAGCTGGGACTGCTTGCACTGAGTCCAGAAGCCCCTGTTCACGACGGACAGCTCCCCACTGGAACCCTCGCAGCAGCCTCCCCTATCTACCCCCCACTATCTCTGATAGAGGCAGCGGGAGGGAGGGGGCACCGTGAGACAGTGCTGGAGGGAACTGGCTTTTAAGCCGGTTCCCCCCAGCACTGGCTCCTGCTACCCCCCCTCCCTTGCAGCAAAGGAGGAATGGGGGGGAAGCAAGTAGTAGACACTCTAGTCCAGTGGTTCTCAACGTGGGCCATATGGCTTCCCAGGGGCCCACATGGAATAAAACGGAACATTGGGGGCCACAGTAAGTTTCTGAGGGGGCTACTCAAACTTAACTGCCAGGCATATGATGAATGAGGCTCAGAAGGGGGCCATGAGCAAAAAAAGGTTGAGAAACATTGCTCTAGTCGATGACTCGCTAACATCCCTAAGGCAGACTGCAGTTTCCAGATAAGACAGCTCCATCTGATCTCATGGTGTGGCCAGAGCCACCCTCCTCCCCCACAAGTAACAGCCCTAGCTGCAGGTAGGAACTACTGTTTTCCAGGAAGAGAGAGCAAGGAAGTGCATTACTCAAGCTGTTTCAGAAGCAACTAAATTTTGAAATGGAGCCGCCCACTAAGAGCCCAGTGAGACAGTAATGAAGCTGTGTGGAACAACAGCTGGACTCTAGGAGCTGGGGGAGGAAGGTTGCAGAAAACTGGGCTAAGGTGGTGCTCTACAGCTAGGCTCTTTTGTGACTAGGCTCCTATGACTAGGCTTTCAAGAGGAGGACATGCAGGAGACAGCTGTGGGGGCACCTACAAGCCCTCCAGCATCCCCCAAATATCCCCTTTTATTCCTCCAACACTCCATAACTGATTCCCCCCCCCCATCCCTTCTCTCCCATCCCAACCAATGTGCTTTATTTGGGACCCTAAAGTAGGAGGGTGGAGCAAAAAAACCCTCAAAAATGACTAAAAAACTGGGAGGGGGCAGAGTTTTCCGCCAATATGTGTCCAGCTGGGGCATGTGACAAAAGCATAACAGAGAAACAGGAACAGAGCTGTTTTAGAGGTTTCTTAAACTCTGCTCCTGGGAGAATCTTTTTTGTTGTCTGTATTGTTACAAGTGTACTTGCTGACACTTGAAATCAATTACCAAAATAATTGAAACAGATATAATTAGTGTGTTATTTTGACAAGTAAAATATGCAGAATTTTAGGTGCCGAATACCCCCCAGGAATAAATAAAAGATGAACTCGCCCACCTTACCACACACGCGTGCGCTTTTCTTTTAAACGAGCCATCTCAGAATTCAACAACTGACAAAAGAACAGCAGTCACAGGAACAGCTTGCTGACAGAAATGGTAATTCTCCAACACTTGGAGCCTTTACATCCAAACTATCTTTCTGAAAGAGGCTCTACTTCAACTGCAAATTACTGAGCTCCACAGTATATGAATAATTCCTGCCACTGCAGTTATCACTGGAGTACTCTGGCTAGTATTATACTAGAAGTTCAGACTAGAGGACCATAATGGTCCAGTCTAGCTTTAAAATCCACTCTCCTGAGCCCAGCCCTCCCTGACGATCACGTGAAGAGCTGGGACTGCCATGAATCTTTTTTAGAATTTTTTTTCTTAATATGCTGTTCTGCATATAATCAACTATGTTTAGTAATTCCAAATGATGGGATTTGAGATAAGGACTGTGAACATTAGAAGAAATGGAAAAGGGAAAATGAGTGACACACATGTGCATCTGCAGATAAAACAATTACCGGACACCAGGTGTTTCTCGGACAGCATAATCTTTGTAACAGGACTTCGATGAACTGTAAAGGTTTGAAAAAGTTGAGGGCCTGATCCAACTGTTTCAGGATGCTGTACAATCACTCTTACTGCTCCAGAGCTGGTACCGTATGCAATCTCAATCCAATTACCACTTACACCTACAAAATACACAAACAGAGATGTTTTAAACCAACCAACAATCCTCAAAAGTAGGGAGGGGAAGTTATATCAGCAGATCTGTAACACTGAAATGGCTACTTATTAGTAATTGTTGATAATGGCTCCTTAAAAAGGGCTTTAAAAAAAAAAAGAATGATCTTTTCTTTAATTGGTGATTTTCAAGATACATGGCTCATGTTCATTCCATGTTTAAGGGTGTGTGTGCTTGCCACATGCAGTGGTTCTAGAAGTTGTTCTCTAAGTTCTTCCCTTAGTGGATCCCTCCCAGGCTGGGGAGCCCATCGCTGCTCCATTAGCCAGAATCCAGCCAATGGAGCAGCAAGAAGTCATGTCTGGGCCAGGGAGCCTGCGAGCAGCAAAGATGCAAAAAGCAAATAAGCGCCGCCTATATCTTGCACACCCCACTGCATCTGCGCTGAGACCCTGCACCCCCAAGCCTGCTCCTGCCCTCTTCCCCATGCCAGACGCACACAAGCACCCTGCTCCTGCCTCCTCCCCTATGGCCAGACACCACCCCCAGCTTGCTCCTGCACCCTGCCTGCCACCCAGATTTTGCAACTCCATCCCTATCCCAATCATTGGCAGCTGTGTCCTGCACACACTGTAGCCCTCATTTTTGGCTCAACCAGAGGGCCTGGAGGGCCCACAAAAATCAACAAACCCTGAAGCCCCAGAAGAATTAATTTGGTCTGAGGCCTTGAACCTCAGTCCTCCCTGCCCTCCTCTCCTCCCTTCTTCCCCCTCAACATGGGCTGGCGTAACAGGGGAGTGAGCTGTCTTAGTTGGGGGCCACAGTACTGAGGGTTCAAGGTTCTTGGAGGTGTTGTGTTTTTGCTTCTCACTTGTGTGGTCACGGATTCAAAATATGTTCCCCACTCCTGCCATAAATAAAGACATTGATGAAACCTCTTGTGTTGAACATAATATTGTACTTTATTTAAAACTGAAGCTTGGCCAACAAGCTTGGGGCCCATCCCTCATCTGGCAGGAGCATAACACACTTGCACCCCCCCATACACCTGAACGCTGAGCGCATCATACACCTGAACCCCCTGCTCTAAGTACTTCATACTCCCATATCCCCAAACTCCTGTACCCCCACATCCCCAATCCCCTGCCATAACTCTCCTGCAGCACCCACACATCCCAAACCTGTGCCCTGAGCCCTTCATACCGCCAAACTCACTGACCTGAGCCCCTCATATACGCGAACCCTGACTCCTACACCCCCACATCACCAGTTCCCCCCCCATAAGATTGACAGAAGACAGCCTGAAAGTATGCAAGAAGCTGGATTTGACCAGTTACGATGTAAACTTCAAAGAAATGTGCAAAAAGATGCAGCAGATGTTCCATTAAATAAAGTCTATGAGTACCAGGTTTCATTTTTGCTATTGATCATTATATCAATTATCAATAATATTGTCTATTTTTAGTCATGCAAATGGGCATTCTGATATGGCTCTTTGTTAACCACTTGCTCTGAAGTTTGATGTAGTTTGGTTCTTTGGTTTGAAAAGGTTGGTGACCAGCTTCACAGGTGATTAATCAGCCCCACCCAGTTAGAGGCTATGGGCTCCCTGCACTGAGCTGACTGACTAGGCAGGGCTTATTTTCCATCTGTGAAGTGGTGTTGCCCCACAGCTTAGAGGGAACACAGTTATGGACATCTGTGCTACAGTATAAAGTGTGCCACCAGTTCTGCAACCCTCTATTTCTTCTTGCTGGCACTCCAACAGTGAGGAAGGACAGTGGGTTATGGAATGGACATGTCCAACACATCTGGAAGGACGCCAGTTACAGATAAAGTATTTTTTTCTTCAAGTGCTTGCTCATGTCCATGTTAGGTGACTCCCTAACAGTACCAACAGCGGGGGATAAGAGTTCATGGATGTGAAGCTTGTTAACACAGCTTTGCCGAACCCAGTGTTATTTTTGGCCTGCTGATTGATGGCAGTGTGTGCTGTGAACATGTGAACCAAAGACCACATCATAGCTCTGCAAATGTCCTGGATGGGAATATGCACCAGAAAGACTGCCAAGGACACTGGCACTCTCACTAAGTGGGCCTTCACCAGAGGCAGCGGATGGACCCGCAATTATTCAAAATAGTCGGGAGGTGATCCAGCTGGAAATTCTTCATCCTGTCTGATATTGTGATGAAGAGCAGCGTTGATATACAAGAACCTGGATCGGCAGATGAAAAGCCAAGATGGCAGCCAGATGAACCTTGATAGAGATGGCCAGGCCCGACTCTTTAGGAAGAGCAGACAGTCCAAGATGGACTGCACAGAACAGCATGCCACGGAAATGCCACTCTGAGGTGCCCAGGAGAAGAACCTTGTCCACTTCACAAGCTAAGTCACCCTAGGGTTTTCAGTTTCCCAAAAGCACCTACTGCACCTATATGTTCAACCATGCATCTACCACAGAGTGAGGTGGAGGGAGGCAAGGCTGGGGTGCATGAAGTAACCATCGACTTAGGAGAGAAAGTCCAAGCAGAAGGGGGAAGGGGGGGAGAGAGCCCTGGTTTGCACTGTAGAATCAGTCTCACCCAAAGTGTCGCCCTTGTCACTCATTCCCTGCCCCTTTTCCAGGATGTCCGGGAACTCTTTCCTGGGATCCTTTGGGAAAGAATCAATACATTTGGCCATTAACTGCCAAATATTGAAATTGTAATGGCTCAATAGGGTTTCATGATAGACCATCCTCAGCGTAAGCTTGATGACGAATAAAGCTCCCTCCCAAAAAGGTCCTGTTTTTTCCATCTCGATTAGTGGGAATAGCCCCCGGATTGCCCTATCTTTCCCACTTGTTGCCTGCAGACACTACTAATGAGTTCAACGCAGGGCGGGTATAAAGCAGGGGTGGGGTACCTGAGGCTCAGGGGCTGCATGTAGCTCTCTGGTTTTCTTGCAACCAGCCCCCAAGGCTCAGGGCTACCTCCAGCATTGGAGAGCCTAAGCTGGTGCTCCAGCCCTACCCCCCGCCACCTACAGGGCCAGAGCATGCAAAATCTTCTAGCCTAGGCCTCCCAAGGTTCTGGGGTGTGAGGGGAATGTGGAGAATGTCTGTCTTCCTACTTCTCAGTTGGGAGCTGCCTCAGTGAACTTTTTTTTGTTTTTGTTTCCCACTTGTGTGTGGCCCCCCAACTGATTCTTCTGTGAATTAGTGGCACCCAACCCAAAGAAAGGTACCTTTATACCAGAGGTGGGGAATTCATGCCCCCCCTGACACTTTAAACAACTGATTTGTGGGTTAGTAACTAGCATAGGCTGCCTATAGGCTTGGTCACCATTTTTATAACTATAATTAGTTTTTACAATTATAATTAAAATACACTACAGGAACTAATAGTAAGTGTTGCAACTATTTACAACAGAAAGTTCTCAAGGAACAGTTTGAGAGAAGGAATTATTTGCCAAAAAGAGGAACATTCCAGCGCTACAACTGACAGGAAGAAGGAACTGAATGTGTGCGCCACTCGAAGAGGCACCAGAACCAGTCCTGTTCAGGGAAAAACAGTACCAGTGCATCTGGCAAGGACATAGACCTAACACAGAATGGACATGAACACACACTTAGGGAAGAATTAATTTTACCTATTCTACAAGCATTTACCAGCTACTATTGTGTAGTATACCCCACTACATCTTGCAGTTCCCAAAAAAAACAAAAACAAAAATGGGGGGGGGGGGTGCCTGAGGAAAAAACCAAGCAAATCCCAAAACACATAGTATACATCAGCTCCTTTTCTGTGACTCTAAAGAGACACGTCAGTATTTGAAGAGTTAAGAAACAGAGGTTAACATTTGTCTTGCAAGATTTTCTTCTCCTTGCTGTGGAAAACAGTAATATTAAAGAAGAAAATAAGTTGTATTAATAATGCAGGTATGAGAGAGATAAAAAACGGTTGATGAAATGTCTGCATCTTCATATAAAAATATTTGAAGCCCACATTTTAAAGCAACAACTGCATATATGAGAGCTAGTTTTCTATTTTTTTGCATTATCTCCCTATGGTTATAACACTTCATGAAAGGGTTAAACTGAATTCAAGCCACAGACTTATACTTATCAGTGAAGCAGCATTTTTTTTTTCCCAATAAACCACCATTATGTCTACAATGCTCACTTATACTTTTTCTTCTTCCTTAAGGCTGGGCATCACTCCATCCTCCCAGAACACATGGGCTACGTCTAGAATGGCATGATTTTCCGCAAATGCTTTTAACGGAAAAGTTTTCTGTTAAAAGCATTTGCGGAAAAGAGCGTCTAGATTGGCACAGAGGCTCTTGCGCAAAAGCAATCTGTGCCAATCTAGACGCGGTTTTGCGCAAGAAAGCCCTGATCGCCATTTTCGCGATCGGGGCTTTTTTGCGCAAAACAATACTGCATTGTCTTCACTGGCCCTCTTGCGCAAAAGCATTTGCGCAAGAGGGCTTTTGCCCGAACGGGAGCAGCACAGCATTTCCGCAAGAAGCACTGATTTCAGACTGTAGGAGTCAGTGTTCTTGCGGAAATTCAAGCGGCCAGTGCAGACAGCTGGCAAGTTTTTCCGCAAAAGCAACTGCTTTTGCAGAAAAACTTGCCAGTCTAGACACAGCCATAAGGTAAGCAGAGCAATCCCAACTATCAAAGTTTACAGTGGGAATTCTGATCTGAACCCTGCTCTTCTGGATCTCTTAATGACCTTTAATGTTTCGGTGCAGAGATTCCTGGTAAGAAACTCTGGTACAGTGTCACCAAACCAAAGCAGCTTCTATAGCAAGAGTGCCATTTATGGGGGGCTACCCCGAGGTTGGAACCCCTGGATTTCATACTTGAGGTGTCTTTAAAGCTGCATGCCCTAGCTGCAAAGACAGTTCTTAAACGCAACAGAGTTTGAGCCACCAAAATCTGAAATGGCACCCCTGTTGTATAGGCTGTGGCCATCTTGTCCATACAGCATAATGACAAAATGGATAAGAGCACTGATGTTTTTGAAAATAAAGAACACTGGTTAAAATCTAACTAATGTGCTCTGAATATCTTCCCAGGAGATCTGGGAATGCAATTTAGTCTAAACCGATACTATCGGTCTTTCTAAATCATACTTTCTAAAATGATTTTTTAATTAAATTTACATCCAGGCTGACAGTTTGTACACCAATTTTAAGACTGATGAAAATTAAAATGACAATTAAACACTGATAAATGTTTATAATGGAAAATGCAACACATGCCTTAAGTAACTTTATTAGTGATACTGTTGTTAGAAATCTAAAATACTTTAAAAATATGAACATGAAACCTTAATTTGCAATGTTTTTCAAGGGAATGTAAATGATATGCATTCTACAAACTTGTCTTGGGTGTGAGGTAGACACTGAGTGCTGTAATGGCATCATTGGAGGGATCATGATAAAGTTCTGTCACCAGAAGATCATTATCCTTCATTCGCAAGGGAAATTTCTGCATATCTGCATAAAATATAAACAATAAGACACAGCAGAAATTTGTAAGTCAGATCATAATAATGACTGCACTAATATTCCTGGTCAGAACAAAAGTGAACATTATAATCTTAATGTTGTTTTTATTCTTACCTATGTAATATATAGAGCCATTGTTACAGCCCAACAGCAGAAAAGATCCAGCAGTATCATAACTGGTGATAGGGACAACATCCTGAACCTAGTACAAGAGCAAACAAAATATAAAACATTAGTTCACCATTTTCTTTCAATTATAACTTCATCTGCATTCTTTTTTTGCTGCTTCTTGTAAAAATATTTTTTATAAACAAAACTTAAAGTGTATTTATCACCACACCATTTTAAAAAACATAACAAAAAAACCCCACCCCCAACCTTCCAACCACTGCCCCAGACAGAAGTTTTGAAGCTCTCAGCATTTGCCTAACTCCCCTGCCATTAAAATTGATGGAAGTTTCAATGAGGTACACTTAGGCCAGCACTGAGCATTTTTTTCAATCCAATTGTAAATATGCACAGATACAGAGAAACATGGCACTAGAAGCTATAATTATTATTCAGCATTTTACCTTCAAAAATTATTACCATCAATAATTTTCAAAAATTCAAATATCCGCTAGAGCACTCTTTAAATACTACCTCCTAGCTTTTTAATATTATATATATTAAAATCCACACAACAGATTTTTTTCCCCTCCTGCTGATTTTTAGGAAGGGGGGGGGGGAATGAATAAATTGAAGAGCAGCCATTCCAAATACATTTGAGCCTGTCCCTTCTCTTCTCCCATTCTGTGGAACCTCCTGCCTGCCATATGTCAACATCAGTAGCAATGTTGAAAATGGGTCTCACTGTCGAGATCCATGGAAGGAAAAACGTATCTTTTCCAACTCCCATGTTTCAATAATTTCTTAGCCCCTCATAGGGAGCTCAAGGGAATGAAAGGGGATCTCTTACATTCCAGGCACCTATTTGTTTTGTTTCCTAGTCTGAGGACAAAAGAATGTCTCTTTTGCCAGAGACAAGATACATCAGCTGCTATGCTCGTCCCTGCCCTTGTATGAGTGTGGTCATCATTCTTGAGCATGAGACAGGAGGTTCAAGTCACTATTAAAAAAAACAACCAGTCCAACTGATTTTACATAGAGCATGGTCAAATGCACATAAAAAACGGAACCAGTTTTAGTCAATTAAGGAGTTGTCCAACTGTACTGAAAGGACAGGAGACACTTGTTATGAATTTAATAAGGAAACAACTTTATTATTAAATGTCTGAGACTACCTGGCAGATAAAAGTACACAGTTCAGGCAACCCAATGTTCATTTAAATAACTACCTGGAGCTTTCACTACCCCACTTTAATTTTTCATCCAGGTCCCTCATGGCTTGGGCCCCACTATAAGTAAAAGAGTGGAGGTTGGTTCCCTACTTTACAAAAGAAGCCCCGAACCACCTCTCACACAACCCAATTTGTTTAGCTAGCTACTCCTTTTAACTACAGGCAGTCCCCGGGTTACATGGATCCAACTTACATCGGATCCCTACTTACAAACGGGGTGAGGCAACCCCGCACTAGCTGCTGCCCCTCAGCAGACCAGGGAGACACGAAGCTAGTGCCCCCCCGCCCCTCCCCAGCAGACCAGGGAGACGCAGAGCGGCTTTTCTCAGCAGACACCTCAGCTTGAGAATAAAGTACTGAGGGAAGTGAGGTGTGGGAGAATAAAACTGAGCTCTGGAGAAATGTTTGGCTAGAGTTTCCCCTACAATATGTACCAGTTCCAACTTACATACAAATTCAATTTAAGAACAAACCTACAGTCCCTATCTTGTACGTAACCCGGGGACTGCCTGTACTGTATCAAACCATTTATCTGGTCACTGGATGCCTTCCTCAGCCTGAGGGGGCTGGGCAAAGAGCACAGCTGCCTCAGGACCTAGCCATTTAAAAGGGCCCGGTGCTCCCGGCCGCTGCCACCATTACGGTGGAAATAGAACAACTGGAGCCACGGGCCCTTTAAATTGCCACTGACACCACTCTGGGCAGTGCATGGGGCAGTGCTGAAAAGCTGGGTCTAGCCTCCCCCAGCCAACTCCCCACTTCTGCCTGAGGGCGCAGAGCCACCCTCGCCCACCCATCCCACACACATCTTGCCCAGGGCCCAGCAAAGTTTGTCAGCCACCTTGGCCCTCCCTTTGGAGCATCTACACTGGACATCCACCCCAGGCTTACAAAGCAAGTTGTGACATACAGACTAACGACTTTTCCTCCTCACAATAGGGCCTCCCGACACCCATCGTGGGGAAGCAGAAAAACCTCCACTTTACCAAAGCCAAATGTGAGGTGAGGGAAAAATTCCTCCCTAGCTCTTTCCTTCTCTCCCCAAAAGAGGGAACCTACTGCAGTGCCAACAGCAGGACCTACCCAAGCCTGATATTCGCACCTTGAGGGAAGGGAGGGTGGGTGCTGCCTTGCTTGCTGCATGGAGAAAGGGCTTCCAATACCAGGGCTTGTACTTTTCAAACCCTTTTGTCCTTATGTTCTCAGGGGAAGGGGATGATGATGTCCTTTAAGTCCCTTGAAAAACAAACTATTTACATAATATCTACCACACAACAATGCATAGGATAAACAAACATTTTCCACATAACTATTTCTTGTTATTTTCTGCAATGCATATTTATTTATAAACTTACATTTTGTTTACAAGTAATCCACAGAATTACAGCACTTTCAGATTCTGTGTTAGGCTTCACAAATAAAACAACATATAAACTGAAGATATGTCTCTTATTTCAAAGGTCAAACTTCCTTAGTCCAGACTGCCAAAGCTAACTCAGTGGGTCTATTTATTTAAGTGATAATTCCCTTTTCTTGCCTTCCTTCACCAGTATGATGCAGTGTCTGAGCTAAGGTTTAAACTTTTATTCTTGGAAGGAGTTCAGATATTACTATAATGAGCATCAACTTCATAACCCAGATGGCTTTTTTACTAGTGAGCGACTGCACAAAAAAACTGAGCAACAATGTCAAGAATAGCAACTTATTTAGACAATTCTTTCTTAATAGTAGAAGTGCACCATGTCAAATTCTTACTGTAAAACGGGAAAGCAAAAGAATCACCACAAAGAACAATTTTAAAGGCCTATGATTCCATTATCAGAATTCTTAGACTACAGTAACACACCTTCCTAATGGTTCATTAGCGTCCCAAGTTCAGACATTTAAGACTGGAAGGCCAAAACCTCCTTAACTTCAACAACTTTACCAAGCCCACACAATTACCCAGGTCCTCTATGTGAAGAGGGTAGAACAAAAGATATATTAATACAAGACACCAAGCAGTTCCCACCATTTCAAGAGGAAGAGAATTACAGACCCATGAAAAAGCGGGTGGCAACTTGTCAAGCCATAATAGCTAAACTATCATAATCATCTCCATGTGATATTTCTGTGCAGGATCAAAAGGCATCTAAAAGACAACACTGGATGTGTTTCCTGAGGACTTCCAGAATGCTAGCAGTGTTTGTGCATGGACAGAAATAACACATACTTTGATACTATAAAGAAAAACATAAGAAGCAATAAAAATAGGCTCCACACAGTGAACCCACCTGAGCAGCAAAACAGGCCATAACAGAAGGAACTGTTTAGGGAAGGGGAAGTGTGTGTTTAGAAGACAAGTGAGACTCAAACTACAATTATAGACAAATGTCCTATAGAGGGCAGAATACCTCTCATCTCTCAGGGACAGAGACAGGGGACTCCTGCACAAGAGCCCCAGAGAGGAGTGCAAGGCCCCTTCGCCTTTCATCTCTCAGGGAGTTCAAGTTGCTTTCTCTGAGTCAAGATTCATTTGTTAGCTTGTGTGTTTTATTTGCACTTATTGATAGTAAAATACAAATAAAATGGAGGGAAAACTGTAATAGTAACCAACAGAGCCAATGAATAGAAGCCCTGCTATGTGACATAGGCATAATCTACAGCAACCAAGTAAGAAATGAGAACAGGCATGAATCTTACTAGGTCTCCTGTGTCATATCTTTATTACATTCTGTGCTTGGTCTACACTAAGGAGGACCATTTATAACCAATTCCTACCACTACTATTATGTTGACTAAAATACACAATGCAGAAAGGTACACTAATGCAAATCTTGAAACTTCTGAAGAAGTTTCAGAGTACGTCATCCATTAGGTCATGGGAAACCAAAATATTAGATATTTTATTTTTCATCATTTCATGCTATTTATTCAAGTACATCAGTTATAATATGTTTTCAGATCTACTGATGAAAAGTGCAATACAAGAGCTAGGTACCATAACTTGTTGCGCAGACTTTTGTCCTAGTGTACATCCCAATAAAAACTGAATTTTTATGGCCACTTCTGGTAGCAAGAATGGAGGAAATACTATTAAATTCTGGAATGCTACAAATTAACATCTACAGAGAACTTACTATAGGTTCTTTCCATTAGCTGTCCACATGGGAAAAAGTCACACTGAGTAATGGACTGTTCACAGAAAAAGCCCCCCACAAACTAACACTGAAGGACTAATTTCTGACCTTTATAAAACCACATATAAAACGGATTAAAAACAGAAGTCATGAGGAGACCTTTCAAAGGTCCAAAGAACTCAACTTACTGGGACCTACAATAAAACAAACAAAATAAAATTCATTCTCTGTTATCCTGTTTGTGTGACAGCAGCACTAGCACATCTTTGGGTGCTTCTACATAACAGGCATTTGTGTCCCGTTCCCGCCCCCCCCCCCATTTGGATTTTCCACAAAAAGCAACACATTTTCCACACCCTGGCAATTTATTTGGTCAAATTCATCATCTTTTAGCAAAGCTGGATTTTTTTGCCAGAAGCCTAAGGCTACAGCTACAGTACAAGTTAGGAGTGTTATTTCCCTGCTCATGTATGCATAGTCATGCACTAGTGTGTTTAAATAACAGAGTAGCTGCAGTAGAAAAGGAAGAAGCAGTGGAAGGATAGCTGGGCTGTGATAAGTGCATACCCACAGGTTTTAGGCATCACTTTGGAGGACAGAACTGAAAATCAGAGGGATGTTCTTAACTTGCAGAATTGACAACAAAATGAAATTAAAAAAAAAAGAGATGTAAAGGAAGAAAAACCAAATGCATTAATACAGATGTTAGGGCTGTTCCCCATGCTGCCACGCCAACTGCAGAAGGTGGAGGCCTGCAAGAGACCTTAAAATATCTTGCCTCTATAGGCACTGTTACAAAAACTCTACAGAGTCACAGATTCACTGACTTTGGGAGATATCTGCCACATCAAGTGATTTAATCCCTAAAAACCAGGATGAAACACTTGAATTTCTTCTCAAGGGGCACCCCAAGCTCCTTTGCCAGAAGAAAGCTTGAAAAAGAGAGAAACAAAAAACACAGAAAACAAACTCTCTCTGATAGCTGACCTTCCAGGCTAGGCCAGCACACAGACAGGCCTCCTGTTACCTTCCAGGACACAAGAATCAAACCATTGCCTCAGAAGGAAAAAAAAAAGTGATTGCATTAACAAAACAAAAAGGTATACTTGATAAAGTACACTTGGTTGCTTAATGTTACAGAGCAACCGAGGAAAGAGCAGATTAAAACACAGAGAAAAGAAATCTCTCTGGGTACAGCTTGGATATGGTAAATGGGGGGAGGCACAGAGGCACATGGATTTCACACAGAGAAGTTTTACCAAACAGCAAAATAAAGAAAAATAACCTGATCACAACTAAATATACATTTTCCCTCCACTTAGGACTGTACTGATCCACACTTTAAGGCCCAGTCCAGTCCTATGCCAATATTTTGCATAGGCATGGTAATTCTGGTTGATTATTTCATCTTGTTCCTCCAGCTGCTAACTTAGAACTCTCAGACAGAGAAAGGGCAGCAGAATTTAAATTTCAGCACTGTATCCTATTGGTTCTTCTGGCCCCCTCCCAACACCCTTAGCTACCTGAGTTTAACCCTTGAGTCATTGCGTGCTGGCCAGCTACCCTCCTATTCATCACAACAGAATAGGGATAGCTAGCTTGCCAGCAACACTGCTGAGAAAAATCTGAGTTGTGGTGGATCACACCCTCAAGATGAGCCAGCAATATGATGCTACAGCAGAAAAGCAAATGCATTTTAGGCTGCATTAACAGAGGCATAGCAGGCAAGGGATAGCACTGCTTTACTTGTTGCTGATTAAGTCTCAGATGTAGCACTATATTCAATTTTGCTTACCAGTGTACAAAAAGGATGTAGTTCTCTCTTGCCATAGAGGGCAGCACAAGAGGGGATGAATTCAAAATATTCCATAAGTGATTTAGATTAAATTTTTGGAACAGTTTCCTACCTGTAAGAACAGGAGGACAACTGAACAGATCTCCTAGGGAAATTGAGGAAGTTCCTTCACTGGAGCTTTTCAAAAGGAGGCTGGATAGCCATCTGTCTTGGAGGGTTTAGACACAACAAATCCTGCATCTTTGGCAGGAGATTAGACTAGATTACACTTACAGTACCTTCTAACCTTATGATTCTATGTCTGCATTCAGCAGAGCTCCAGTGCCAGTACTTACATACCTGTGACTATACTGTTATTTTATATTTGCACAAGCTCAAAAAGTATGTGTACACACAAGCAGGGGAATCAACCCCCTAGCTTGCCATGTAGACATAATCTAAGTGACCAAATGATTAACTATTTTTCCCAGTCTAAAAGCCTCAGAGCAGTAGCTGTGTAAATCCGTAACTTTAAAAACAACAAGTAGGTGCCAAGTAGTCCTGTGGCACCTCAGAGACTAATAAATAAAATAAAAATCTATATAAACATGGTCTAGTAGCATTTTATAGACTAACAAAACATGTAGATGGTATCATGAGCTTTCATGGGCACAGCCCACTTCTTCAGATGACCCGTCATCTGAAAAAGTGGGCTGTGCCCATGAAAGCTCATGATACCATCTACATGTTTTGTTAGTCTATAAAATGCTACCAGACAATTTGTTTTTTTAAAGTTTATCCTGTACAGATTAACTCTGCTACCCGCTGAAGTTTCTAAATTAAGATAGACAGACAGATGGATAAGCTTTCGTGGGCAAAACCAGATGAGATGATCTTGAGTCCAGAATAAAAGGGGGACCCTCAGAATAAAAAGAGAGGGAAAAAAAGTGCCTGTCAATTGCAGTCCCAGTGCCAATGAGGCTAATTGAGCGGGCTGCAAATTTCCCATACTTAGCTTTTTTATTTTTCCCTGGTAGATGAAAACTTGATACATCTAGAAATAAGACTAAAATTAAATGACAACAGTCCTTACTTGCATAAGTGGCTAGAAATGTGCCATTAGGAATTATCGTACTGTTTGGCATACTGAAATGTTTATGTCAACAATTTAATACAGTATTACTAACTTAAAAATCTGAAAACTTTCTACACTTAAGCTCATCTGAAAAAGTGGGTTTTGTCCACGAAAGCTCATGATGATTTTTTTTTAAACACACACACACACACACACACACACACGGCTCGACAAATACAATCTACTTGCCACGGGTGAGTAGATTCGGGCGATCTGCGCATGTGCAGATCGCCGGACAGCGCGGCTGGCGAGCGGGGCTCGCCGCGGTTCAGCAAACCCTGTATGTATGTATGTATGTATGTATGTATGTATGTATACACACCCACACCCACTTACTTTTTTTTTCCTAAGGTGCCACAGGACTATTCGTTTAAGTTACAGACTGATACAGCTATCCCTCTGAGATTTTTCAAACTCTTCTGTTTACACAACTGATTTTCATTGCTAGATTATCAAATGCCTATAACCTTCTTGCTATATCATATACCATCAAAATCTTGCCTGAGGAATGAGCATTGGGGAAAGCCTCCTCAACTGGTCTGCCCCAGTCTAAGAATCAGGGAGGAGATGCCAGAATCTATTATGGATACAGAAAAAGTAACATCCCAAAGGAAGAATTATATAAAATGCATAAGTATCTCAGCTCAAAGGAGAGTGGCTAGAACCAGGGGGGGGAGGGGGGCAAGGGGAGTAAAAAACCATCCTTAAAGTAGAGCTTGAATATTGGCAATTCAGAAAGAAAGGGATAGGAAAGCACTGACTGAGAGGACTTGTAAGAGAATGGGGTATTTTTTGTGTTTATACTAAGATTATAGGACACTGGAAAAAACATCCGCCTCTCTCTTCCCCCCCAATTTCATTGACAATGGCTCTCCCAAAGGCGGCACAACCTATTGAAGCATGAGGTTTATTTTTTATGTGCTAACAACTAAGAGTGGTGAGGAAACTATTGTACATTTTCTAGCTTGTGAAGCAGGAATAAAAGACCAAGAATTAGCAATTTTTTCAGAATGCTATTTAGAGTATGCCCACTGTAAATGAAAGAACATTGTACATGAAGTCATAATTTTCAATTTCTTTTCCAACTGAAAAGGGAATAACTCATATCTTTGCATAGGCCTTCTTTGTATGTTCTAAATGTAGTTCACTTAAAAAAAACCTGAAGAATAAGGGAATTGGACTGTGACATCTACTTTATGAAAACTGCTTCATTTCCTTCATTTAGGAGATCTTTTTCTTTATGCTATCTTTGGGAATCTAGGTGCTCTTCTGAAAATTCGTTGTTCCTTCTCAATGAGAAATCCTGTTGCTATAGCCATAAACATTATCCAAGTTTTTTAAATACTACAATCAGAAATCCCATTTTGGTCTCTTGACCTATTATCTTTGTCATTACAATCTCTAAGGACTTTAACAAGATCTGTTATAGGGTCTAGGAAATACATTTTACTGCCAAAATGGTTATATTAACTTACTGATTTACAGAATCTGTAAATTGTTTTTGATGTTCTAGAAGCCTACGTGACTGTAGCCAGACAGGAACCCCCCTGTAACATCCATTTTTGCTTGCCTGGAGCATACAGGGCACACAGAGCAGAAGGCCCAGGCTGTGTGACCGTGAATGACTATAAATAGAGATATGCCAATTGCTGACCAAGAGGCTGCCAAGGAGTGTCCTTGACTCAAACCCATATTGATCCGAACACACAGCCGTCCGCAGGGGGAGGAATCTCTCGCCCAGTAAAAGAATATCCGGCACTCCTAAGTTAGCTATCTTCCTCTCTTGCAAGTGTAAATTAACTTGAAACTTGCTTGTAAGAACTGGCGCCACAAAACGGACCAGTACAATTTGGCATCTTAGATAAGAAAAGAGGATACAGGCCCCCAGGGATATAAAGATGGGTCCAGCAGCACATTTACTCTGAGTGTCAATCTACCATCTATCTGCTGGTCGGGTTAGGTGTTTGATCTCCCAAGGTTCCAAGGGGACGCCCACCTCGTATTCGTCTTTCCTAGGAACTGAGAGACCGGCCCTGGCCTGACACGCTGGAGTCGAGAGGCACAGAAAGGGGTAAAAATTGTACCTGGATGTGATCCTTTGTTTTAAGTGTACACATAGATTTAGAGCTCTTTAAAGATTAAGCTGTCACTTGGTACCATTATTTCTACTTTCTATCTTTATTTTCTTTGTAACTATTTTTTTTTAAATCTATATTTGCTAGCAGTTAAGAAATAGAGCAATAGCCATTGTAACCATATGCTTTTATAAGTCTTTTTAATAAACCTGTAACTGTTTAAGCTTTAACCTGACTCCTTCAGTTGCTGTAACAGAACCAAGCACAATTTAAAAGAACTTCAGCCGGTCAAAAAAGGACAGGCATAGGAAGAGCTTGGGCGTTTGGATTTGTGTCACTCCCAGGTGGCAGATCCATTGGGGCACCTCTCAGTCTTTCCCAGGCTGCCTGCTGCAAAGGAATCTTGCATTCTAGCAGCTAAAATCTGAGGTGTAATAAGCTCTTTCTATAAAGGGGTGTCTGTTGGCCTGCTGGCTACCCTCTGCGACGGGACCCCGGTCCTAGCAGTAAAGACACGGACGTTAAACCTTTTTTTGGAAACACACACACACTCACACTCACACTCACACTCTGCCCTGACCGTCGGCTGAGATTCTCTAATACTGGAGAACCAGAGTTCTGAGACAGCTGCAATTCAGAATTCTGACACAAAATTATAAAAAGTCAGGAGTGGGAGTAATCCTTTTTGATAGAGACAGTGAAAGTAGTCAAAAAGTCTCTTCCTCACTAAAAATAAATCCAACTCACACCAGAAGAGAACCTAAACCAATTTCTTGTTACAGGTCTGCTGAGGAAATACAAAAAAAGTCTAGGAAAACTGACCATATTAAATTTCTACACAGAATGGAAATTTAACAAAACCTTGTAAAAGATGTGTACACTATGCGTTATTTTCGAAAGAGGATATGCAAATTCCTGTGGAAGATATTTGCATATCTTCTTCCAATCTCACTTTTGAAAGTGGGTCTTTCGAAAGTGAAAGTAGTCTGGATGTGTTTTCGGAAAACAAATCCTTTTTTTTGAAAAAAAATGCTCTTCCTTTAAAAAAAAAAAAAAAAAAAAAAAAAAAAAGAGGTTTATGCAGTTTTTTGAAAAATGGTTTTTTCCCCCAAAACTCCCCCACATCCAGACTACTTTAATTTTCGAACAACCCGCTTTTGAAAGTGAGATCCTACGGAATTTGCATATCCTCTTTCAAAAATAATGCATAGTTTAGACATACCATATATGCAACTTCCAGAACAAAATCATATGGCACAGAAATACAAGTTCAAATCTGGACACATCCACATATTTCAGAGGGAGAGAATATTGATAGCATCTCAGCAGTACTGAAAAAAAAAAAAACACAAATTCCTGCCTTTCAGAGATATCTATGAGGTCTGATAACGAAGACAATTGTTTTTTCCTATATTGACTGTTTCTTCCACCTTGTTCCACGAGCATATTTTGTGTGAAGATTTAGTCCTAACCAAATGGTGGCATTACTTCAAAAATATTTCAGATGGTTTCTTGCATTTTGCACGGTGTCAATTTAGATTTCAAAAATGCCTTTCAGCTTGTTTCATTTCATGCAAACATATTAGGTCAGCCTTCACTATGTAACTAAAGAACTGTGCTGCACTGGTTGCCTTTTTGCACTCTCTGTGTTATTCATTGGCAGAATTGTTGCTAAAGGGCCAAATCAGAACTTAGTCAACTAGTGCTATGGCAGTCCTGGGGTGAGCCTCAGGTCACTTCTGCCACTTGAGATTTGTAAGGACAGCCCCTTGGATTTCATTACATTTTGTTCCTACATTGTACCATGGAGACATTCATCTGGCTGTATTTCAAGGTTTGTTTCTTGCATGAATGCCCAACTCTTTCCTCAGTCTTGTCTGGAATCCAAGAATCTCTACTCTTGTTGTCAGAGTGCATAACATACATAAAAACATCACAGAATAGCTATGATGAACACAGATATAAAATAGATGCATTTGAGGCATGATATACGGAGTTATCAAAAGGAAGAGTCTCTATTTTTGCAATACTTTTGCAAAAAGTCACAGAATCGCCAGGCTCTTGTTACAGTTCAAAAGCAAAAACCCCACAGGGAGCACAGAGCCAGCGGGGACTCCTCCATTGGCGCAGGACCTCAGCCTTTGCAATTTACAAGAACCCCAATGGGGCTCTTGTACATTTCAAAAGGAAGCCCTAAAGGGAACATGGGGCCAACAGGGGAGTCCCCCACTGGCCCTACACTCCTGGTGGGGCTTTTGCTTTTGAAATGTACAAGAGCTCCACCGGGGCTCTTATACACTTCAAAAGCAGAATTACAGCAGAACCAGCATGAGTGGAGACTTCTTCAGTCCCTACTCGCACCATTTTCCACTGGGTCTCTACCTCCCCTGCCCCCCGTGGAGATGGTGCTGAGGGAAATTGGCTTTTAGGCAAGTCCCCCCAGCACCAGCTCCTGCTCCCCCCACTTACTGCCACTCTCTGATAGAGGTAGCAAGAGGGGGGAAGTGACTAGTCACATCACTAGTCATCTATCCGATAAGCATAAGCTTATCAACTAGTCACTTGCATCCTTGTTCTGGATATGCTCCTCATAGAACCTGGGTACTTTTCAATGTAATATATTAAGTTTCCTATTGGAACTACATACAGGCAGCCCCTGACTTGTGATGCAATAAGTTCCTGGGGAAGCGCTGCAAGTCGGGGGCATTGTAACTCGAACTCGCATTTACGATAGGTGTCGTGCACCGTTGTAAATGCGGGCCGAGGACATAGGTCAGGGGGGTTTCGGCCCCTTCCGCACTTACAAAAATTATTGTAAGTGCGAGGCGTGGTGGAGTGGGGGAGAGTGTCGCAACTCGGGCCATCACAAAGGCGGGGGGGTTTCCTGTATCCGAGTTCAAACCTGGGGTCCCATTGGGAAAACAAGGCTATTAAAATAAGAGGTAGAAGCTAAGGAAGGAAGGAAGGGTTTTGAAGACACTTATGGATAACATTGAATAAAAGTTCCCTTTTTGCTTAAGACCTAAGGGCATGATATTTAAAAGATATCAAAATGATAGGCATTGGTCAGAGTCTCACAATATTAAAAGTAGCGATGTAAAAGGTTAATTGGTAAGCCTCATCCTTAACAGTTACATTCTGGGGCTCCCCAGGAGCAGCTGCTGGGGAGCTGGATGCAGAACCTGCAGCAAAGCCGGAACCCCTTGCTGGCCCCACTCCCAGGGGGCGGCATCGCTGCATATTCTGCAGTATAAAGCAACCCTGCAGTTTGTGTAACTGACAACATTTTTGATGTTTACATGATTGCCTTTTTAAACGACTTTTTATATCCCAAATTAAAATGCTGATGTAGGAAAAATGTATGCATTATCTGAAAAATACATTTTGTTTCTGTTTCCTCGAAAAACATATCAGCTTTTGAAAAAAAACACAATTTATTAACTAAATGCTTTAATTCAACTCACCTGCCAATGCTGAGTCACAGCATTCCATACTCCCACCTTTCCTGTATGACTAGTAGCCACCAGCTGGTTGCCAATGAAGAAGAGAGCATCTACAGGGACTCCAAGACTGAAGACTCCTACAAAAAACAGTCCATGAAGCTTGTTTTCAGAATAAAAACGGGGTGGAAAAAAAAAAACCAGTAAAAATGGACTCTGTCTCCTCCCTTTAGATATATAATGAATTTGACCAATTGCCACAGTAAGCCCCGATTCTAAATCAAAGGCATCTTTTCATGATCAGCCAATCATAGAAACTGCAAGAAGCTCCCCCCTCTTGCCTCTCAAAAATGACAGCCCAGAATGCATGAGCATCTCAATAATAATAATTATAATAATAAACCAATTTGCTAATAAAAATATCAGTATGATGAAAGCTGTTCAATCAATAATTAAGATATTTGAAGCAGTACTACAGAAGCAATAGGCCCTTATTTTTTCCTTTTTTCAAGTCTTACACCTACTGATCCTGTTTAAATATATTTTTCCACACATTTGTCTTTACCACTGAGTGCTACTGGTACTTTCACTAGCATTCACTTGTCACTACTGTGACTGCTGGAAAAAGATCAAAAGGGGCTCACAATACAAAAAACAGATGTTTAATTTTCTGAATTCTCACTCATCACATGATTAGGAAACGGTGTCAACCTAATTAGGGCAGCTGACTCATTCCACTTCACTGCATACTTATTAGATACTTCTAGTGGCACTAAGATGTCACAGTGGCATTCAGGCTCGGTCTACACCATGAACTTACATTGATATAACTACGTTACCCAGGAATATGAAAAATCCACATCCCCGAGCAATGTATTTATCCCAACCTAATCTTCAGTGCAGACAGCACTATGGCAACATTTGGCTTCTCTTCAACTTAGCAACATAGTTATTGCCCCTCGCAGAGGTAGATTAACTATGCCAACAGGAAAAATTTGCCCTTTGGAGTAGTAGCATCTGCACTGTAGCAGTGCAGCTGCACCATTGTAGCATTTTAAGTGTGGACCTGCCCTCAATCTCCCATTCAGGGCATAATATGACCGGTATTGATTGACATGCTTAAATTAGTGTATGATAATATTTAGTACAAAATCAGACTGATCGTGAAGAGTCACAGCAAATCAACATTGAAGAGTTTTCGTAGTTCTCCAAGTTTGTTTTCTTGGGGGTGATTTGGAAGGATGCTTGCCAGCTAGATCAATCATGTATACTGCCATGTAACAAGAAACAACAATGCTAAATACAGTATGGTTGTAAATATAAACCTATCTTCTTTCATTATTAAACTCATCATTGCTTACTAGAACACATACACTGACAAAAAGGAGTTTCTCAGTCTACACTTGTCTACTGACATTTATACTAAGTTACACAAAGATCTCACACAGCTACTTAAATGTTTTAATAAATAATATATAGAGGTACATGTCCAAAAGCTATGCAAATGCCTATATTAAAACTCAACAGAAATCCCTTGAAGTTAAACACTGAAAATTCTCAAAACTTTATTTGGACAAATTTAAACGACAAAAATCAAGATGCTGTTTCAAACAAAAGAATAATAGTCTACTATGCTCTATGATGGCAGTCTGTAAGTTTGTGCACTAGTCATGATGCCAAAAGATTTTTCAGGTCATGGGAGATCATCTCTGATGCAAATTATATTCAGCAGTACCAGGCACATAAAACCAGGCAATAATAAAAAAAAAAAAAAAAAAAGGGAAACAACTAGAATTGATTACTCCAGAGAAGGATAAGGTTCAGGGAAATCAAGGAAGACAGCTTGAATGGTCTGAAGGAATTTAAAATGTCACTCCTGCTTAGGCTCAACAATCTTGACGGCCATCTACAGGGAAGACGATGGTATAAGAAATGACAGGTTCCTGTCTTAAGGGGCCCTCTCAGTAAAACACTGCTTATAGCAGCAATCCAGTAGTGGTGTCCTACGTAACTAATATTGAAAGGAGTACAGCCTCTGGGAGAGCTCTATCATGGAGATGCCAGCCCTTGCAATTTTCTGTGGATAGTGTTGTCAGATTCTGAAGAGCATTTGTAACAACAAATTGTTTCTTTTACAGGACATGGAAAAACTACTGCTTTACTATCCCAAGGCCCAGCTGCAAACATTTGACTGTGTAGAGAAATAGGCCAGTAAAACTATTTTATTGTTGGGTTACTAGATTGCTTAGTTTAATTGAATTGGTGGAAGTGAGGAATCCTACACATTTGAACTGTAACAGCAATTTGGAAACAGAAGTGTGGAACACTTAGTCTGTAATATTAACAAGCACACATAATACAGTTAGATAGAATGTTTCAAATTAAAACATGGAAATTTTCATAAATGTTTGGATTCTTCTAAAATTTTCCATGTTCAAAAATATGGTAGCAACTTCCCACAAAAAAATTTAGGCTGTTGATTGCTCTGCAAAATATTTTTCTTTTTCTGGTTTCTGTTTTTAGTTGTTTTATTGACATTTGGTCCTAATAGGACATTGTTTTATTGACATTTGGTCCTAATAACTGGTCCTAATAGGAGAGGCAGACCTCAGAGCATGGGTTCCCAAACTGGGGGGGCGTGTCCCCCTGAAGGGGCATGAAGAAATTCCAGGGGGGGCCACAAGACAACCCAGCCCTCCTCTCCCCCCCCCCCAATCAACCCTCTCCCCCAAGTTTGCTGCTATTTTTATTCTTCGGCCCTGGTCAGTTCCTTTTTTCCCCCCTCAAGTTTTGCTGCTATTTGGTGGGGGGGAGGGGAGAAGAAGAGGGCCTGAGGGTTTCTCAAAAATGAAAAAGGGGGCATGAAGCCAAAAAGTTTGGGAACCACTGTCATTGAGAATGGGTTTATTGATATAGTAGATTGGTGCAAAACTGGTCTACAGAAACTAAGCCATGCTGCACTGGACAGGGAAAGATGGAAGGAAATAGTGAGGGAGGCATTGGACACCAATGGGCATTGAGCCCATGGTTGTTGATGATGATGAATTTTAACTGGCCTACTTAGACACACAGCAAGATCTTTTCTAATCTGAAATATTGTTTTCATAATTTTCAGATGTCACAATATATAAAAAAATGTGTTTTCAAAAACTTTTCCAAACAAAAGATATACTGCCATGTAACATTAAACATGTTTTTGAATTTCTGCACCTTGGTATGTAGAATATTTGAAGAGTGGGCGGGGGGGAAGGGGAGAAATTTTTGCAGGTATCAGAAACTATTTTAGCTACAGTAATCCAAAAATAATCATGTGTTGACATAAGCAGCAATAGTATAGCTATGGCTACAATGGCAATTACAGCTAGCTTTATAAACACACCCTAGGCTTCTCCAGAGTTTAATAATTTCTTTGAAAAAGGAAAGGTCATATAATGAAATCTCACAGACCCCTCTATGCTTTCACTGATGAGAGAAAGGAAATTTTAAAAATTCTATTTTTTTTGTGTTCAGATTGTGTCAGCTGTCTTGGACTCAACGCAAATTGTACTGTAGGCTAGGGATCATAGAATACTAAGACTGGAAGGGACCTCGAGAGGTCATCGAGTCCAGTCCCCCGCCCTCATGGCAGGACCAAATACCATCTAGACCATCCCTGACAGACACCTATCCAACCTACTCTTAAATATCTCCACAAATGGAGATTCCACAATCTTCCTGGGCAATTTATTCCAGTGTCTGACTACACTGACAGTTAGGAACTTTTTCCTAATATCCAACCTAAACCTCCCTTGCCCATTGCTTCTTGTTCTATCCTCAGAGGCCAAGATGAACAAGTTTTCTCCCTCCTTCTTATGACACCCTTTTAGATATCTGAAAACTGCTATCATGTCCCCCCTCAATCGTCTCTTTTCTAAACTAAACAACCCCAATTCCTTCAGTCTTCCCTCATAGGTCATGTTCTCTAGACCTTTAATTATTCTCAGTGCTCTTCTCTGGACCCTCTCCAATTTCTCCACATCTTTCTTGAAATGCGGTGCCCAGAACTGGACACAATACTCCAACTGAGGCTTAACCAGCACAGAGTAGAGAGGAAGAATGACTTCTCGTGTCTTGCTCACAACACACCTGTTAATGCATCCCAGAATCATGTTTGCTTTCTTTGCAACAGCATCACACTGCTGACTCATATTCAACTTGTGGTCCACTATAACCCCTAGATCGCTTTCTGCCATACTCTTTCCCAGACAGTCACTTCCCATTCTACATGTATGAAACTGATTGTTCCTTCCTAAGTGGAGAACTTTGCATTTGTCTTTATTAAACTTCATCCTATTTACCTCAGACCATTTCTCCAATTTGTCCAGGTCATTTTGAATTATTACACTATCCTCCAGATTAGTCGCAACCCCTCCCAGCTTGGTATCATCTGCAAACTTAATAAGCGTACTTTCTATACCAATATCTAAATCGTTGATGAAGATATTGAACAGAGCCAGTCCCTAAACAGACCACCACGGAATCCCACTTGTTATGCCTTTCTAGCAGGATTGTGAACAATTAATAACTACTCTGAGTATGGTTATCCAGCCAGTTATGCACCCACCTTATAGTAGCCCCTTCTGAGTTGTATTTACCTAGTTTATTGATAAGAAGATCATGCAAGATCGTATCAAACGCCTTACTAAAGTCTAGGTATACCACATCCACCGCTTCTCCCTTATCCACAAGACTCACTATCCTATTAAAGAAAGCTATCAGATTGGTTTGACATGATTTGTTCTTTACAAATCCATGCTGGCTGTTCCCTATCACCTTGCCACTTTCCAAGTGTTTACAGATGATTTCCTTACGTACTTGCTCCATTATCTTCCCTGGCACAGAAGTTAAACTAACAGGTCTGTAGTTCCCTGGGTTATTCTTATTTCCCTTTTTATAGATGGGCACTATATTTGCCCTTTTCCAGTCCTCTGGAATCTCTCCTGTCTCCCATGATTTTCCAAAGATGATAACTAGAGGCTCAGATACCTCCTCTATCAGCTCCTTGGGTATTCTAGGATGTAGTTCACCAGGCCCTGGTGACTTGCAGGCATCTAACTTTTCTAGGTGATTTTTGACTTGTTCTTTTTTTATTTTACCTTCTAGAACTACCCCCTTCCCACTAGTATTCACTATGTTAGGCATTCTTACAGACTTCTCAGTGAAGACCGAAACAAAGAAGTCATTGAGCATCTCTGCCATTTCCAAGTTTCCTATTACTGTTTCTCCCTCCTCACTGACTAGTGGGCCTACCCTCTCCTTGGTCTTCCTCTTGCTTCTAATGTATTTATCAAAAGTCTTCTTGTTTCCCTTTATTCCGGTAGCTAGTTTGAGCTCATTCTGTGCCTTTGCCTTTCTAATTTTGCCCCTGCATTCCTGTGCTGTTTGCCTATATTCATCCTTTGTAATTGTCCTACTTTCCATTTTTTATGGGGCTCCTTTATTTTTAGATCATGCAAGATCTCATGGTTAAGCCAAGGCGGTCTTTTGCTGTATTTTCTACCTTTCCGACACATCGGAATACCTTGCTTTGGGGCCCTTAACAATGTCCCTTTGAAAAACTGCCAACTCTCCTCAGTTGTTTCTCCCCCCCCCCCTCAGTCTCGATTCCCATGGGACCTTACCTATCAGCTCTCTGAGCTTACCAAAATCCGCCTTCCTGAAATCCATTGTCTCTATTTTGCTGTTCTCCCTTCTACCCTTCCTTAGAATTGTGAACTCTATGATTTCATGATCACTTTCACTCAAGCTGCCTTCCACTTTCAAATTCTCAACCAATTCTTCCCTATTTGTTAGGATCAAATCTAGAACAGCTTCCCCCCGGTAGCTTTTTCAACCTTCTGAAATAAAAAGTTGTCTCTAATGTAGCCGAAGAACTTATTGGATAATCTGTGCCCAATAAGTAGGTGGCCTGTAGTAGACTCCTAGCATGATATCACCCTTGTTTTTAATCCCTTTTAGCTTAATCCAGAGACTCTCAATACTTCTGTCTCCTATGTCTCCACCTCACTCCAAGGCCGTGTCCAGACTCAGGGTTTTTTTCGGGAAAAGCAGCCTTTTCCCGAAAAAACTTCCCCTGCACCCAGACTCAAGCCGCGTTCTTTCGAAATTATTTCGAAAGAACGCGGCTTTTCTTTCGATGGCGGTAAACCTCATTTCACGAGGAAGAACGCCTTCTTTCGAAAGTTCCTCTTTCGAAAGAAGGCGTTCTTCAATGTAAAGAGGCCGTCTTCGAAAGAGAGCATCCAGACTCGCTGGGTGCTCTCTTTCGAAAAAGCAGATTTTTCTTTTGAAAGATCCGCCTGCAGTCTAGACGCGATCTTTCGAAAGAGGCTCTTTCGAAAGAAGCCTGCAGTCTAGACATAGCCCAAGTGTGTTCATTTTTAATGTATAAGGCAACACCTCCTCCCTTTTTTCCCTGTCTATCCTTCCTGAGCAAGCTGTACCCTTCCATACAAACGTTCCAATCATGTGTATTATCCCACCAAGTTTCTGTGATGCCAAAAATGTCATAATTGTACTTATTTATTAGCACTTCCAGTTCTTCCTGCTTATTTCCCATACTTCTCGCATTTGTATATAGGCATCTAAGATCCTGATTTGACCTTGCCTTCCAGTTTTGCCCTGATCCTCCTTTCTCTCTGCCATTATAGCCCACGCTCCCTCCCATTTCCGACCCATCTCCCAGGTCTCCATGTTCTCCGCTTAAATGTTAAATATAGATTAATGGGCTAATCGAACAGTCAATGCTACAAGCGAAAGTACTGCAGGGAGCACAGGGCCAGCAGGGGATTCAAGCAGTCCTCTGTTAGCTCCACGTTCCCCGACGTTTCAAAGTGGCAGCTACATGTGGAGCCCAGGGTCTGGCTCTTTGCCACTTTGAACCACCCCTTCTACTCCCCTGTGCCTCTTTCTGATAAAGGCAACAGCAGAGGAAGAGGGGGAGCAACTAGTCAACTATCTGATAAGTCAAATGCTTATCAGATAGTTGACTAGTCGGTCACATGCCTAGTGTAAATGTTCAGGCTCTGAGACCAACCCACCTGCCACACCAGATTTTGGAGCCCAGGCTCCATACTGAGCTCAAACTCTACACTGCAATTTTTAGCCTCACAGCCCATGTGAGCTGACCCTGGTACTGCTGGGTTTTACACTCTTAGCCTTTCACATCAAAGTCTTCTGTTCAAATTCAATTATTTAGCACTACAAATTCAATCTAATGAATTGAGTTAAACTTTAATCTATGTTGTCAGATTAAACCAACTAAAAATGGCACAAACACAAACAGTAGCTCTGAATTGCAGCTGAGAGATACTCAGTTTTTGGATTATTCTTCTTTTCACCCATTCAAAAAGAAGCTTCTTCAGACCAAAATGAAGGGCAGAACGGCACACACACAAATTCCAATAATAGATTTCTGTATAGGGTTGCCAGGTGTCTGGTTTTCGCCCAGACAGTCTGGAAATCGCATCTTCTGTTCAGTAAAAAAACAAACAAAACAAAAACACAACACAGAAAATATCAATATTTTCTGCTTTTCTTGCTGGGCACCTGACAGAAGCCTGGCAGGGGTGGGGGAAGTGGCTGGGAAGGCGAGGCTGCAATCTCATTTCAGCACTGGGAGCCCTCTGCTGCTCAGTTGCATCTGATGTGGGAGCAATGCCTTGGGGAGGAGGAGTCCTGTCTGTGCTCCTGAGCGCTCTTCAAGCATGTGGTGCAGCCATAGTCTGGGAAAGAAGCCTGCAGGTGCCTTCTGGCTGCGTATTTAGGCTCCCTCCAAGGGCTCTTGTCTCAGCCAAAACTGACTGAGGGGGGGAGAATTTCTAACTGTTCCCACTAGGAAATTGATAAAAGCCACACAATCTAATGTAAAACATATGATGTAGATTGTTGTTAATAAAGTCCCCATTTCATGGTGTTGGATTTTTTTTTTTTGCTTGACAAATTTTTGGTTTATTTATTTATTTATTTATGCTTGACAAATTTTTAAGCACGTGTGTTCGGGTTGTTTTTTTTCTTAAACCATCTGGCAATCCTATTTCTGTACCAAGATTTATTTTGTATTAAGACTTTGTAAATATTTGTTATGAGTTGTAGACTACACCAGACTGTATTTTTAGGAGACAGAATACATTAGCAGTAAGACATTATTGCACAAAACTATCACACTCACCAATTTCACTACCACTGCCACCATCCTGAATGCTCCACAGGATGATGCTACTCTCAGAGGCAACAGCAACCATCTTATCTTTGTCCCCATGTGGCCCTCCAACGACCTTAGCATTCAGAGCCACTCGTTCAATAGTCCAATCCAGATATGGACTTGTGAAAACTTGTTGCCATCCTGAAGATTCTTTGATTCTGAGATTTTAAAAACATAAGTTTCAGAAATATACTTTCCAAACAACTTCAAGTTTGGAGTCTGTATCCATAATCAGTCTTACAAGCCTACTATATTTCCTTTTAGTTATAGAACAGAATCAAATAATGGATTCTGATATTAACATACTCTTCACAGGCCTACAACCATAAAAGACAGGAATTCTGGATTAAATACTTCACAAAAAGTTAACTTTTTGGAACTTAATAATGCAGAACATTTAGTCCTCTGCTCAGCGGCCCCAGAAAAGATGGCATTGTAAACCATCGCTCCCAGTCAGAAGGAAACACGTAAAGGTTGGAATGTTAGTGTTATGATGCTGGCTTTGCCAGTTCAAGACATAGCTTTAAGGTTCTGCCCCAACCAACAATAGAACCCACTCATGCTAAACTGAACGTGAATCTCAAAAAAAAAAAAAAAAAAAAAAAAAAAAAAAAAAAAAAAAATCTAAATTTATGCACGTCATTGCCTAGAAATGATAAACCTTATTCCTAAATAATTCTTTCCATTGCTTATAGGTTTACTTTGTAATTCAGTGTTACTGATACACAATGAAGAAAACCATGAAAAGGGATGCAACAAAAAGAAGGTGGAGAATAAATGGGAAAGTGAAAAAAAAAGTTTAACAGACAAAAAACTGAATACTAAATGGGGGGAAGGGGGAGAAAACGCTGAAGAGTGAAACAGAATAGAAGGAAAAGATGATTAATGAAACAGTACAAAAATGTTATAAAAAATGTTTGACTAAAAAGATAAAATACTTTAAACGAACCATTCTTTAAAAGTTACAAAAAAGCAAGGCATAATGTTGCAGTTCCTATTTTTTGCATAGCTTTTAATGAAGAAAAGAAAACCTTTGTAATTAAGTTACTTTACTCCATCAGAATGCAAAACCACAAGAGAATATTTTAACACTTTTGGGTTATTTCTTTTCTAGTATGAAATTAATAAATCTATTTGCCCATATACTCAATAACTAAGTGTATATCAAAATGAGTAAAAGACAAGGACCAGCCATGGAGTATGCATGTGACTTCATGAGAGTTGTATTCTATTTATCTAGGGGAGATAGAAGGCATTCACAACTCAAGGTCTATTTCAGCCTATTTAAATCCAAATGGGGATACCTCTCTTTCCCTTGAAATTTTGGATCAGTGCACTTGAATGCAGCTCCTGCATTATATTTATTATATATTTATATTTACAGCTAACATTATTTGGTCATCTATTATTACAACTAAATAATACAGGGAGGCAATAATTTGCATTGGGGCCCACTCCAAGATTTTGGTAAGAAGTCAAAGGCTACACTTCTATGGAGGAAGTGCAGGGTCTGAGATGGCATGTGGGGGTGCAGAAGGGAATCGGTATAGAGGACTGGAGTGAAAGGAGGGGCGTCAGAGGGAGTTTGGATGAAGGAGGGGGTTATGATCTGGGGCAGGGGTTTGGGGTCCATGGTCCAAGAGGGGGTATGGGTGCTAGAGAGGATTCTAGCTTAGGGGAGGATTGTAAGAGGGGGTACAGGGTCTGGGAAGGAGTTCTGACCTGGAGATGGTGGGAAAAGGGTTACCAAGAGTTTGGATAATGATCTGAGGCAGGAGGGGGTGGTGACATAGGGCAGGTAGTTGGGGAGAGGGAGGAGGTAGGATGCCAGATGCAGGCTTTGGCCGCGGCAGCTCCCAGCCAGCAGCCCAGCAGGAACCGGAGACAGGCCTCATTCATGTCTGCTGTATTCCCAGGCTGATTGGCTGGCTGCTCCATGTAGCTCTGCACTAGCATAGGGAGGGAGGAGGCATCCAGAGCAATTAGCAGACAGCTGTTTAAAGAGGTGCAAGATATTCTGTAGTATTATTTATACCTATAGCAAACAGCAAAATGGGCATATGCAGCTACAATCCAGTTATGATGGCCAGCTACTATCAGAACCTTTCGAGGATCCACAGGAAATCCTAGAAAATAGTAAAGAAAAAAAAAATTCTCAATTACAGACATCATTCTTTAATCAACTTAAATATACTAGGTGAGAGTTTAGGAGAACATACCCAAAGTGTTTCAAACTAGGACTTCCAAGACTGACTGTTTTGTAGAAATGAAACTTTACCTTCTGAGATGGTGTGTACTGGCCGTACCTACAAACAAACTTATTACTTGATTGACAGTGCCCCTTAAAATTACAAATCTACCAATGGTTTTGATATCTGAAAACACAGAACTTACGTTATTTTGTACAATAAGGCAACACAGATAATTTCTAAATCAAAGGTCTCACAATAAGTAAAAACTGGCAGGCAAACTTAATTAGGTCTGTGTTCTTGCAAAAAAAGGAGGGGGGAGGAGAGGAAGGGACTTTTATTGTTAAGTACTTTCCAATGTGTGTCAATCTTGTCAAGAAGCTTAGTCTCAGATGTAGCCAAAGGGAAACTTATGTCTAGACTACATCCCTCTGTCAACAGAGAGATGTAAATGACGCACTTCGAAACTGCAAATGAAGCCAGGATTTAAATATCACGCGCTTCAGTTGCATAAGCACATAATGCCGCTCTTTTGAAAAAGCGCTATTTCGAAATTGAAACCGCAGTCTAGACACAGTTCTTTTGAAAATGGCAGGCTTTTTTGAAAGATCCTGTAAACCACACCTACACACAGTTTGCCAAAGTCACCAGACAGCAAGAGAAGCAGTTGTATGGATTGTCCTGAGAGATAGCAAGACAGAGCTCATTGGACAACAGGACTCTCAGAAGATTCGGGTGCATATTTGTTTCTCCAGTGTTCAGGAAGACATGTCTTTATGTACATTCTTTATAAATAAAATAAGACTGCACCAGTGAAATGCCCAACTTGCATAATTAGTTTATCCTCCCAAAGAAATAACCCTACACCCTTAAATACTGGCTAGTGCCAATTGGACCAAAGGGGCAACAATGCTCTCTGGAGGATGAAAAGCATTGGAGGGATAGGTGAACAAAAAAAAACAAAGGATGGGGTTACACAAGCGGACACAGTACACAACAGTCCCTGAGAGAAACACAGTTTGATACATATCGATTGAGCCACAGAGGCTAACAATTCTGCAGCTGCCAGATACTGTGGTTAATTTTTTACCTCAAGTGGTTGAAGTTTGTGTTGAAGTGTTAAAGATTCAGGGTTCATATGCTGATTCATGAAAGAAAGAAGCTACAAACTCTCTATAAAAATATATATATATTCCTGTGGGACAACAGAGTGACACCATCACATCACAACAGCCACAGGCTGAGGGGGCAGGAATGGGTGGGTAAAGTCTAGTTCCAAGTCCCACCCCTTCCAACTGAAGCTCTGTCCCTGGAGCCAATCCCCACCCACTGCCAGCCCAGCCTTCCCCGGTTGCCACGTGGAGAGCTGGGACTGGCTTTCCCTGGCTGCTGGGGCCAGAGCTGGGGCTGGCATGCTGTTGCCTTGGCCTTCCATGGTTGTCAGGAGTAGAGCTGGGCCTGGTGTACATAGCCTTGGCTCAGCCCTCCCCGGTGGCAGAGCTGGGCCTGGCATGCCATGGCCTTGGTCCTCCTCAGCCACCAGGTGAAGAGTCGGGGCTGGTATGCTTGCGACCAGGGGAGGGGAAGAGCTGGTACAGCCGCAGCTGGGAAGGGTGGGGAAAGAAAGAGCCATGGCTGACGCAGCTGGGGAGAGAGCTGGGGTTGCCTATCCCCCAGAAAGAGGGGGGTTGGCTAGCGTAGCAAGCAGGGGCACAGCCCCCTAGTAAACTACAGAAAGAATAATTTGTTTGACTTTTCGAAGAAAACTAGGAAAATACACACAAAAACTACATTAAAAGAATGTTGCTCACGTTTAAGTCAAGAACCTGAACATTAGGAAATGCTAAATGTCAAGCTACCTGCACATCTTCAATTATGTTGCCCTTTGCATAGAGGATTATGATATAATCTTTAGTTACATGATCACACATCATCTGTTCTACTAGACCATGTCTATTTCAATACAAAGGATGAGTAATGAAAGAAATAGAAGGTAATAAGAGAAACGATGTTCTCTTGCATTTAAAGCACTGGGCTAGGACCAAGAGTCTGGTTGTGTTTGGGACTTTGCAACAGAATTCCTATGTGAGGTTAAACAAGGCTATCATAATTCACATGCATACAGGGGACAAATTAAGGTTTCGTGTGTAACCTTAATTCTGCCTTTCCTAATTTTGTAATGCTTGACATTCTGTAATGCTTGGCTAGCATAGCAAGCAGGGGCATAGCCCCCTAGTAAACTACAGAAAGAATATGTAATGTTCAAGTATTGCTGAATGTGCAGTATATTCTTAAAAACAGTATATACAGGCAGTCCCCGAGTTACGCGGATCCGACTTATGTCGGATCCGCAGTTACGAACGGGACCCTTCTGCAGACCAGGAGGATGGGGAGCAAAGCAGAGCAAAGCCGCGGAGCCCGAGGGCAGCAGGACAGCCACGGCGCGTCTGGGCTGTCCCGCTGCCCCCGTGCTCCGCGGCTTTGCTCTGGACGCCTGTGGTACAGCAGCTGGGGCGCTGCCGGTTGGTCCCGTAGCACCGCTCTGGGCGCTACTGGACCAACCCGGCAGCACCCCAGCTGCTCTGCGCCAGGCGTCCTGATTCAGCCTCTGCTGGTCAGTTTCAGCAGCGGCTGAATCAGGACGCCTGGGGCAGAGCAGCTTGGGTGCTGCTGGGTTGGTCCAGTAGCGCCGAGGAGCGGCGGCGCTACTGGACCAACCCAGCAGCACCCCAGCTGCTCTGCCCCAGGCGTCCCCAAGTCAGCCGCTGCTGAAACTGACCAGTGGCTGACTTGGGGATGCCTGGGGTTCTTAAGTTGAATCTGTATGCAAGTCAGAACTGGCATCCAGAGTCAGCCGCTGTTGAAACTGATCAGTTTCAGCAGCGGCTGAATCTGGACACCAGTTCCGACTTACATACAGATTCAACTTAAGAACAAACCTACAGTCCCTATCTTGTACGTAACCCGGGGACTGCCTGTAGTATACATTTAAAAACAGAAAAAGATAAAGCATTAGAGTTTGAGCATAGACAGATCATTAGCCCCTTAAACGCAGTATTTCCCACTGGAAATGCCACTGCCAACATGATGAATTAAAACAAAAAACAAACCGCTCAGATCCTACCCCCAACAAAGTAGATGAAAACTTGCCTCACCTAGCCTGACCATGCCTTCGCTAGGACCAGCAAGTGTAGGTTGGACACTACCTCCTCGGACCTCGGCTTCACAGTGGCTCTGACCTGTTCTAACATCACTACACAGCCCCGTGGTAGTGTTTATTTTACGACAGGGAATGCCTACCAGAAAAAGAAAAAGTTATTTTATCTCACCCCCTTTACTGTGGCAGGATAATTTATAAAACAGTTAATATACAAAGCACAATTAAAAATATTTAAATTCTTCTTATACGTCTAAGTCATCTTTCAGAGTTATCAAAAGGTGTTCTTGCATTTTATTCCCAAAACCAAATTTAGATGAATTGCTACAAAACTTAAACTAATAAGGTTTTACCAGGTTCATAAACAAATACCAGTTATCATAAAAGCTTTTAAATTAGTCTAGTGAGAAACCTATTAGCCAAGAATTAATTTAGGGTTACATTTAAAAGTCCAAGTAGATAGCTCACAGATATGATGCAATTACTGGATTAGTGTGTAGAAACTGAAACAATGCAATAACCATCCCTCTTCAGCAAATGTTAAATATAGTTTAACTTCTAGTGTAGACAGAACAAAATTGCCTTCTGTCACAGTGTAGAAAAAGGGGGTTCTTCCTTTCTACTTCATTAACTAAATCCATGATCACCAACCAGTCGATCGCGAGGCGTTCCAGGCCCTCGATTTCCCCCCACCCCCAAGAAGCCCCACTACCTACCTCAAGCAACAATGGAGGTAGTGGAAGCTTCCCACGGGGTGGATGGAAGTCCTGTAGCTGTGCGTCACTTCCAGGGGTTCCAGAAATGCACTCGCTGCTTCCTTGCCCCAAGTCTGTGGTGTGCCAAGAACTTACCAGGTAAGTACCTAGAGGCGCATGCTGGGACTTTCCTGCTCCGCAGGAGGAGGTAGTCAGGCTTGGAGGGGCCGTGCGATGGGGCTTCCTTCCTCTGAGGGAGGTGTGTGTGTGGGGGGGGAAGGGTTGGTCCCAAGGGGGTGCAAGCGCAGGCTTCCCTGCTGCGCGGGAGGGGGGAGTTGGGCCTGGAGGAGGCGTGCGACAGGGCTTTCCTCCTCTTGGGGGGAATCCTGGGAGGAGGCTGGTGCAGGGGACTCTCTGCCCCCACTGACACCCTGCCCCCTGCCACAGAACCCTGTACCCTGCCATCCCAGCACCCTGTTCCCTTTCCCCTGCCCCCGGCCACAGAACTCTCCCCACTGGCACCCTGTCCCCTACCCCAGCACCCACTGGCACCCTTCCCCAGTACCATGTCTCCTGCTCCCACCAGCACAGTCGGGGCCACATTTGGGGAGGGGGGGGGGGGAAGAGCCACCTTGGAGGATGTGTTTTTTTTTTTTTTTTGCGCATCTCACTTGTGTAGTCCCAACTGACTTTTGAGTCAGGGGTCACTGACCCACAGAGAACAGCTTCCCTGCCCTTCTCATAAATAAAGAAAATGCAGAAACTTTTTGTGTTTGACATAGTATTTTATTTAAAAATGAAATCTGGCTAACAAACCCCCAATTGGGGCCAAGCCCCCATCTGGCCACAGCATCATAACACTCCTGCACTCCCCCTTATCCCAGACCCTAGATCTGAGCCTATCATACACTGGAACCCCCTGCCCGAGCCCCTCACATACCCCAACCCATATTCCTGAACCCTCACATCCACAAGCCTGTGGCTTGCTTAGTACCCTAACCCTACATCTGACCCCAACACTGCCCAGCCTGGAGCCCCCTCCCCAAGCCAGCATCCCCTTCTCCACCTCCTCCTGCATCCAGATATCCTCCCAGAGCTTGCACACCTCACCCTTTCCCACACCCCTATATCAACCCAGTGAGGGTACGGCTAGACTGCAGGAGTTTTTCAGGATTCTGGAGGTATCCCAGAAAAACTCTTCTGCATCAGTGATGCATTTGTTGTTCCACTTTTTTTAAGTGGAAGAGCAAACATGCTCTTTTGGTCACCCCTATATTCCTCTTTCCACGAGGAATAAGGGGGCTTCCAAAAGAAGGGGTTTTTCTGACATTTGGTCCAGTCTAGATAGGCCAAATGTTGGAAAAACCTCTTCCTACAGAAGAATTGGAGGGAAAAAAAAAACCAGCAGCAGCAGCATAAGGGTTGGGGATAGCAAGTGATGGAGAGGAGGATAATGGAGAGGGTGAGGCTTCAAGGAAGGGGCCAGGCGGTAGATCTTGGCTTGTTCTGTCATTTAAAAAGTGATCTTGGGTGTAAAAAGGTTGGAGATCACTGAACTAAATAATTCTCAAATGTGGCCTCCATATCTGCATGCAATTAGGTATGTAAATAACAACTGAATTAGTTAACTGGTTAACTGATTAAACTTGTAATGTTTAACTGATTAGCTGCCTGTCTGGCTTGGGTCGCTCTGGCATGGGGCGGGGTCCTACTGGCCTGCATGAGCCAAGTCAGGCCGGCCAGGATCAGAGCATGTGCAGTACCCCCTCCTACCTGCCCTGCCCACCTGGGGCCAGAATAGTGCTGGGCCATCCTACCCCACGGGGCTGAGGTTACACCAGGCTGCTTATACTATAAGCCATGTTCCAGGAGGCCTTAACAAAAACCAGTAAGCTTATTGCTTAACCATTTAAACAGTTAAACTCTTACATTCCTACATGCATCCACTAGTGGATTATTCTGCAGCCATGACAGCCTCCAAAGTCTGGATGAAGATTGGGGCAGGAGCAAAGCAGTGGCCCCTCCCCACAGCACACAGCTGTTGCTCCTGAATGGGCAGTGAGATGCACTGCCTTCATGTTAGTGCTGGCACTGCCAGAAGGGATCAGGCATTCTACAACACAGTCTCCTCAGAGGCTCAGGACAGCACCTCCAAAGACAAAGGGCAAAGTGTATGAAGACTGGAGGCAACTGCAACATTCACTCACTGGAGAGTTTACCTGAGCAGCTCTTCCACTTCCACCTGACTGGGGCATGAGGAGCCTGGGACTTCACAAGTAACTGGTGAGTGCCTGACCCACCTTCCTGAGGGCAGGCTCTTACCAAAGGGTCACAGGAGTCAGAGTCAGAGACATGGATTGATTCTTCCCCCATCTGGTGCTGCACTTGCTATCTGAAGTTGTTCTAGCTACTTCAGCAGCTCAAGATCTCCAGGCTGCTGCAGGACTTGGCAGCCACCCAGCAAGGATAAGGAGGTACTGCTCCATGATCACTACAGCTCAAGAGCAAAGTCTGGATGTGCTGAATGGGGAGCTCAACTTCCTACTACCTTCCCAATGCATAAATAAGTTATAATGGTTTGGATATGCATATGTTCTTTTTGTTTTTTCATAAAGTATTTTATGAAAAACTGTCAGAGAGGCCACCTGCAAGAGCTGGTGGCCATTCTGAGACTGTCAACCATTTGTTGAGAGAACCCCTTCATGTCATCATTGGCTCATGATAATTCTATGCTAGCAACTGTTGTCAGTAGGAAAATTAGCCTACTTGTAGTTAAGACTCAAGGCATTAGCTGAGCTGTTAAAACAACTGTGGCTACCTCCCCACTGTCAGAGCCTTTCCAAATTGCCAGTCTTTACTTGCAGTGAGTAACGCTGCAGGTAGCAACTTCTGGTGGAGAAAGGCTCTGGTAACAGGGAGCTGCCACAGCATTACTCCTCTGCTGGAGCTTTTTCCTTCAGCAGGAAAAGTATGGGTGGCGAGCAGCATAGGTCAGGGATGGCTCCCCAAACAGCCTGGTCAACCTAACGCACTCTGCCTCCAGATCCACTCCTGCCTGCTTCCAGTTCCCTTCTCAGCACTTGTCCATGACTGAAAGGTTAGGGCAGGCAGTGTGGGGTCAGTATTCACAATGCTGGAGGTTCACGGGGGTGGGAGGGAGGCTAGACATTCATGAGGGGGCAGCAGTGGTGTATGTGTGTGTGTGCGCGCGCGCGCACACACACTTTGGGCTCCAATGAGGAGAGGAGGAGTGGAAGGAAAAGAACAGTTACTTACCTGTAACTGTTGTTCTTCGAGATATCTTGCTCATGTCCATTCGAATTAGGTGTGCGCACCGCGTGCACAGCGTCTCCGGAGCATTTTCCCTAGCGGTACCCGTAGTGCTGCCAGGGCATCCCCTGGAGTGGCACCACTATGGCGGAGCATAAGTACCCCTGCCGATGCTCCCCCACCTCAGTTCCTTCTTGCCGGACACTCCGATGAAGGAAAGGTGGTGGGGGGGGGGGAATCGAATGGACATGAGCAACACATCTCGAAGAACAACAGTTACAGGTAAGCAACCGTTCTTTTCTTCGAGTGGTTGCTCATGTCCATTCCAATCAGGTGACTTCCAAGTTAACCCCACTTTACGGAGGAGGGGTCGGAGCACCCAGAAAGAGAAGTCCATGAAAGTTGAACAACCCAAACATATTTATTCAAACAACAGAACACAGAGAACTGTTAAAAAAAAGTGCAACGTTGCACAGAAAAACAAAACATTTATAACACGGAGCTGAGGACCGCAGAACCCAACCCTGCATCCTCCCTGGCCTGCTGTGTCAGCGCATAGTGTGCTGTAAAGGTATGCACTGATGACCACGAGACCGCCCTGCAGATTTCAGTAACTGGAACCTGCACCCCAAAAGCTACAAAGGACACCTGTGCCCTAGTGGAATGTGCTGTAACCCGGGGCGGGACCTTCCTGGCCAGGACATAACACTCCCTGATACACCCCGCGACCCAATTGGACAACCTCTAGGTCGAGATAGGGAGCCCTTTCATTCTGTCCGCAAAAGCAACAAACAGTTGTGTGGACTTACGAAAGGGTTTAGTTCTATCGACATAGAAGGCTAACTCCTGCCTAGCATCTAGAGAGTGGAGCACTTGCTCCCTAGGAGAGGCATGGGGCTTTGGAAAGAAAAATGGGAGGTAAATTTCTTGGTACAGATGGAACGGTGACACCACCTTGGGTAGAAAAGCCGGGTGAGGATGGAGCCTCACATTATTCTCCGAGAACACTAGGTAGGGCGGGTTTACAGTTAGCACCCTCAGCTCGGAGACCCTGCGAGCCAATGTAATGGCTACAATGAACGCAACCTTCATAGAGAGGTGCTTCAAAGAGCATGTGGCCAGCGGGTCAAAGGGGGGGGGCGACACAAGTCTAGACAACATGAGGTTAAGGTTCCAAGCAAGGAGAGGGGGTCTAACTGAGGGGTACAACTTAGCCAAACCCTTAAGGAACCTTTTGACCACAGGGTCAGAGAATAGAGAGACTCCTGCCGATCCAACATGGCAGATGGAGAGTGATGCCACATGGACTTTGATAGAAGAGGTAGAGAGCCCACTGGACCGGAGTTCGAAAAGGTAGTCCAGATCGGACAGGACAGGTGCACAGGATGGGTGCACCCCCCTTCTGGACGCCCAAGACAAGAACCACCACCACTTGGCTGCGTAGGACCACCTGGTAGTTGGTTTACTGCTACCTAGTAGCACAATCTGCACCTCCTGGGAACATTCCCTTTCTGGTTGCATCAGCCACGGATAAACCAGGCCATGAGGTGGAGAGAGCTGAGATTCAGGTGAACCATGAGCCCCCTGTCCCAAGGCTGGGTCAGGAGATCCCAAACTGGCGGGAGCATTATAGACTTCTTGCTGAGCATATCCACCAGGATAGGGAACCAGAACTGCCTGGGCCACCGAGGGGCTATCAGGATGACCATGGACCTGAAGATCTTGACCCTGGTTAGAACCCTGGGAATTAGGGGAAACGGTGGGAATGCATAGAGGATGCCCACCGGCCACGGCACGGTCATGGCATTTCCCCTGGAGTGGTCCCCCAGCCCCAACAGGGAGCAGTAACTCTGGCAGTTGGTGCTGTGTGCCGAAGCAGAACAGGTCTACTAGGGGACACCACCACCTGTGGAAGACCAGATGAAGGGCCGAATCCTTGAGGGACCATTCGTGGGTTCTGAAGGACCTGCTCAGAGCATCGGCCAGCAAATTTTTGCACCCCAGCAGGTATTCTGCCTGCAAAAAAATTTATTGTGCGCTATGCACAGGTCCCACAGCCACAAAGCCTCGCGACAGAAGGGAGGCGACCGGGCTCCCCACGCCTGCTGATATAGAACACAGCCATTGTGTGGTCCACGCGCACCAGGACGGAGCAGCATGACAGCTGTGTCTCGCAAGCTCTCCTGACTGCCTTGAGCTCCCAGATATTTATATATAGGGCCCACTCTGCAGGGGTATGTCTACACTACCCCCCTAGTTCGAACTAGGGGGGGTAATGTAGTCATACGGAGTTGCAAATGAAGCCCGGAACGTGGTGTACAGCAAGTTCGGATTAGGAAGCCTAATCCAAACTAGCTAGTTAGTGCCGCGTGTAGCCGCGCAGCACGCAGTCCGAACTAGCCGGCATTTAAAAATGGCGCCGGCCGGCTTCATGCAAATGAAGCCCGGGAAATTCAAATCCTGGGCTTCATTTGCAACTCCGTATGACTACATTACCCCCCCTAGTTCGAACTAAGGGGGTAGTGTAGACATACCCCAGGGGACCACAAGCCCTGGGTCCTGTGATGCCCCAGGTGCGCTCCCCAACTCAGGTCCGAAACGTCTGAGCAGTGTCACCGGAGGGGTGAAGTACAGTAAACGGAAGCCCACTGCTCACCAGAGCCTCCTGAGTCCACCACTGTAAGGAGGCAATTACCGCTGGAAGCACCGTGAGAACCATGTCCCAGAGACCCCTGGACTGGTTGAACACCTTCGCTAACCAGTCCTGCAGCGATCTGAGCCTCATTCGAGCATGGCGTACCGCATAAGTGCATGCTGCCATGTGTCCCATCAGTCTCGAGCAGACTCGGGCGGTCGTAATGGGGAACCGGGTTAACTCCGAGACCAGCTCCACTATGGCCAGAAATCTGTTCCTGGGGAGGAGTGCTCTCGCCACCCTGGCATCCAAGAGCCTCCACAAATCGAGGCACTGAGAGGGAGTCAACGATGACTTTTCCTCGTTCAGCATGAGAGCTAGTCTTAAGAAGAGAGTCCTTATAAGGGAAACATGAGCCACCACTTGTTCGTAGGATCGACCACAAATTAGCCAGTCGTCTAGATACGGAAAGATGTGTATCCCCTTTTTGCGCAGGAATGCCGCAACGACCTACATGCAGTTTGTGAAGACCCTGGGTGCTGTTGAAAGTCCAAAGGGGAGCACCGTAGACTGGAAGTGACAGCAGGACACTATAAAGCAGAGAAACCTCCTGTGGCTGGGTCTTACTGCCACATGGAAGTAAGCGTCCTTGAGAGCGAGAGTTGCGTACCAGTCTCCTAACTGTAATACTGGGATAACAGAGGCCAGGGTTACCATTCTGAACTTGGATTTCACCACCATCTTGTTGAGGTCCTTGAGGTCTAGAATGGGAAAAACCCCACCCTTGAGTTTTGGAACAATAAAATACCAGGAATAAAACTCCTTGCCCCTTAAGTGTGAAGGGACCCTCTCTACCGCTCGCTATTGGAGAAGCGATAACACCTCCTGGCGGAGAATGCCTTCGTGAGAGGTGTCCCTGAAAAGGGATGGGGCAGGCAGGTTGGAAGGGAACGAGCCCAGGAAAGGGATAGTAAAGCCATCCCTGACTATTCTCAGAACCCAGGCGTCGGTGGTGATTTCTGCCCAGGCACGGGCAAAGTGGGATAACCTGGCCCCAAACAGGGGGCTGGGGGAAACTGGTGCGCAACGCTCTAGAGGACCGTCAAAACGGGTGCTTGGACTGTTGAGGGGGGCCCTGACCAACCCCACGGGGGTTGTCCCCTTTCGGGCGGCGACAAGGAGCTCTGGATGCAGACGGGGCCGCAGCCGCCCCTGTCCCCACTGGAAGCGCGAGGACAGCGTCTCCAGTAATCCCCATGGAGGACCTGGGACTGCATTCTGCCCTGTTGTCTGTAGGGAAGCTGACGTCACTGAGGAGCCGGCGTGTGGACTCCCAAGGACCAGAGAGTGGATCTTGAGTGTATGGAGCCTTGAGTCAGCATGCTCGGAGAACAACACTTTGCCATCAAAGGACAGGTCCTGAATAGTAGTCTGGACATCAGGAGGTATTCCAGACACCTGCAGCTAGGCACCACGACGCATAACTACACCCAACGCCATGGTACGGGCTGCAGAGTCAACAGCATCCAGGGAAGCCTGAAGAGCCGTGTGGGTGATAGTTCTGCCCTCTGTGGTCATAGCCCCAAACTCTTGACGCGCCTTGGTGGGGAGTTTATCTTTGAACTTATCCATCACCTGCTATGTGTTATAGGAGTATCAACTCAGCATTGCTTGCTGGTTAGCAATGCAGAGTTGCACCCCACCAGTGGCATATACCTTACGCCCCATTAAACAGAGGTGTTTGGGTTCCCTAGCCTACAGGGACGGCCCCGATTATGGAAGCCTCTCCTTCTGGGCCGCGGCCAGGACAACCAAGGACCCCGGGACAGGCTGGGAATATAGGTGCTCGTGCCCCAACTGCAGGACATAACAGCACCTCTTGTCTGTTACACATGCGAATGATCACGCTGGTGCCGGGAACAGGATCTATGCTGTGACAAAGCCCTCGAGGATCCCGATCTGAAAGAGCCCACATCCAAATCTGAAGAGTAATCAGACTCTGGCCAGTGGCCAGGGGGGCATCGATGACGAGTACCCAGTCACCATCCGGGGGGGGGGGGGGGCGTGAACATGGTCATGGATTCTGGCTTGCTCGCATGCATGCGGTGAGGTCGTACAGGTGCTGGAGCCAGAAAGACAGGCTTCGGGCCTGACTATGGTGCCGACACGGTGCACATGGACTACGGTGCGGAGGTCGGTGTCGGTTGCAAGCACGGAACTGCAGAGTCCAACTGCCCCAGAGCTGGCGCCCCTATCGGTGCCGCCATGGGCGCCATGGTGGGTAGGACTGAAGGGGCCAGAGCCGTGGTGGCCGCCCTAGAAGGGATCGGCGGCACCAGCAATGGTGGTACCGGCATGGCCCACGGGGCCGATGCCGGTACTTGCAGCGGTGCCAAAACTTGCAGTGGTGCCGAAGAGGCTGGTGCCAATGACTGCAGCGGCACCCCGGGCAAGAGGCCCGGTGCCAGTCCTTCTGATGGTGCCATTGATGGTGCCACAAGGCCTGAGTAATACGGCACTGGCGCAGCTAAGACCAGTTCCGGGAAAGGTCCCAGCACCGAGGGAGGTCAAGTCCAATCAAGCGCCGGGTGAGGCCTGGCAGCCTGTGCTGAGACTGGCAATGACAGAGGTAAGCGGTACTGGTCCCACAGCATACGTGACTGGTGCCAACCGATCCAACCAGTGTGGAGGAGAAACCGGTGCCAACATGGCTCCCGGCATAGAAGACTTCAGCCTCTCCGCCTCAACAGACGACGGAGGGGAGGTATTGAGGCTGATCAAGTCCTGCGCCACCTCAAAAGTGTCCGGCATCGAGGGATGATGCGAGGGTAGCTGACCCGGACTGGATGGTCGGCCTGCTCGCTTCCGCCGCACAACAGCACTTGGCGATGTCTGCACCGGCGACTCGAAGCAATGGTGTAGGCCCGACCTGGACTTCTGGCTCAGAGACCTACCCCACGAAGTCTTTAGTTTCTTCGTCGCTGGGGAATGAGAACGGTGCCGAGCCCTCGGTACCGAAGTCCACGCACGGGATGGGGTGTTGCGCGTCAACACCGGCGCACTGCGCACCGTGGAGTGGCCAGTGGGTGCTGGTTGTAGAGCTGCCTCCATGAGGAGAAGCTTCAAACACGATTCTTGCTCCCTCTTCGTGCGCAGCTTGAACGACTTGCAGATCTTACTGGCATCTGCTAAGTGGCCCTTACCCAAACACTTTAAGCAGCTATCGTGAGGGTCTCCCTTAGGCACGAACTTAGCGCATACTGCGCAAGCCTTAAAGCCTTACAGCCCTGGCATTCCTCACCCACGGGGGGAGGGGGGGGAGGGGGAAAGGAAAACAAAGAACTCGCTAACTAATTAAAACTATTTATAACGCTACAATGACCATCCTGAGCAGTAAGAAAGAACTGAGGTGGAGGAGCACTGGCAGGGGTACTTATGCTCCGCCATAGTGGCGCCACTCCAGAGGGCATCCTTGCCGGCACTACGGGTACCGCTAGGGAAAATGTTCCGGAGACGCGGTGCACACACCTGATTCGAATGGACATGAGCATCACTCGAAGAAGAAAGGGATGGGTCCTCAGGCAGAGGGGGCATGTTGGAGGCTAGCCTCCTCCAATAGTTTGTTCACCCATCACTCATGGGGAAAAGATTGCAGTGAGACGATATAAACAAAAACAGCAGTGTAAATAGGAGGGGCATTGCTTAAGCATATAGAGGGCAGTATAGGTATATACCCTAAAGTCCAGATGTGTCTACTCCATATGCTTAAGCAGTACAATCACTATCTACACTGCTATTTATACCCATGCTACAGCAGTGCATATATGGAAAAGGCTGCTCTAAGTGTAGACACAACCTTAAAATTACAGCCTCTATCATCAATAGTAATTGTTCATCCAGACTGGAAGATAAAATGACGACTCCAAGCTGACAGACTTATATAGTTCAGATTTATATAAGGCAATGGATTGGAAGTGGTATATGAAATTCACAGTAAGCAAAAACAAGTAGTACCTGGTGGTGGCAGGTAGCCATGAAAAAGAACACTGCCACATGATGAGCGTTCCAGCTCTTCACATAAGAGTAGTCTTCTTACTAAACAAGATACATATATTAACATCAAAAGCAAAGAACTTCAATGAAGTTTTATTTTCTAAGAGGTTGATAAGATTTGAAAATATCTGCTTGAATACTGTCAACTTCAGCACAAATAAGTTCAGCTCATAATTGTTCCAAATGTTAGAATCACAAAATTATTATTATGGAAGTGCCACAATTAGGAACCACATAACTTTAATGCAAATAGTTACCTAAAGGAGTGATTCCATAAAATTCAGCTTCATGCCTGAGAACATTAATACTCACTCCCCTGGGGGGAAAAAAAAAACAAAGAAAGGAAAGCAATGCCTTGAAAATACAATTTTTTCCTTTAAAAAAAAAATCAAATATTTTTTTCCAAAGCTAGATATTATATCTTGGAGGGTTGTAAAGCAAAAACTAGAAATATGAATTTCCACAAAAAATATCAAACCCCTAAACTTCCCGAAGCACCTTTTTAGTAACTTAACACAGTATTTCCACTCCAGAGTTGGACTCAGTCTGTAGCTAGAGATACAGTATCTTTCTGGGTACGGATTACTTCAACAAAAAATCCGATTAAAATGTATTGTACTAAAATGGCTTAAAAATACATAATTTTATTTTATACTTTTATTCCGTCACTTGCATGAAACATTAAGCTAAGGAAATAGGACCTGAGTCTACAGATTAGACTGTACTAGTAAAGGACTTACAAAGTATCAGTCAAATCCCAGTCACATGACAGAACATCCAATTGATCAGTTGAATCAGAAAACTCCTCTCAGAGGATTTTAAAATTCCTACCCATGTGAACTATACTTAGAAGGATTTTTAGAAGAATTAGAACTTCTTACCGTAAGTCTAGCTCTTTTGTACGAAGAAAATTTAAGATGGGTGCAAATGCCGCTGGATCTCTATCAATAAATATCTACAAATAAAAATAGTTAAGTTATTCTTCTTGCCTTAAGAGTTAGCTTTTAAATAACTATATTACCTAGATAAAAATCACTTTCAGAACACTCTTTTGAGGTGCCCATCAATTTCCAGGCCCATTATGGTATCCAGAATTTGGCCGTGTGAGGCACTCAGCTAACAAGGATTAGCCCAGAATATTTAGAGACAAATAAAGCAAGAAGTGTCTTCTATATTTTCCCTACATAGGATATGTCTACACAGCCATTAAAATTAGGGATGTTAAATATCAAGTAATAAACTAATCGAATAGTCGATGCATTGTGCATCGTCTATTGGATTAGTCGATAGGGCGCCTCCACCTCTGAAGTGTAGTAACAGCCCTACACTGTTTCTACACTTCAAAGGTGAAAGCACCACATGGAGCTAAGGATCAGCTGAGGACACCCCCTCTGATCTTGGGCTTCATGCGGCGTTGCCGCTTTGAAACACCATGGGGAGCCCAGCGTCAGGCTGCACACAGCATTTCAAAGTGGCAGTATCACATGGAACCCGGGATCAGCAAGAGAGTCCCCAGCTGCCTCCAGGCTCCACGTGGCACTGCCGCTTTGAAACCCCGCATGCAGCCTGATGCTGGGCTCCCACAGAATTTCAAATAAGCAGTGCCTCATGGAGCGGGGGATCAGCAGGGGAGTCCCTTGCACATCCCAGGCTCCACTAGGGATGTTAAATATCAGTTAATTTAATAGTTGAGTAACCTCATGAATTTTTTATTGGTTAGTCGACTATTCTATAGTCCCCAGGGGTGAGGCCAGCAGCCACTGTATCAGAGGCAGCAGTGCAGGGTGCCAGGCAAGAGCAGGTCCATGAGGGGAGCCGGTTTAAAAACCGGCTCCCCTTCTGGACCTGCTGCCTGTTGCCCAGTGCTGCTGCCACTGATAAAGAGGCAGCAGCATGGGGTGGCAGCAGCCTCTGTTTAAAGGGGAGGGTGAATTTAAGCTCCTAGACCCAGCAGGAGCCAGAACTGAGCCGGGCTGCTGGCCAGCCTGCTGGCCAGCCTGCAAAAAATGTATTGGTAAGGGTGGGGGGAGGGAAATGTGTAGACTATAGCATTAACCTATAAGCTTTTGCTTATTGGTTAATCAACTACACTATTACATCTCTAGGCTCCACGCGACGCTGTTGCTTTGAAACGCCATGTGCAGCCTGGGGACACCCCAGCTGGCGGTGCAGCGCTGCATTGAGCCAGGTCTGGTGCCAGGCTCCAGATGGCACTGCTGCTTTGAAGTACCTCCTGCTCTTTCCCCGCCTTGCTGCCTCTTTCTGAAAGAGGCAGCGGGGGGGGGGGGGGGGGCGGGAAGAGGGAGGGAGACAGGGAGAAGAAACTAGTTGACTAGACTGTCAACTATCCAATAAGCAAATGCTTATTGGATAATCGACTAGTTATTCACCTCCCTAATTAAAACCCACTGCTGGCCCATTTCAGCAGACTGGGGCTTGGACTGCCAGGCTGTTTAATTGCAGTGTAGAGTTTTGGGTTCAAACTGCATACTGAAGTCTGGAACCCTTCCATCTTGTAAGTCCTAAACCATGGGTTGCAGCCCAAGCTTAAAGTCTACCCTGCAATCCAAGCCAGCTGGCAAGGGCCAGACATGAATGCAGTGTAAACATATTCATAGATTACACAATGCAGCTCTGACTCTTAAACACCACCCTCCCCCAACACACACACACAGTCTTATATACCCCCCCCCCCCCCCCCGACACACACACACTGCAAGCAGAGCTTTACCTGGAAGGAGAGAAGTGACAGATTTCATCAAGTCCAGTAGGGACTTTGCTACCGATTTTACGTAGAAGGGACTCAGATATTAAGGAGATGAACAGCAATATAAATCTCTAGAATAGACTGAAATTTTGCAAGTCTATCTGTAAAGATTGAAATTGTGTGCAACTCTTTCATGAGCAAGAAAAATATAATTCATCATTGTCATCACAAATGCAATCTTTTAAGTTCAAGAATGAAGTTGTGTGTGCTTGGTCTAGTATAATTTTTTTTAAAGTGTAAGCCTGCCCATCCATCATTGCTATGAGTTTAGTTTATAAGTCTGATTAATGGAAAAAAGTTTATTTGTATATGAAGTATCACACATTATTCAATGTAGATGCGAAAGACTGTTATAGCTACTTTGTAATGTTTTTTGTTTATATTAAATCTAGCAAAACTTTCAAAGTCATAGAAAGGCTCAACTATTAGAGAGCCAGATGGATGAGGTAATATTTTTATTGAACCAACTTCTCTCAGTGAGAAGCTTCCAAGCCAGAACTTTTAGTGTCTAGCAAAATAATAAATGTAAGTTACCAGGCTCACATGAAAATGTTGTGCAGGTTTCCTTTGAAGATGAAGAATGATAGGTCAGATATAGATTGATAGCTTTGTCAAAAGTGTTCACCCATAAAGGCATTGTATTTATGTCTTGCTACAACAATCTACCCAGCCCCTTTTTTTGTCCTATAACTGCAGAAGTGTTAACCAGCCACTTACCTTAGAATAGTCTCTTATAATTTGTGCAAACTGTTTATGCTAAATAACCTGTTCCACTTCGCAATTTGTTGTGACAGTGGGAATAACTTTCCCAAATATTGAACGTGTGACTAGAAAGCTTCTGAAGTTGATTCAATAAAAGATATTACCTCACCAATCTTGTCTCTAATATTCTGAGACCAACACAGCTTTAGAGACACTGCATACTTTGCATACTAAACTTTGTAAGTTAAGAATATCTTTTCTGATTATGGCTCTCTCAGTTTAAAAGTGTTAGTTTTAAAAAAACTGAGCAAAAAAAGCAATTACAGTAAACTTCCGATAATCCAGCACCTTTAGGACCCATGGGGTGCCAGATTATCAGATATGCCGGACTATCGGAAGGGGGGGCTATGAGGGGTCTAGGGTGGTATTGGGGGATGCCACCCCAGACTCCTCATAGCCCCCCCCTTCCAATAGTCCGGCTCTGCCCCAGGCGTCCCCAATTCAGCCGCTGCTGGTCAGTTTCAGCAGCAGCTGAATGGGGACGCCTGCGGCAGAGCAGCTGGGGTGCTGCTGGGTTGGTCCAGTAGCACCGCCCCTTGGCGCTGCGAGATCAACCCGGCAGCACCCCAGTTGCTCTTGGGGATGCCTGGGGCTTCCTGGAGTCAGCTGCTGGTCAGTTTCAGCAGCGGCTGACTTGAGGACGCCGGGGGCAGGGCAGCTGGGGTGCTGCTGGGTTGGTCCGGTAGTGTTGCTCCTCGGTGCTACTGAACCAACCCGGCAGCACCCCCGCTGCTCTGCCTCAGGCATCCCCAAGTCAGCCGCTGCTGAAACTGACCAGCAGCTGACTCCAGGAAGCCCGGGGCAGAGCAGCTCTGCCCCCGGCTTCCCCAATTTGGCCGCTGGTCAGTTTCAGCAGCGGCTGAATTGGGGAAGCTGGGGGCAGAGCAGCTCCAATGGTCCGGCTGCCCGGAGCACTTCCAGGTTCCTGATGGTGCCGGACCATCAGGAGTGCCAGACCATCAGATGCCGGACCAATGGAGTTTTACTGTAGTAAGTCTAAATCATTTACTTCTGGATCTGTAAAAGGAGAAAAAAAGAAACACTGGTGTAGCAATATGCACATTCCTTTATCTTCCTTTTTCATCCATATTAGAATAGAGTCAAGAACCATGAAAAGAAAGTAGATGAGAGGATCTCTTTCCTCCTGTTTGTTGACCATCATGTTCACACCTGCAAAACTTCATTTCACCTACCTGGAAATACCTTATTTTCCTATAAATCTAAATCCCTCACTTTCTTCCAAGTCTCTGCTACTATTACAGGACAGTTAAAACTTCCACAGCTTCAGTTTCCTTTACCAGTTAAATTGTCCATGCTGCCAGTGGTGTTTGAAGTGAAAAAAATACCCGTACCAAAAGAAAAAAAAAAGCACAGAACTACCCCTGCTCTAGGCACTCATTATGCATGTATTAGAACCCATTCATTATGCACCCAGTTCTGACAGTTCACTGTGAAGTCCCTTCCTGAGATATGAAATATCCTATTCGGTGTTACAGATGTTAAATTGCTAATCAAGTAATAGAATTAGTTGATAACGGTGGGAAACTGCAGAACCGGCCCCGGGAGCTAACTCCACTGCAGCTCTGCCTTTTAAATGTATTAAGATCCTATTGGCAGAGCTGCAGCGATTTTAATACATTTAAAAGGAAGAGGTGCAGTGGGGGGAAACGAGCACGAGTCAGGAATCATCTGATTCCCGGCTCACACCCAATCCCCCCACTACGCCTTTGCTTCCTCTGTCACCCTGTGGAGACAGTGCTGGGTGGAAACAGCTTTTAAGCAGACTCCCCCCCAACACCAGCTCCTGCTCCCCTCTCTTGTTTCCTCTCTTTGATAGAGGCAGCAAAGGGGGGAAAACAACTATTCAATTGACTACTCAATTACCCGATAAGCATATGCTTATCAGGTAGTCCACTAGTCGCTTACATTCCTAATATGGACAAAATTTTCAAAAGCCTCTAAATCCATAGCTGTGATGGGATGGATACACCCCACACTAGAGAGAGGGGGGTAAAAGGCCTATGGATGGAGGAAGCCCCACCCCTTTCAACAAACTGGGCATGTTCCCAGTGTGGGAACTGTATAAAAGGCTTAAGGCCAGCTCATTCAAGGGAAGCTGCAGGCAGGGAGGGAGTTCAGGCTGGAGCCAGCCTGGTTGGCACAGTCGTCCTCCGAGCAGCAACCCCAGCAGCAGACCCAGTCGCAGCTGCCACCAGAGGAACAAACCAAGCAGCTGTCCCAGCCACAGCCCTCTCTGGAGCTGCAGATCCCCATTGAAGGTGCCACTGCCGCGATCCCAGACACCACCCTAGGACCGGGAGACAACCGCAAGGTCCAGGTACACCATGCTGCAATCCAGAGACTGAACCACCTCCAGAGACAGTAGAAAGTGGCCCAGGGCAGAGGAATACTCTCCTGGGAGCACAGCATGCTGTGGGCAGACTTCCCGCTGAGTTGGCGGTGCAGTCATCACTGCCAACAGGGCCCTGCGTCAGGACCCGGTGGAGTGGGAGGGCATGGGCCCCCCTACACTCACCCCAACTAGTGGTTGGCTCCCCAGCAGCCAGGAAGAGCACACCGGCTATTCAGGCCTCTAGGCCACAGAACTTTTAGACTAGGCCAGTGGGCCATATTTCCCCTGAAAAAGGGGCACCGAATTGTGAGGATGGTATCACGGGGGGTGTCGCGCCCCATAACAATGGCACTTAGAAGTCTATGCCCCACTGACTTCTAAACTACTTGAGCACTTTTGAAAATGTTACCATTAGCTTTTGAATTAAAATGTACTTCTCTGGGTCTTCTGGTTGTGGTCACCTGACAGAAAAGTAACATTGGTATACAGGGGTAATTTCTCCTGGCCTTATTATTATTTAAATAATTCTTAAAACATTAAGACCTTTTAAAGAATGTAAAGCATTTGGTCAGATGTTAGTCTGATGTATTTATTATACCCATATAACTAATCTATGTATCAGTAATACTCTAACATTTCAGAACTATCAGTATTGAGCTTCAGTATAGAAGCTACTTCTATTAAGGACCCTATTTGAAAATAAGTGCTTATTCTTATAATTATCAGTAGCATTACTCACAGCACCAGTTTCATCTTTAAGTGTTGAAATTCTTCCACTCAGTAAACTGAAACATAAAATATTTAAGTTACAATGTAGTCTAGAAGAAAAGAGCATTAAACATGTGCAGAAATATTCTGACTCTCCATTATACAAATAACGCATCTATAATTCCATGAAATCACCTAATAACTGTGCATTGTCAAGGCTCCAAGTTTTCTGGGCAATATAGTGTCAGGAATTCATGATCTCTGAAAGGACATTAATGAAGAACTCATTCAGAGACATCTTTTCAGATGGAAGATGGAGTTGCAAGACGAAGTTGCAAGACAGGAGGGGGTGGGGGGCAGGTCCTTCCCTGTGCTGCCTTCTCTTCCATGTGACAGGGAACCTAAGTTCCCTGGCTTCTCATTAAACCCTTTTCAGGGGCTATTAAACCCCATGCAGGGGCTCAGGGCTACAGCAGGGAAAGCTCTCCCCCCCCCCCAATCCTTGAAGCTGCTGGGGACAGTAGGGAGGAGGCCCTCCCCACCAGCCCCAGCATGGAGCTGTTGCGGGGAAAAGGGGTCCTTCCTCACTGTCCCCAGCAGGTAGCTGCCCAGGTAAGCCTAAGCCCCAACACCCTGCCCCACCTTGAGCCCATCCCTGATCCCCCTCCTGTAACCCCAAAACCTCATCCCTGGCCCCACCTCAAAGCCTGCACCCCTAGACTAAAGCCTATACCCCCTCCAGCACCCAAGGTCCTACCCCAAAGTCTATACTGCCTCCTGCATACAAATTCCCAGGCCTGAGCCCCTCTCCAAGCCGGGAACTTCCCTCATCCACTCCAAATCCTTCATCCTTAACCCTTGCACCCTAAGCCCTGCCCTCTGACATGGTGTTGTACATCAACTCTACAATAGTGCATGTTAGAAAAATCATTTTTCACAGGACTGGGAAAAAATAGAGGGAACACAGCATCAGACAGGAGACCATCCCCTGGAACTCCATTTTCTCCATGGATTCAGTGTAGCTGACAGAGGCACTACTGCCCAGCACCCGCTCGTCTTCTTCAAACGTGAGGCAGAAATCCATTGTGACATGAAAAGTCCGCCATAGTTTCTCTCTCTATATAGTGGGTGAAGATGCCAGTTGCCAGGAAAGAGAACTAGCAACTCTAACAAACAGTGCTAGGTGAAGGCAGTGCTGGATTAGCTACTAGATCAGCGGGTTCCCAAACTTTTCCAAATGGGTACCCATTTTGACAATTCAGGAAGACATGGTGACCCAGGGCAATTAAAAAAAAAAAAAAGTGTGAATGGCTCCTTCAGAGCCACCTGGGGAGACACCTGGTGACCCTTTTGAAATGTAATGGCAACCCATATTTGGGTCCCGACCCATAGGTTGGGAAACCTTGTACTAGATTAACAGGGTCTATGCCCAGAAGCCGAAGCCTGCCGGCTATTAATATATTTAAAAATCAAAAGCAGTGGAAGAAACCCAGCGTGAGCTGGGACAGCTGATTCCCAACTCACGCAGGTCCCCCACGTTGCGCACCACCCTTTTAAATATATTAAGAGCCTGTCTACTCTTAATACATTTAAAAGGCTAAAGCGCAGGAGGGACCCAGCACAAACCTTCTAAATGTATTAAGAGCCAACAGGGCCAGGAGTTAACCCTGCTGCAGCTCCCCCAGCTTATCGACTAATTAATGGAAAATCCATTGACTAGTCAATTGGTTGATTAAATTAAATTTAACGTCTCTAGTCTAACTCCATTCCTGGCACAAGCCCCCAGACATGGAAAGTCCAAGCACTCCCGACCAGAAGCCATGGAGTGGCAGGCTTGTGCCAAACCCTGGTCTCTGGAAGATGTGCTGGGCAGATGAGGTGGCAGAAGCCCCAGAACTCTGACCCTGGCCCCTCACAGAAGCCGGTGGTGAGGGAAGCCCCAGAAGCTGGACCTTTACTATGTTCCTAGAACTGGAGGAGCTCCCCAGCGTACCTCAGGACTATGGTGTAGGGACAGAACTTTTCCAGTCTTGGGGCCACTTGGGAGGGGGCAGAAAGGAGCAAAAGGAGTTGTGGAGCTGCACGGAGGGGAAAAGTGGGAAGAACCCAGGGCTGAACAAGGGAAGTCCCCAGAAAAAAAGCAAAAAAAGGGTGAGGCTGCAGAAAGAAGCGAATGTGTGTTCTGGCCCAGGGCAGAAAGAACTTATAGCTAGGAGAAACTATGCTTTTTCCTAAAAATGACAACAAGCTTTGGATATTTGGGAGGGTTAGACACGACAAACTTAAGATTCAGATTTTGAAGGCTAGTTACTGCAAAAAGCAAGAAATATTTTTAAAATATTTCATTGAATATTCTCTCACATATGAAGACAAAAGAATTTAAATATCTGACTACTAGTTCTCCCAAGGGTGCAGCACAGTATACAAAATGATGAATATCATGGAGAAGTCAATACAGTGCTCCTGTTGACCACTCTCCTGATACAAGCACAAGCAGACATTTGAAATAGAACTCAAGAGGGAATACATTTTAAATCAAGAGAAGGATTTTTAACACTGTATAATAAAAATGTGGAATGTATTGCCACTAGATACAATGAGGCAGGCCAAGGGCTTGCTTGGAGTCAAAATACAGAGATAGGAAAATATACAGTTACATTAGATAAACAATTTTTATACATTCAATACACAAACCACTGACTGATTGGAGAAGAGATAAGACAGAAAAATTAATCATATGGACCCTTTATTCCTTCCTCCCAATCTATCTATTTGGAACAAGTTTTTATATGCTATGAGGAGACCCCAAAAAATTAGAGGGAAAAAATTCATGTGTCAAATCCAGGTTCATAATGGGGAAACTAGCAATTTTAATTAGACACATATTGTGCAACAGCAGTGGAAAAGGCGTATACTGCTGATCTAACACAGGTCTGGCTCAGCTTCACCCACCCACAGCACTGAATACCTCAGGAAGATGAATGATCCCTTCACCATTCTGTCTTCCTCCTGCACTCTGCCCCAATTGTGAGTGGAGGGAGTTGTGATGATAGAAAAAAATATATAATAATCAAACCCTCATAGTGTTGTTGATATAAAATGTTTTTTAATGCTAAGTAATTTTATTTAGTAAAAAGTATTAACATTTGAAATACCTGGAAAAAAAGGAATCTGGAATCCACATTAGTGTTTGTCTTGAGGTGCTGAACCTGTAAAACCAAAAATTAAAAGATCAAGCATTGCAGATACAGAGTACTTAGATGAGTTTCAGTTTTTTCAACACTACTTGAAAGAAGCCTAGACATACATTACACTGCAAAAAAACAAAAACAAAAAAAACCCACCACCCCACAATAGCAAGTCTCAGAGCCCAGGTCAACTAACTTGGGGTCACGGCTCATTCTATGGAGCTAAAAACAGCTATATACATATTCAGGTTTAGGGTGGAGTCTGGGTTCTGAAACCCAGGAAGGAGGGTGGATCACAGCCAGAAAGTCCACAATGAAGTCAACATAGGCTTCAAGACTTACTTCCATGGGTGGTCTTTTATTTTTTGTTGTTGTTGGGTTGTTTCTTTTTGGGTTTGGGGGTTTTTTGTTTTTGTTTGTTTGTGTGTTTTGCCACCATTCATATCCTTAGAGGTCAGACAGTGGTTCGGAAAACAGATTCCAGAGTGTAATCCTTACTGTGTGCGAAAATCTTAAAAGATGTGAAAAAACTATATTATTCTCATATCTCATTTTTATTATGGCAACTGAAGCCCCAAATCAGGACCCCAATCATTGTGCTAGACCCTATACAAAAACAAACAGTGAGAATCTCTGCTCCAAATATCTTATAATCCACAGACCTGCTCTTGTAAACATTCAGGCCACTTGAGTAATTTTATACAAAGAACCAATCAATCCTAGTATTTGCAATATTAATTCCTAAATTAAAACATGCAACAAACTTAGGGAGAATGTCAGTAATAATGACAAGGCAATAAGTAAAAAATATTTTAGAGTATGCTTATAGTATCTGTATTTATCTGCAACCGCTACTTATGTTTAATTGCCTACCAGTGTCTAGGGTTGCCAGGTGTCCGGTATTCACTCTACCAATTATACTGTGGCTGACCCCAGGCTCCCTGCAGTGCTGCCCCTTTGAAACACCACAGCAGCAGCAAAGAGTGGGGGAGCAACTAGTTGACTCTCCTGTCGACTAGTCCTTAACATCCCTAGCTCCTTGTCTGCCATAGTAGCTCCAGCCTGGCTGGAACAGCCCCTATCTGCAATGAACCCAGCCTGACAGCCCCACCTGCAGCGGGTGTGCAGGGGAAGGCTCTAGCCCACCCTGATTAAATCGGTAACCCAGTTAAATATAAAGTTTAAGCAGTTAACTAAACAAATGGAATTTTATATCCCTAATGCTTATCCAGATGGTCTTGGAATTCGTTATGCTTAATGGTAGCGTAAGGAAGGGTAAATTATCAAAATAAAGGATCATTAAGGCAAAGGGTTCCTAAAATACAGCTCCCACTTAAAAAAAAAATTGTTTCACCCAAAGGATGCAATTCCAATATCGTCATTGTAGGGAAAGGGACTGAAGAGAGGAAAGTTGAGGGTAAAGTGCCAAAATACCATTTTTTGTATAAAGTGTCACAATGTCTGTAAAAGAACAAGTATTTTATGAATTCATCCTTTTACTGGATCAGCTTCATATTTTCAGTGCCTACATTTCCTATTTATTGAAGGAAAACATTAGTTTCTAACACTGCAAAAAGTAGAAGCACAAAGATAATATAAACTCTTCTGTACTATACACAATGAGGACTGTCTGTAGTCATTCAGTGGTTCATTGTAAGCATGACAATGCCAAATCTGAACAAAGATACAACAGTGTGAGTACCGAGCATGAACATGCAAAATAAGAATTTATTTTTCTTGCCACTAAAAAAATTTAAGCATGGCCTGTTGTTATTTGAGCTATTGTGAGTTCAAGATTTTCGGTAACTTTTCAGTTGAGACTTTGCTATAGCTTCCTTTATCATCAGGTATAAAATTCAATTTCTCTCTCTTAAAAAATCAGAATGCCCACATTACCATAGTTAGGTATGCATATAAACTTCAGAGTAAGAGAAACAAGTTTTCTGTAGTCAAAGAAAACAGTGATTTATACTACAATAAGATAGTCATTTGTCAATCTTCAGATCTTTGAAAATGCTTTAAATATATTCTTTAAACATACAAAATCAGTTAAATAAAGCCTTTCCTATTGTCTAAACTATATCCTTAGAACAATTACATTTTTATTTATAGCACTTTATCTCAAAATATGAGAAAAGTCAATTTTGAAATTTTACAAAATATTACCTTAGCTGATCGAGAACTTTTAAAACCCAAGAGCTTATGACCAACATTCACAAGCTACATGTCAATGTTTTATAAAAAACTAATGCAGAAGAGCCCAGGTAACAATTACTTTCAAAGTTTCAATGAGACTTTGTAACCCAAATCTTTGCTCAGCATTGCAATTCCTAAGTATCTTTCAGAATCTGGGCTCTAACCAATGACCTAGTTTTCATTGGGATATACATGTGCTCGGAAATGCTGAAAAATCAAGCCACTTACGAAGGTGACTAACTTAAAGCAAACTTGTGTAAAATGGTCCTAGAAGAATAAGGCACAAAACTAAAAACTAGGAGGGGAAACAATCCCTTCACTCCCATTCTTTATGAGTAAATCCAAGTGAGAAAATCATTCAAGACATAGAGTAGCACTTTAAACAGCAGACTGTAATAAAGTGGAGACACAATCCTTATTTCACAATAGCACAATTTAATACATATTACTTAACTGTCCTAAAAACTGATATTCACTGTAAGTAGAGTTAAAGTGAACATTACAGTTAATGCAGACAATGCAACTGAAGAACAAGAAATGTAAAAATAAAATCTAGACCTCATTTCTGGGACTGAGAAATAGCAATTCTAGTAAAGGTCACACATGCAACAATTTATATATGCAGTAACAAACTGCTAAGCGAGCAGCCATACCAGACATCTGCCCACACAAGATGTGGAAGTTGGGCAGGACAAAAACTGAGTGCCTTCAAACTTTCTAAAAGTGTCATCTACATCACAGCTATACTTCTTGAAGAATTATTTCATTTATAAAATTATTTTAATTGTATTGTGATTAAAGAAGATGAAAATTAGAACTAGAGATAAAGGAAATATAACCTGAATATCTTTTATTTATCAGATATAAAAACCACTGATTCAATCTATTGCCCTTGTGCAGCATCTTTTATCTGAAAGGGGAACAGGAGGAAATAATAGTTTCAGGTCTGCAGGGTATGTTACAAGGTTGTGATCAATAAGGTTTGACATGCAAAAAAAAAACAAACACTAAAAAGAGGACAGTTTCTACTCACTCTGCTTACTCCTTAGTCTAGAGCCGTGTTTCTCAACCAGTGGTATGAGTACCCTAAGTAGTACTTGAGAGAAGTCTGGGAGGTACATAAACACAACTGAAATTTGGAGAAAACGGAATTTTTGTTTTAAGTTTTTACAGTGCTTTGTTATTTTTATATGTTTTACACCCAAAAATTTCATTGCCCGCCCTGCTATGATTAAGTTGTTTAAACAAATGTGTTGCAATGGTAGAAAAAAAAATGTTGTGTGTCTGAAAGCGGTAGGTACTAGGAGTAGTTTTTTTTTTGTTTTTTTTAATGGGTACTTTATAAATAAAATAAAATAAAAAAAAGACTGACACACACTGGTCTAGAGCACCTTACTGTATACTACAGGATATTGAAAGAGGGTAGTGCTCACTCTGCTTTTCTGAGATTGCATATAATGCGGGCATTCCAGCACTATTTAGAGCCAGAAAGCAAGTCTATTAACTCAATTAATAGGCTAAAATTCTATATGCCAGGCACTGAGGACAGGTCTAGAGTACAAATTTACGGTGGCACAGCTACACCACTGTAGTGTGTCTAGGGAAGATGCTCTAGTCTAGGCGGCATAGAGTTCTCCCGTCACTTAGTGCCACCTCCAGAAGAGAAGCTCTCACAGACATACTGCTGCCTCTCCATGGGGGGGAAGGAGGTGGGGTTTAAGGTCAGTATAACTGCATCACCAGGCATGGTGATTTTTCACACGACCAGGCAACATAGTTACACCAAAGTATGTTTGTAGTGCACTCCAAGTCTGAATCTCAACAAAAGGTATAAGGGTGATTTCAGTCTAGTATGGATAATGACCATCGTTTTTTTCCTTTCTTAGAACAAGAAATAAAATCCACTCGGCATTCCATACTATTGATACAAGAATGAATCTGCTCCATCTTATTGTCCCAGATTATCCATTGTTGCTTCAATTTGGGTCATCACCCTGTTGATATTTTCAAGGACCTGTCAAACAATGTCTCACAGACCTGTTTTTCTCTTTGAACTTGTGCAGTTTGACAGGATAATTCTCTATAAAAGGAGGAACCTTCTTCAAGAAATCTTAGGCGTTTTATTCTTTAGCATCTTCACTCCCAATACAAGGCAATTCTACACAAAAGGGTATCTTCAGAATGTGAGCCAAACCAGAACATATCCACTCAGATGAAAGGTGTAGCCTCCTTCAATTAATTTGTATTTTAATACAAAAGAGAAAGTATATGACCCACCTAGCCAGATTGTCTACAGAGAACAGAATAGACTAATGTCCACACTGAAACTGAATAGCCATTCCTACGTGGATTCTATGGACAGTTTTAAACCCAATGTTTATGAGTGAAAAGCAATACAAAGATTTACAGATGTTAATTTGAGTCTCAAAGACAGGATATTAACTAGTATATGCTATAATGTAACAACATTATAAAAAACTGATATAATGCTATCCAAAGTCACTAAGATTTGCACCACTCGTAAATTTCTATCTAAAAAAATCCGCTGTGAACAATATATGAAAGAACAATTACTGAAAGTCATCTTTTAGAATTCATTTCCACCACTGATCAACTAGGAACATCACATCTGAATATAAAAAACTGCAACTATTACATTATAAAAACAGAAAAATTAAAGCATATTTAAAATACAAGAGGGTTATAATCAAGCAATTATGTAATCAAGTGTCAAGATTATATTTTATCTATTGTTCAATCAATAATTGGGCATATCTGTCATTTCAAGTTTTAAAAGTTTAAACAATTAAAACTTCAGTCATTTTACTAGGCATACATTTTAGGCTTTTTTCCTCTCCGGTATAGCTCACCTACTCTTGCATCCCCAGCAAGGAAATGTTTCAATTCAAATTATATAATGTTTTACTTTAGAATGAAAATGTTATGTTGTTATGATGAAAACATGGCTAAACATAGATAACTCTTTTTATGAAAAGTTTTGTTTCTGAACACTTCATTATTATACCTAAAAAGATGCAAAATAAGCTATCAGGGTGGAGGTATAATATGTAAAATTATAAGTATTATATGTAATTTAGGAAAGCTGATACATATAAAAACTTTTCCACCTGGAAAGCAACACTAATCACATTTTTAGTAGGGCTGTCAATTGATCTGCATTAACGCCTGCGATTAATGCAAGGCAGGATTAAAACATTAATTTTTTTAACACACTAATCACAGGTGTTAATGCTGTGCTGACCCTTTGAAGTGCCACTTTAGTCCCCAGCTGATTGCAGGCTCCTAACGCGCTGCCCCTTTGAAGCACTGGAGCGGTGCTTCAAAGAGGCAGCACAATGTGGAGCTGGGAATCATCTGGGCACTCCAGCTGATCCCAGGCTCCTTACACGCTGCCCCTTCGAGGCGCCAGGATGGTGCTTCAAAGAGACAGCATAACATGGAGCTCAGGATCAGCTGCAGTGCCCAGCTGACACCCAGGCTCCCATGGTGCTGCCCCTTGGAAATGCCAGGGTGGCCTTTCCAAGGGGCAATGCTGCACCGAGCTAGGGTCAGCTGGGGACTCCAGCTCATTCTGGGCTTCTGCAGCACTGCCCCTTTGAAACGCCACCTCAGTAAAGGGGCAGTGCGCATGATTAATCACAATTAAATTTTTTAATCATTGTTTAATTTTTAGCAGTCTCAGAGGGGGTAGCCATGTTAGTGTGTAACTTTAAAAACAAGTAGTCACCTGACAATAATATATAATATGAGCAGCTTTCATGGGTAACACCCACCTCATCAGATGAGGAGTGAGTCTTATCCATGAAAGCTCATCATACTGTGTGTGTGTGCGCGCACACACACACACACACACACTCAAATGTTTACCAATATACAATTTTCAAAGGGAAACAATCTTTATTGTAATTCCTGAGATCCACATTAGTATGTCAAAGTCTTTCCTTATTTTTTTACTATGTTAGCTTGTTCAAGTTATTTATGAGTATCTGATAAACTGCACATTATAACATACACACAGAAATCAACTTAATGATATGAATGTCCTAGTGCTATTTTCACTCTCAAAAAATAGTTTCATGAAGCTTCCCTATAATCTGACCTACTAATTTTTATTTTGTTTCTTTTTACACTGGACAGTAAGGCTGTGTCTAGACTGGCCAGTTTTTCCAGAAAAAATCAGCCACTTTTCCAGAAAAACTTGCCAGCTGTCTACACTGGCCGCTTGAATTTCCGCAAAAGCACTGACTTCCCACTGTAAGAAATCAGTGCTTTTTGCGGAAATGCTATGCTGCTCCCGTTCGGACAAAAGTCCCTTTTGCGCAAAAGTTTTGCGCAAAAGTGCCAGTGTAGACAGCTGAGATTTGTTTTCCGCAAAAAAGCCCCGATTGCAAAAATGGCGATCGGGGCTTTCTTACGCAAAAGAGAGTCTAGATTGGCCACGGACGCTTTTCCGCAAAAAGTGCTTTTGCGGAAAAGCGTCCGTGCCAATCTAGACACTCTGTTCCGAAAACGTTTAATGGAAAACTTTTCCGTTAAAAGCATTTCTGGAAAATCATGCCACTCTAGACGTAGCCTATGGGTATATCTATACTATGCAGCTTTTTATGGACAGCCCTGTTGCCAAAAATTACTATGTATGAATGCTATTTGTTGGCATTTTTATCTACAAAATACTTCCACTCACAATGAAGAGATTTTGTGTTGTCTGCAGCAGAGCACTCCTGTTAAAGCAGCATCCATATTTTAAAAAATAAAAGGCAAAATTTATACACACACTATCCATATAATTTTGGATGGGCAGATTCTATATTAACAAAGCAGCAACAAACAAAAATACAATAAATATTGTATTTACTAAAATTGAGGCATGAAAAACAATACAGTTAGTACCACTGAAATTGTAAATTTAGCAATACCCATTTCTTCAAGAAAAATGCACTTGCAAACCTGGACTAGGAAAAAAAATGCAGAAGCAAAGTAAAGTACAGGACAGAGTGGTTATTTTTGTAAACCAAGGAATCTAAAGAAATTCCTAATCCTCTAAATTACTTACCAAATTAGCAATTCAGTAACTTAGTCTGAAGACACCTATTTCTTCTTCACATGTCTTCTGCTTATACTTCTCTGTGATTTTCATAATTATTTGTTAAATATATTTCTAAACATGATCTCCTAAAAACACACACCCAAAACTGTACAAACAGACCATTGTATAACTGCAGAGCAGTGAAGACTTCTCAAGGTAAGCACAGCCAAACCTGGTTTGAGTTATACATGTGCAATATAAATTTTAACCCATGCCATACATTTGCAGATACCAATTTTCACTGCTGAGTAGCACTGAACCATGGATTTTGAGGGGAGAGCAAAACATATGTCAGCTCTGCCAGCCTGCTGGGGCTACACTGTTGTATAGGGATGGGGCTTTGTTCTTCACCATGCTGGGGTTGCCAGGCCCCACTGCCGGCCGGGGCTGCACTCCTCACTGCACTGCTGGCTCCACTGCCTCCAACGCAGGTAAGGCTGCATTTCCTGATGTGCCAGCTCGGCTGGGGCTGTGTTCCCTGCTCTGCTCGCTCAGCCAGGGCTACAGTCCCAAGCACTGGCCCCACTGCCTGCATCACTCCCTGCAACCAGTCCCAGACAGGGACTCTGCTGTCCACCATGCCAACCCTGCTGCCGCCAAGGCTGCACTTCCCAACGCCAGCCCAGCCCCTGAACCTAGCCAACAGGGGCTCTCTGATCCAGCAATATCCATGGTCTTGCTGGACCACAGATGTTGCCAGACGAGAGAGTCCCAGATTTTAGAGGTTTAACATGTACTAATTTTAAGTTATCACTTAGGCAGAAATTTTGGTGAATCAGAGATATAGTATAATCAGAGCCCTATGTAGTCTAAGATTTTGCAACATCTGCTACAGAGGATGTTTGCTGTATAACTACAGTATACAATACCAACTTTAAATTTTAGCAAGTTATGTTTCTAAACCACATGGCTATAAAGATAACCTCGAAAACACAAAGTAAGCAGAAACTAATGCAATGTTGTCTTGGTGAATCTCCAGACAGCTAGAAACTATTGCTCCATGAGGTATGAAGTATATTTGTTTCAATAAATTGTTCTCTCTTTTGTTTCAGGTTGCATTCTAAGGATAATGTCGACTATTTTGCTGCTTAATATTTTAGCAAAAACATTCAGTTAATATATTAAACACATAATCCTAAAATTGCTCTAATTGTTCTCTAACAAATCTTTAAAAACTTCCAGGCCAGATCCATCCCTCTCCCTCTGCATTCACAATGTACAATTAAGTTATGCACTTTAATACAGAATGCTTCCTGGTATTATATATTGAAAGCAGAAGAGCAGCAAAAAATAAGCCAAACTCAATATAAAAAAAAACTATACTTAGATTTACTTTTCATATTTCATAAAAACTTCAATTTTTAATAAATCTGAGGCAGATATATGTTCCAGGCTAAGATTGCTAGAGAATCCAAGGCCTTGTAGTACAGTATACATAAGCTTGGAATGATTAGATTTTAATCAGAAAAATGTTTAATTTCACTACACACAGAAACCAATACAAATATTTCCATTTAATCAAAATATACAAATAGGCAAAATAAGAAAAACGCCGCTTCAGCACTCATCATGACAACCATTTAAGGATATTTGCTTTGTTTATTTTGCATGTGAAAGCAACAATTTGTGCTTCAATGTTATAAAAAAATATTTTTTTAGATCTCAACTTCTATTGTCTTTAAAAAGCTATAGCGTGACCCTACCTCATAATTTCCTACAACTGTAAAAAAATTAAATATGTACACATTGGAAAAATACTTAGTCCCCAAAATTTTGCGCAAGAAAAAGAAAGAGAAATTAAGCATTCTTAAAAATAATCAGACATCAAAATTAATTATTAATTTCATTCTCCAACACTTCATTATACAGAACTCTGACTAGAACATTCCAACTCCTTAAATATGTTTTATTCCAAAAGAGCTAAATGCCAACGACAGACATAGAAGTGAGACACACATTACAGTAACCATTTTAAAACACTTAAAAGCGTTAGACATTGACTGGAATTGAAAGAGAACGTAGTGCTACAACATCCACTTTTCTCCTGGATGGTCCTGAGTTTAACTCCTTTGCAACAGGTTACATGGGCTCAAATTTTCTTTACCACCCAAACAGCTCCATCACAGACACAAAGCTACCTGCAATACAGCACAATAGACATTCATCCCTACAATGAAAATAGTGATAGAAATGTAGCCGTGTTAGTCTGTAGCCGTGTAGTCCCTACAATGAGTTCCTTTAGCAGCATGATGCCAACAAGACCAAAATGCAATGACAACTGGGTTGAGCCAGCGCTCAGCAGCTTCAGGACAAGCCCTATCAGCAGGAATTCAGGACAAGACAGACACAGACAGACCAGATTATGGAATAATGCAACAAGATCCAGGTGGACCAGGTTATGTGATATTAAATAAAAACAAATCCTGCCCTTGGGCCACCTGAGGGAGATGCACGATCCTCCTAGCCTTGAATCCCAAACCAGGGCTCTTCTCCCCATTAACTCCTCTGCCCCACGCCCAGCTCCCACTACCATCCCCCTCTCTCTGGTCCTCGGCTCCCCATTGATGGGTCTTCCCCTCCTCAAGCCCCGCTCACCTCCCCCAGGTCCTGGGGCTTCACTGGGGCTTCTTTCTCCCTCCCCATCCCCGGCTCCGGCCCATTCCCAGGCCTCCCTCCCTCCCTCCAGCCCATTGCTTGGGCTTCCCAGCCCCAGCTCGGACCCCTCGCTCCCCCATCCCCGCTGCGCCCCCTCCCGATATTGCCTATCCCGAGCTGCGCTCCAGCTCACCTGGTGCCCCCGACGTTGAGCTGGATGATCTCCCCGCTTCCCGCGCCGGCGAAGCCCCCACCGTTCCCCGCCATCTTCCCCGCCGCCGCCGCCGCCTGCAGCTCTGGGCAGCGCCCGCCGCCACCTCCCGGAGCCCAGGGAAGCAGCAGGAGGCGGCAGCTGGAGCCGGGGGGACGTGCTGCGGGGTGCCCGGGGCCGGGCCAGCACGGAAGGAACCAGGCCCCGAGAAGCTGCGGCCCCTCGGCCTCAGGCCAGCAAAGGCCGCGACGCCTCCTCTCTCCCTGGCCGGAGCCAGGCGGAAAGTGCCATGGCAACGCGCAGCACCTGGAGGAGGGGGCTCGACACGGGACAAAATACTCTGAGTTCTTCGCGAAACGGACCGGAGGGGAGGGGGTTCGAAGCCCACCACCGCCTCTTGTCTCGGGGAGTTCGCTCACGCAGCCCTTCAAAGGGGGCTAGCTAGACACGCCCACCCCGCGCGGGAATATACAGACACACACACGCCAGTCCTCAGTAGGGGAATGCAACCCTCCCCCTCCAGGGGAGCAGGGCCCATCCCCACACACCCCACAAGGAATTCTTCCGTGCAGTTTCCCCGTGGTTCACTGCTGTTGCAGTGGAGTTACAGCAGCGTAAAACTGGGCTACAGCAATGGTGGAGTAGGGCCTTTTTCAAGGGTTTTAGTCAGATTACTGAAAACCGAAGAAAAATGTGCACAGGACAAGGAGGGGGAGGAAGATTGTCAAGCTAAGAAGTTCTATTTACTTAATGCATAGAATTATTAATAACAGTCACATTCTTTAAAAAATGCTCAATTCACTATGCTCAATTTTTGAGAGGCCATTAACATTATGATTGCATTTCTTTTTCCTCACTCCTTTATATCCACAGGGAACATGATATCAAGACTGCAAAGATGGAAATCCAAAGTCTGAATTCTGTATGACAACTTTTTTTTTCTACTCATAAAATCTGAGACAAAATTTGAACATGACCAAGCTACTGAACCCTGCTACAGAAAGCTACTACAGCTAGGGAAACATGCTTACATTACTTATTATTATTAAGCATTAAGGCCAGTGGGATGAAATTAAAAGCCATTAGCTACCAAACAGATCACCTCATTAAACAGACATCGAAGGCTTGAGTCCATCAGAACCTCATTAACCATTGAGGGAGACTTATGGGTCCGAAAGACATGAATCTCCCAGGAGGTGGACCTAGACTATACAACTCACTCCTGCACAAGATAAGACTGATCACAGACTTCAGGATTCAGAACTACATACATAACTCTGTTGTTTGACTTGGTTTCCCATCTCCATTGTACTTTCATTTGGGAGTCAAGGGAAAAGGGGAGGGAAAAGGTAAATTCTGCTCCCTCTTCAGCTTCTCCAAAAGGGAAAGCTATAGAGGGATTTTTGTTTACCATACTTTTCATTATGTGGGACCACTGAAGGCCATGTAAGTACAGAGAGACTATGTCTTCACTGCAAGATCTTCCAGCAGAAAATATGCTAATGAGGAACTCATTAGCATAAGTCACAATCTCATTAGTATATTTTCTGCCGTTTCTTTTTGCATAAGCGGTTTTTGCGCAAAAAGAAGCAGTGTGGACGTGGGGGAGGAGGGTTTGTGCAAAACCCCCATTTTGCGTAAGATCCTTATGCCTGTCCTGGAGCGATATGGAGCTGCTCCATGCTCAAGGGTCCCATTGAAGCAGGCCATTGACTTATTAAAAGTCTTGCTAGGCTGGATCTGACCCCGTGGGGTGTATCGTGATTGCCCCAGCGTTAAAGGATAATGTGTATTGTCCTTTGTACAATGAAACATGCTGGTCATAAAGAGATGCACATCTCAGGTTGGCAGAACATATATTGCAACTCTGAAACCACAATGCAATTTGAAAACGAAATCAGCCTACTACAGCATGTAATGGAATTTTGACAAAGAAATAAATTACTATATAGTTTAGGAGAGAAAGTCATAATATTGTGGTTTGAAGGAGTGAGTGTATGCTGCCAGCTTTGTGACCAAGTCTTACAGCCAAGCAAGGTTTTACTGTTTTCAAAGAGTAAGAATTTATAAATCTGGGCTTTTTTCAAGTAGGTGACAATTTGACAAGATACAAAGGTCTTGTGCCAGTTACCCAGCACTATTTAAACCCAATATTGTCATTCTGCAAGGGCAGAGTGGCCATCAGGGTCACAGCCTTACAGTGGAACCTCTGCAGTCATTTTATGTTGTACAAGGGGGCTAATTGTTAGTTTCCAATTAGTCCATATAGAGAGAACCACCAGAGGTGGGCGAGTGTCAGAGCTATTGAATCTTCGCTCACGTGATTCAGTGGTATGAAGAGGGGTAGTAACTGCAATTTCAATCTGTATGCTGAAAAAGTATTTACAGAGAGGGGCTAATTATGGAGTGGATGCCATCCTCACGATCCCCAGGAAGTTCCTCAAACAAAACATTTACTATGATTTTTACCCTGCCACACACAGGCCCAGTGGTACTAACTGGTAAAGGATTCGATATTGTATAACACCACCTATCAGGCCTAACATACTCAGTACTCCTAGCACACTGCTTTCATAGTATTTATCAAGAAAGTGATGTGAGATCTTAAATGCAAACCAAGATCATACTGGTCATTAAGATAATTGTAAAACGTATTGCCTGACACTGTGTAAGGAGTTATTAATATATGCCAGAAAAGAAGTCTTTAAAAGTCTTACTCAAAGCAGGGTTTACATATAGGTTTTTGTCAAAGGGATGTACTGTCTACTTTGTCTACTGTCTTCTGTGGTTCACATTAGATGTGTTGAACTAATTTTTATAGTGGGGGGTTGCTGATGGAAACCATATATTTGGTTTTTGTTATTATTCAGTCAAGGGGTTCAGCAACCCCTTCTCTCTAGTTCTAGCATCATTAGTTTACATGTAAAATGAGTATTGTAAGCCAACACAATAGAAGGTCTAGTTGCATATTAAATTAACATGAAGTCAGCGCACCAGAGAATAAACTTGTGGGCAAGGGTGGTGTCATCCTAACTCTAGGACCAACAATGAATTTTGGACATATGAGGAAAAGGCAAAAGGATATCTTTTTATTTTTCACTGATAAGCAAAAAGGTTTTTTTTTCTTTGTGAAAGAGATGACAGCTATGTTGGTAGAAGATACTGTGAGATTTGTTTAGGTGAGATAAATTACTTGAGAGAGAGGGTTAGCCTGAAAAATTAAGTTTATAATCTAGGAAATATATTATATTTTGTTTTATATATAATAATGTGTTTCAACAATGTGTACTCACTATCTCTTAACTTAGCTTGTGATAATAAACTTACAATTGTTTTCACTAGAAATATACCTCAGTGCTGTGATATTATAAAAGAGTTGATCCTCAATTGAATCAAACCAGCTTGAGTGTACAGTGACCTCTTGAAGATAGCAACAATGCAGCCCTTAACCACTGAATACTTCAGGGAGCGCTTTGAGGATATACTCTGTGCCTTCTCACTAGTCTCCACATAAAGAAGTAGGTCCGCTGAGGCCTGGAAGGCAGTGCTTATGTTGCCAGAGGCGGTTGGTTTTACGGAGCTGACCCTCAGCAGACACAGATGAGACTGCTTCACAGTAATAGCAGGTAGTAGGGAGGTGCTTCACAACTCTGGCATCCTCTTAAGAGAGCCACACATGTTATCCCCATAGAAGTCACAATCCTAGCATCTGCAAAACCATTTTTTATTAATAGTGGTGAAATGCTTTCATTTTAAAGGGGTATCCCCAAAGAAAACTGTTGTGAGGAGTAGTCTACTTAGAAGTTTTAGATTCAGGAGGGGACTACAGTTCCACTGCCTTTTGTTACATAATCAGTAGTTAAGATTTTCTAAACATCTGTGAAAAGATTTAACTTTGCATCAGTCTACTGTCAGAGGAAAACCACAGCTATAGTTCTGAGGTTACCACAGATTGAAGTTAATGACTATTTCAGTGCATACACAGAGAAACTTTCCACAAGTGTACCACATGCAGAGATTTTGTGGGAAACACTAACATTTGCATAAACGTACCATTAATTTACTACAGTCATTATTGCTAAGAACTATTCAAACTTCTTATTGAAAGGGGAAAATGTCAACTTCAAAAGTTAACTTAAATGTCACTGCTTTGCCTGAAAATTGGTACAAGTTTCACCTAAGACTATTACATTTGAAAAAAAAAATGCTGGTCTTTTTTTAAAGTTATTTTGTACATTTCTATACGGATGTAAAATCCAATTTAAAATGTTAACCAGTTAAACTATATGTTTAACTGGTTAACCATAACATTGTAACATAGGCAAGGGGCAGCTAGAAAAGCTCCCTGCTCGTGTTGCAGAGCGATGGGCCTGGTCAGGCTGGAGCAACCACTCTCTGGGCAGCACGTGGGCCCAGCCGGCAGGGCCTTCCCCACCATGCCACAAACAGGGGGCTGCTTCAGTTGCGCTGGGCACCTGTCAACCAGTTACCCGGTAACCAGTTACCCGGTAAGGTTCTTCCTACATCAAAGATAGGGTTTCAAGTTAGTCCTCCAAATTCCTGAGATCCCAGGGAAATTATCTCTTCTTGAGACTCTCTGCTGTACAAATTCAGTAAGTCTGATGTGTCCTCTATGAAACATAATCCCCCTTGAAGCAGAATATATTTTAACATTCCTTTGGGAACTGTGAGGCTCTCTCCCTCCAATGCAGAGCTGTGACTAAGAGCCACCATGGAACCAACAATAAATAACACAAAAGAATATTGTATTGTATTTTTCCTTAATATTTAACCCTTTATTGTAAAATTTCTGTGAAGCTGCTGCTATGTGTTGAAGAAGCTAGGGAGCTTTATCACAGAATTTGACCCTAACTTGCATAGATTACACAAGGCACTGAACATATCAAAATAATACTTTGTGTGATTATGATGTATGATTTTTACAGTGTCCTTATGTATTGTAAAGACTCCTTACATTTCTCTATTCTGTTTTTGAGGGGGGTATGATTCTTATAAACTATAAGAAACTAGGAATATTACTTCTAAGAATAAATGGTCAGATTGTTCTTAGTTATTTTGAAGAGAGGGCAGGAAAATATCTGAAAATAGCCTTTAATTGTCTTGAATCTCAGTGGCATTATCTTTCACTGCTCCAGAAACAGTCCATTTACATGATCACCACATATTTGGACATAGCATTGGACATAGCTGGGAGGAGGAAAGATAAAACTTGAAAAAAGGTACTCTCATCAATATTATTGCTTACAAATCTCTATTCTATAGATATTCCTATGGAAGACCATGATGATTTCTCCAGCATATTTTATTCAATGATTGTTTTATGTTCTCTCACAACATACACAAAAGGGCATTATTTATTGTCCTTATGATTTTTGGCACCCTACACACCTGAGTATCTGCACTCTTGATCCCCCACTAGGCAGGAGGAACAACCACTCTCTGGGTGCGGCGGGAGGGCTGCGCTTAGAGAATTAGGGCAGGGGCAGGAGTAGGGCAAGGAGGCTGTGGGCCAGGGAACTGGGGCTGCTGGAGTCAGCCTGCCTGTGGCTAGCAATGGTTCTGGGCATACACATCATGTGGTGCCCTACACAGCTGTGTATGCTACATATGCCCAAAGAAGTTATGCTGCCTCAAGGGGTTGGAAGATATAATGTACATAGAGAAATATGCACCAACCTTTTACATCCATGGGATTTTCATATCGATCTTGGGACATCTGTAAATTAACAAACTATTGAGAGCCAGTTGGACTTTTGCTCCTGTAAGTCACACAGAAACTTCTGAAAATCCAACCCCCTACACTAGAATAGGGTTACCATATTTGAACTTTTTAAAAAAAGAGGACATTCCTGAGAGGGAGTGTATCTGTATCAGTATCTACCAATTCACATTGTATTAATGTGTATAGTATAGCACCATGGTCACCAACCAGTAGATCGCGATCTACTGGTAGATCTCGGAGGCGCTAAGAGTAGCTCTTGAGCCCTCTCTGAACTGCACGCCTGCACAGTACATTTACATTAGATTTCCTCATTTGAGGAGCAGCTACTCACCGAGCAACAGCACAGGTGAGTAGCTGCGAGGAATGGTGGGAATTTTGTTTTTTTTACTTAGCAGTATAAGGATTGGGGATAGCAAGTGATGGAGAGGAGGAGAATAGAGAGGGTGGGGCTTCAAGGAAGGGGCGGGGTGGTAGATCTTGGCTTGGTCTGTCATTTAAAAAGTGATCTTGGGTATAGAAAGGTTGGAGACCACTGCAGCATATAACACATTAATACAACGTGAGTTGGTAGATACTGATACAGATACACTCCCTCTCAGGGGTGTCTTCTTTTTTGAAAGATCAAATATGGTAACCCTACACTAGAAATCAATCATCTAACTGTTGGATTTTTAAACCAGGAAACAATAGAAATTCTGATAGAAATGTAGCCGTGTTAGTCTGGGGTAGTTGAAGCAAAATGCAGGACAATGTAGCACTTTAAAGACTAACAAGATGGTTTATTAGATGATGAGCTTTCGTGGGCCAGACCCACTTCCTCAGATCAAATAGTGGAAGAAAGTAGTCACAACCATATATACCAAAGGATACAATTAAAAAAAATGAACAAATATGAAAAGGACAAATCACATTGTCTTAGTGGATTGTTCACTTTCAGTCCTTTTCATATTTGTTCATTTTTTTTAATTGTATCCTTTGGTATATATGGTTGTGACTACTTTCTTCCACTATTTGATCTGAGGAAGTGGGTCTGGCCCACGAAAGCTCATCATCTAATAAACCATCTTGTTAGTCTTTAAAGTGCTACATTGTCCTGCATTTTGCTTCAATAGAAATTCTATATCCTAAACAAAAAACAGCTGCTGTAATCTGTGTCAACTGCAGTTTCAGAATTTGCCCACTAGATGACTCTATTGGTCTGAAAGTAGAACTCTTGTTTAACCTGACTTTGTAAAATGCATTTTCTCCTCTGTCCTGAAATACTTAAAATACATAATTTGCAGTTCTTTCAATAAGAAAAGTAAAGTTTTATTAGAAGCATACATTTCACATCAGAATTATACATCAATATTCAAAGGAAACTTATATAGTCATTTATACAAGCTTTTTATTAATTCATGATGAATAACATACCATCTTCACCTTTCTGTCAATGGGGTCCTGTATGGTTCAAGGTAAACATAATTGGTGGACACTTCAGAATTAATAATACATGTGTTTGAGTAATGAACATGCAGTATTTAGGAATCTGCAAAACCAGATAACAATATTACTTTCTACTTAATGATATACCCACAAATACAAGACTGACTTCATAATCTGATTATTTTAGTTAGAATTATTCCAGCTATGATTGATGTAAGCAGTGGTTGAACTACTGCTTGTTATCAACCAGCTAAAAGGAGGGAGTTGCTCTGGGGGTGGGGGTGCTCACTCCAAGGCTGTGTCTAGACTGGCAAGTTTTTCCGCAAAATCATCTGCTTTTGCGGAAAAACTTGCCAGCTGTCTACACTGGCCGCTTGAATTTCCGCAAGAACACCGACGATCTCATGTATGATCGTCAGTGTTCTTGCGGAAATACTGTGCTGCTCCCGTTCGGGCAAAAGCCCTCTTGTGCAAATCATTTGTGCAAGAGGGCCAGTGTAGACAGCACAGTACTGTTTTGCGCAAAAAAGCCCCGATGGCTAAAATGGCAATTGGGGCTTTTTTGCGCAAAAACCCGTCTAGATTGGCACGGACGCTTTTCCGCAAAAAGTGCTTTTGCAGAAAAGCGTCTGTGCCAATCTAGATGCTCTTTTCTGAAAATGCTTTTAACGGAAAACTTCTCCATTAAAAGCACTTCCGGAAAATCATGCTAGTGTAGACGTAGCCCAATTGTTTAGCGCTGCAAGGTAATTAACTGTTAACTGTTGATATGTAAATACAGCTCATGCCAGGAGGGGGAAGGAATCCGAGGTGTGGTTATGTAAATCCAACTCAGCCAGGGTTGATGGAGGATCAGTGTTGGAATGGAATGTGATGTATTGTAAATAATTTGGGGCTGTTATGGGGGTCACAAATCATGTGTGGAAGCTGTAGAAACCATTTTCATATTTAGCTAGAAGCCATCTTGTATATCAGAAACCATTTCAGCTTTTCTCTCAAGCACGTAGACCAGAGTGAACTTTCTGTCACCCCGTGAGAAGAGGCCTACAGGATGGGCTATTGGTATGTGTTAATTGGGCTGGTTGGGACAGGAGATGTACTCCCTCGCACCTGTCCGCCATCTTGTTGATAAGGCTTTGTTTTTCCAAATTTAATTGAGGATTTCTGTAATTGGATGCCCTGACGTCAGACTGTTTGGTTAAGGGTATAAAGATACTAGGATTGATTGTATTAGCAGCTTTACTGGGTCTGGCTCTGCTGTGACCACGTTTAGCTCATGCTGTGCTTTATTAATTAATAAAGCTGCTTGTTAGCTGCCTAAACACAGAGGAGCGTGTTTTTGCTTCGACACATGCTACCCCTAAATGTGGGAACTGTAAAAAATGACACCAATGCGTAGAGGAGAGACACCATCACTGTAAGAGGTCTCCGAGGAACAAGCCACCCCGTTCCAGAGTAGAGTGAATGGAGTTGGGGGAAGGGCTAAAGGGCTTGAGTCAGCCTGCTTCATGCATGCCAGGTGTAAGCTGTAAGGCTGGCCCAAACCTGCCTCTTTCCCTCTTTTGTTTTAAAGATAGACCTGAAGTAGACTTCATGAGGGCAATCTCTACACTGGCATGATTTTCTGAAAATGCTTTTAATGGAAAACTTTTCCATTAAAAGCATTTTTGGAAAAGCGCGTCTGGATTGGCAGGATGCTTTTCCACAAAAGCACTTTTTGTAGAAAAGCGTCCGTGGCCAATCTCGACGCGCTTTTCTGCAAAAAAGCCCCGATCACCATTTTCGTGATCAGGGCTTTTTTGCGGAAAACAGTACTGTGCTGTCTACACTGGCCCTTTTGCGCAAAAGTCTTTTGGAAAAAGACTTTTGCCCGAACGGGAGCAGCATAGTATTTCTAGAAAAGCACCGACGATCTTACATGAGATTGTCAGTGCTTTTCCGGAAATTCAAGCAGCCAGTGTAGACAGCTGGCAAGTTTTTCCGCAAAAGCAGATGATTTTGCGGCAAAACTTGCCAGTCTAGACACAGCCGGAGGAGTCTCTTTGCTAGTCCAGTGGAAGCTGGAATCTTTTGCCAGTCTAGGTGATGTCTAAAGAGTTGAAATCACTAAGAGCTGAAATCACTGGTTTGACCGGGAGTCAGACCCATTGCAGCTAGCGGAGCGCTGGTGGAAGTGGCCAGTAAGAGTGGCAGCAGGCGACCTGCGGAGCAGTCGGTGGAGTGGAATAAGACAGCTGTTGGAGTGTGGCGGAGTGGCTCGTGGTAAAGGCTGCAGCAGAATCATACGGAGAGGTGGCGCTGTCGGCCTCAGACTGTGTAAGATGCCCCATCAACCCTCTTGCCCCCCCTTTCCACCCAGGTTGGGAGGTAGAACCCTGCAGGTGAACTTTTGAACTCTGGGCGGCACTGACCAGGGACAGAGACTTTTGAGATGTCGGACTCTGGGAGATTTTGGCATTGCGCAAGAGGGTTTTTCTTGCACAAGAAGGGGCAGTGTAGACGCTCCTTCTTGCGCAAGAGCCTCTTCTGAAAAAAATGGTGGCTCATTAGCTTTGCAAATGAGGCTCGGCGATATTCCACGCTTAGCCTCATTTGCATATTACTCGTGCAAGAAGCCGTGAGTGTAGACATAGCCTTGGGGTGTTGGACTTTGCTCATGGTTTGGGCTATGAACTCTGTTTGTGGTATTTTCCCAGGTTAATGCCATGTGACTTCTCTCTCTGTTTCATTAAATGTTTCTTTTCTACACTCAGACTCTCTGCTTGCAAGTGGGGAAGCATTGCCTCTCAGAGGCGCCCATGGGTGTGTGAATTTCCCAGTCTACTGCGTGGAGGCTCGAGCCAGTTCTGTGTGTGCTGGACCCCTAGATATTGAACCTGGCCCTGGTTGCTGCCGGGCCTACCCGGCAGACAGGTTACATTACAAAGAAGCTTTTTCTAATGCAGATATTATTATAGAAATAATGTTTTGTAAAGTACCATCAACATAAGTATATAGGTAGGCTTGAAAGGTTTATATTTTTATTGGTAAAAGTCACTAAACAAACCATTTTGTTTATATTTTTTTGGTAAAAGTCACTAAACAAAAACAATTTTACCACGTGCAAACATATGAAAAATATTTCCATCAACAGTTATCAAAATTTGCAGACAGGTGAAGTAAGAAAAAAACTGCTTAAGAACTTGAGAGTTTGAGTTTATGGATATTTACTTTGTATATTTTGACATGCCATGTTAACAATTCATATTTTAATTGTAATAAAACTTATTCACTTTTCTACTATATATTTGAGAGAGCTTGTTTGTATGTATGTTTGTGTTTCTGTCTGTTTGTTTGTTCAAGAACTCCTTCTAAAAAGTAAAAACTAGGACTACCAAATTCGGTATACAGCTTCCTCTTATCATAACTTAAAGTAAGGTAAGGGTTTGGTTGTGCCAGGGAAGTGGGATGTACTTGGAGATAGAATCAGGCAGGTAAAAGGGGTTGGCTGGGAGTGTGACTTCCCCACCTCCCAGCTGGAACTGCCCCAGACCTGAGCCTTAGTGAGGGGAGAGAGGCTAAAGCTTCCTCCCTAGGACTTGCCCCAGATGAGGAACATGCACCCCTCTCCCAGATGTGCCCGCTGGAGGTGCAGTAGCCATGGAGAAGTGCTTCTCACCTGGCCCCAAGTTGTAGTGGTGAGAGACGGCTGGGGTAATCCTCTCTCCTGCTGTGTCTAGACTACATCCCTATTTCAACAGAGGGATGTCAATTAGACACTTAGAAATTGCAAATGAAGCAGGGATTTCAACATTTTTTGAGGACAGGATCTTTCAAAAAAGAACCATTTTCAAAAAAACCGCGTGTAGACCGCAGTTTTACTTTCGAAATGGCACTTTTTTGAAAGAGCACCATGATACGAATATGCAAATGAAGCACAGGATATTTAAATGCCCGCTTCACTTGCAATTTCAAAGTGTATAATATCATACTCACTAATACAGTCACAGAGACAGCCCCAAAGGACACTAAGTTAGAATGAGCATCCAAGCTTTTCAAAATACAAGACTATAAATGATTTTTTAAAAATATTTAACTTGCTTATTAATAGAGCCTTGCAAAACCATGGATATCCACTTTATATCCATGGGTATCCATATTTAGGGATGTGGGTGTCATGGGGTTCACTTTTGCGGATAGAGATGCAGATACAAAATTTTGTATTTGTGCAGGGCTCTATTAAAAACATTTTCACTAATTTATCATAGATCATGGGTAAATCTGAGGAGCATACAATGCAAACCAGTGCGGAAAGGCTTAATAAAGCTCACCCTTGCATTCCCCTAATTCTGGGCTTCGTTGAGCTGGTTCCTTGCAGTGGGGCCAACAACTTCTGCAGGTTCCTGGCCAAGGTGTGGGGAGGGCTGGCTCTCCGTCCCAGAAGGAGCTGGGCCTTGGGCGAAAGGGGCAATGCCAGAGGCAGCCAGCTCACAGCACTGCCTGAACCGTGATGCTGTTCTCTCCCTTTCCCCCAGGCTGGGTAGAACACTCTGGTGGCAATTTAAAGAGTCAGGGTTCCAGCCGTTGTGGCAGCAGCAGCCGGAAGCCCTGGGCCCCCTTAAATCATTGGCTGCTGGGGCAATTGCCCCTTTTGCCCATCCACTGTCTGTGGGCTTGGTTCTGTGTAAGTGTAAGCTGAATTGCCCAAGGGCCATTTTAAGTTATACGAGGTGGTAGGATAGGGAGTCAAACTGGGAAAAAGGACTCAGTATAGTGTTGAAGTACTGGCTCTAACCCTTTCAGCTTGCCATGCCCCTTGCTCTCCAGTGATCTTCACAATCATTGTGGTCTTTCTTGGGTTGGTTATATTTGGTCTATAATCTGAATGGACCAGCAGTGCAATACAAAATGGTTCTGGCCACTTGTTTTTCTTCATTTAAAAATCATGTAATATTTTTCATAACTTTTGAAAATTGGTAAGCAAGTTACATTCCAAGCATGATATTGTGCCTACCTCTTTGGGTTAAACTATCATAATGCTTTATTTTAAGGATTTACTTTACAAAAAACTAGATATACTGTGCTCTTTTAAAATATATTAGCTGTTTGTGGCAGGGATCTTGTCTTCTCTTGATTGCAGCTGGTCAGCCTTCCCCTGCGTGACTCACGAGGGGGCAGGCCTGGCCTGGGCAAGCAGGCTTTAAAAGCCAGAGGCAGAGCAATCAGGGAGTGAAGCAGATAGGAACTGCAGACAGGGGAGTTTGAGAGGGAGTTTGACAGAGGGAGGCCTACGATGGTTTGGAGACCCACAATACCTGTGCCAGCACTGCTTCTTTCTCCTTCACTGGCACCTGTAGCCAGACAGAGAGCCTGAGCATGGATGCCTCTACCCAGATCCTGGTGTGATTTTGCAGGGACTGTGGCTTGCAATTCCCACTTACTGATATCCAGGCTGGGGAGATCATCCAATGCGAAAGGTGCCTGCTGGTGGAATCTCTCAGGCAGCAGGTGGGAGAGCTACAGGAGGAGGTGGCTAGGTTGAGGAGCACCTGCATCCATGAGGAATTCCTGGACTGTGTCCATAAGGAGACAGCTGAGGTAGCTGTCCCGGTACACAGGACTGTGGACACACCACTGGTGGAGGAGAAGATGGCTCAGGGTGGACAGTGGCAGCTGATTACTTCTGGCAGCAGCACTGCTCCACCCCTGCTCTGAACCCTCCCGCTGTGGTACTAGGAAACCATTATGCTCTTCTTTATACAGGAGATAAACAATCACCCCCTACACCAGAGGAGGAGAAGCCCGTACCCTCAAAGCTGGGAGGTATGCTGCCACCACTGCGAATAGGAAACTTAGGGTAGTGGTGGTCAGATACTCTCTTCTGAGGGGGACGGAGGCGTCCATATGTCTCCCTGACATTTCATCTCGGGAGGTATACTGTCTGCCGGGGGTCCGTATCCGAGATGTTACGGAGGCATTGTCGAGGATTATCCTCTGACTACTACCCCATGCTACTCATGCATGTGGGCACTAATGACACTGTGAGGTGTAACATTGAGTGGATCAAGAGTGACAACAGGTCTCTGGGAATACGGATGAAGGAGTTTGGAGTGCAGGTGGTATTCTTGTTCATCTTGGCCTCTGAGGATAGGACAAGAAGCAATGGGCTTAAACTGCAGCAAGGGAGGTTTAGGTTGGATATTAGGAAAAAGTTCCTAACTGTCAGTGTAGTCAGACACTGGAATAAATTGCCCAGAGAGGTTGTGGAATCTCAATTTGTGGAGATATTTAAGAGTAGGTTGGATAGGTGTCTGTCAGGGATGGTCTAGACAGTATTTGGTCCTGCCATGAGGGCAGGGGACTGGACTCAATGACCTCTCAAGGTCCCTTCCAGTCCTAGTATTCTATGATTCATATTTGTCTGCAAAGTGCCAGTGATTGTTGGTATTATATAATAATAATAACACCAAATTAAAGAGTTTGTGTCATCTATTTCCAAAGGATTCTGTCTTGGATTCTGTTGAACAGAACCATGGTCTGATGATGGTCTTGAGAATGACGACCTGAAGTCACGATGTATAATATCTAATGTATGGCCATATTCTTCCCCAGTTTACTTAACATTACTTAGTTTAAAGAGCCTGCAGTTTGAAGCTCTAATGCTGTTCCTCCTTTACAACTAGAGCCATGAAGTTCATCGAGGTGCAAGAGGAAAACCCCTTGAAGCTCACAAGGAATAGGTGGACTCTGTTCTTCCACTATCCCAAACATGCTGTGGTCACTTGCAATTAGTGAAAAGCTCTTCATCTGAACTTAGCTGCACTGCTAGGAATGTACAACCTGTGTGGCTGCTCCTGTTATGACTCCTGCATCCAGCAGCCAAATCAAGTTATTGACAGAAGAACTTTTGTTTTTTTAAAATGGAAATTAAGAAGTGTTGTGTGTGTGTGTGTGGGGAGGGGGGGGAGGAAGCAGGAGCCACACTATATGAGATTTTAAAAAATCATGTCAATTTACTAAGAAAGGTTAGAGCAAGGCTACTACATTTCTGATACATTTAAAATTCCTTTCAAAGAATAGGTTCAAAGCTTACTGCAGTCTAGAAATGGATTTGCTTCCACTTGTAGTCCAGCAGGACTAATAGAAGTGCTGCACATTGAGTGGCAGGGAGTTTTCCTTCCCAGGTGGATATATTAGTTTATCCTAATAAAATAAAATAATAATAATGAATAAATAATTTAGTAATAGTAGTATTACAGATTTCTGTAACTGACAGGTTTATTTTTTTTCTGCTGCATAATTCAGCCTTTCTTGAGGACTGGGATTCTCAAGCTTTACACTTTCTTCTCTGGTATTTCACAATTTGAAGTTATTGTGTATCAGTCAAGGGTTGGACTAATGAGAACTTATTTTGAAAGCATGTTGCTTCCAGTATATTTTGGGGGGAAAGGTTAAAGTAAGTGAACTTGTATAATTTTTGGCTGTGGTTATTAACCCCAGTAACCACAGCGTGGAGCTGTTTGCTTACACAATCAAGTTTGTTTTAAAGTGCTTGCAATGAAATAGTGCAGGATCATTCCCCAAACCTCTTGAGTTTTAAACTAAAAAAAATCATACAAAGCACAGGACTTGATGGTGATGGGGGTTTCAACTACACAGACATCTGTTGGAAAAATAACACAGTAGGGCACTGATTATCCAACAAGTCCTTTGCATATATTGGAGACCATTTTTAATTTCAGAAGGTGGAAACAATTATTAGGGGAGAAGCTGTTCTAGATTTACTTTTGACAAATAGGGAGGAACTAGTTGAGAATTTGAAAATGGAAGGTAGCTTAGGTGAAAGTGATCAAGAAATGACACAGTTTGTTATTCCAAGAAATGGTAGGAGGGAAAACAGCACAATAAAGATAATGAATGCTGAGGTAGCAGACTTTAGCAAATTCAGACTATGTCTAGACTACAGGAGTTTTTTTTTTTTTTAAAGTGGCCCCTATTTTAAAAAAAAAAAAAACTTCACCTGCATCTAGACTGCTGTTGCGTTCTTTCAAAATTAAATTGAAAGAACGCGGTGGTTTTTTTGACAGTGGTAAATGTCATTTTGCAAGGAAGAACACCTTTTTTCTAAAGCTCTTTCAAAAAAAGGCATTCTTGACTTCAAACAGGGCATTTTTGAAAGAGAGCTTCCAGATTGTGGCTGTCTAGACAATCTCTTTCGAAAGAAGTGTGTAGTCTAGACTTACCCTCGGGAGATAGTAGGTAAGATTCCATAGCAATTGAAAACAATTGAAGCCAGTTGGCAGTTTTTCAAAGAGACATTATTAAGGGTACAGGAGCAAACTATCCCACTACATAGGAAAGATAGGAAGTATGGCAAGAGACCATCCTGGTTAACCAGAAAATATTAAAATTATTTAAAAACTAGAAATGAGTCCTACAAAACGTGGAAACCACATCAGCTTACAAAGGATGAATATAAACAAATAACACAAGTATGTTGGGACAAAATTACAAAGGTCATGGCACAAAATGAGACTTAAATTAGCTATAATTATAAACATAAACTTTTTACAAATATATTAGAAACAAGAGGAAGACCAAGGGGGAAAAAATGTGGAAATGGCAAAAGTGCTAAATTATTTCTGTGTTTCATTTTCACCAAAAAGGTTAGTAGTGATGGGATGTCTAACACAGTGAATGTCTGTGAAAATGAGGTAGAGTCAGAGGCTAAAATAGAGAAAGAATGAGTTTAAAATTACTTAGACGAGGTACATGACTTCAAGACACCAGAACCTGATTAAATGCATTCTAGAATACTCAAGGAGCTGACTGCAGAAACCTTTGAGCCATTAGTGATGGTGGTTTTCAAAATTTGCACCAAATTGTCAAAATTTTCTGTGGAAAATCAACAAATATTATTTGTGATTATTTACCTGTTTGGAAAATGCTTATCCCTCGCCCTACAGAAAAAGTCAGACAGCTCTCTGAACAAAAACTGTGGTAATTCTCCTTCATTCTTCAGAGTATCATACACTCGTTCTGTGATATCCTTTTTCCTTCTCCTGAGAGGCACTAAGGAAATGGCTTTGTTTTCTTTGTCCACCCAATATTTGCTTCAGACCACACTCCTTATATAAAATGATTACTTGACTTTTCTGATTATCTCCTTTGGGAGCTTGCCTCTTGACTACTGATTACTTGCCTCTTGACCCCTTGTCCTGTGTCTTTATTATGCTTGTCTCTTCTGCTGATTATTCCCTTTGGCCTTTCATCTGATTCAGTATATTTGGTCTTTCTTAAAAGGCTTCCCATTGTCTGTGCTAAATACGGAAATTCATTGTAGAGGTTACATTTGCAGAGCTTTTTCAGGGTGGGAGGAGGAGGAGTGTGCCTTCCTCTGCAGCATGGGGTATGGATCACCATCTGGTTTAGATTAGAGTAATCTTTACGTCATAATTTCAGAATTCACTAAGTCAGTCAGAGGTTATGCACCTATTACAGGTGTGCAGAGGAGAGGTTCCCTGATCTGTGATGTGCAGGAGGTCAGTCTAGAATTCAATGGTCCCCAAACTGTTTGGCATCATGCCTATTTTTTAATTTTTGAGAAACAAACAAAAAAAAATAGCAGCAAAACTTGTTGACCAAAAAAAAAATAAAATAAAATAAAAATAAAAAAAAGAACTGACCCAGGCCAAAAAAACAGTCGCAGCCCTTTTAATTCCCAGGACCAATGTAAAAAAAAGGTGCCGGTACTCCAGGGGAAAAGTTGTTGATCAAAAAAAAAAAAGGTTGCCCTTTTAAGAGCAGGGCAGACATTGCCCTTTTAAGGTGGCCATTTTGAAGTCTGCCCAGGATGCTCCATTCTCCCCCAGCCAGCCCAAGCTGCGCGTGTTCCGGCGGATTTCCAAGCCAGGAAAAACAGAAAATACCAGACATTTCACATGGTATTTTCTGAATTTTTTTACCAGATGGACCGAGCTCTTTCTTGGGGAAGGATTGACAGGAGGGGGACTGGGTCACTTTATACCACCCCTGGAATTTCTTCACGACCCCCAGTTTGGGAACCTATGATCTAGTTGATCGTGGTGGTGGTCCCTTCTGGTCTTAATTCAATATGAGGGCTGTCAATATGGCACTTTTCAGGATCACTAAACTAAAACAAAGCTTTGTAAAATTCTAGGTCTGATCATAATAATACGTGAAGTAAAAAAATTACACTATGTTAGTTCAATGTCCACATTTTCCTCAGAAGTAATCAGTGCAACATCCGTTTTATGTTCATATTACAGACACTGTGCTGGACTTATGAAAGAGAACAAGTAATTGCTAACTGAGATGCTACATTACACACACTGTCTTATTCATGACATAATATTCAAATTTTCAACATCAGCTCTTATATTACTTGAGAAAGAGAACATAAATGAATAATACATATTGAATCCAATAATCATTTACTGAAATGGACTAATTACCATGAAGGCTGCCAATAAGTTGTATTGTTCCATTTGCATACAGGAAAAAAAAATCCCATTTTAGAGATTCCGTAAGGAGAAAAGAATTCAAATTGTTTATACACGCCCAGAGGAAAATCTTTGGCTCACTCTGAAGTGCTCAGACGGTGGCAGTATTTTTTTTTATGTTAATTTAGTGCTTCTGAGAAGTGCCAGATTAAGAGACCTGGAGAATGAAGGTCTGTTTAGCCACAGAACAGTAACATGCTGAGGAGCAGAGGGGAAACCTTCCCTAGACTACTGTACTAATGTGCTTCAATTGTAGGCTAAGGTAGTTTACAGGCTAGAGCAGGGGTGGGAAACCTTTTATTTTAAAAAAAATCAGGGGTCATTAATCCACAGAAAAAATTGAATTGGGGCCTAGTATGGCCCTACAGGGGACGGGAGAAGATCAGGGAATCCCCTAGGCTCTGGGGTAGAGCCAGAATGGAGAAGAGTGAGGGCTCCGGCTGGGGATGTGTGCTCTGGGGTGAGGGTTGCAATAAGGGATTTGGCGTACAGGAGAGGTTATAGGCTGGAGTAGGAGTGCAGGGATTGGGAGGGAGTTAGGATGCACGAGGGGGTTCAGGGTGTGAATTTCACATTGGTTTGCCAAATTGTGTTGAACCTCTCTCCCTTCCCAAGTCATTTTTAAAGAACACACACAACAATTTTTTATTCAAAATGACTTCCAACATTTCCTCCACATTTATTAGAAATATTTTTAAAACTTTACAAAAACACCCAAAACTGAAACAAAATATTTCATTTGGCTCAAAAAAATTCTTTTCGCTTTTCAATTCATAAAAATTTTTAAAATAATTTTTGCATGACTTAAAAAGGGGTGTTGCATGGGGGATTATACCCCGCACTTAGAATCGCCCATAAACCAAAAACATCTTTGTTTGTATAACTCTCCAACAGGTCCATTTAAGCATCTCTTAACCAAGTGGGTTGTGAAGAAGGAAAACAATTACTGACAACCATGTTAGTATTTTTTTTGTCACAGGGTCAGCTAGCTCGCCTGTTCAAAGAGATCACCATCCTCATTTAACATTTAAATAAAATAGAGTTGCACCCCTACCTGGAAAACTGTGTTAAAACATAGACAGAAAAAATAAATTAACAGACATAAGGTGAAATTGAGAATTCCTATTCATTCTCATGTAAATAAATAAAGAAGAAAAAGGACAGATGCAATGAAATTGACAGGCAATGCAAAATTAGTAAATAAACTCTCTCTTTCTATATAAAAAAGTTTTTCCTGCAGGACGACAGAGTGAAGATATCACATCACTCTGCGTCCCGCAGGCTCTGCCCTCCCATAGCCTCCCTGACCCAGACACTGTTTGGGGACTGGCAAAGCTGCCTGGCAACTTTTTATAGAGAGAGAGAGAGATAAGACATTTATATGCATATTAAAAATATCCATAGTCACACTAGACACTTACAAAAAGCCAGCCACTAATTGATAGGGTGAGGGAAAAAAATCTTAACTGTAGGTAGTTCCATCCACTACATGGTTCTTTGGCCCATTATATGATAGTGCCCATCACCAGATATTTTGGAGATAAGATACTGAAGTAAGCTGGCTCACAGGTATGATTCTGTATGGCAATTTTATGGTCTTCCAATTCAGTAGCATATATAAAAAACTCCCTTGGTCTTTATTTGTAGTGGTTACCTAGAGATGAAGACTAACGTTGAAATCCTGACCCTATTGATGTCAATTGTAAAACTCCCATTGACTTCAGTGAGAGCAAGATTTCACCCCAAGATAGTCAAAAAAGATTAGTGCTTTTGGATGTCCAAACTTAGACATCTTGAAGGGAACTGATTTTCAGAGGGTGAGTGCTCAACATTTTCTGAAACTCTTCATTGAAAGAGTCTCAGTTTGAGCACTTGATTACTGAGGCATTGCAAATGACTAATCACTTCAGAAAATCTTTCCTTCAAGGGTCTATGTATTGTTACCAGTCCTTTGACTGATCCAGTTAATCAAACTCCAGTTATGAATTTTTGCTCCCATATTGGCAGAGAAAAAAATGTTGTATAGCTATGGATGAAATAGTTGTTTTATGGAAACTTTGTAAGTTATACGAAGGAATAATGAGCCAATTTTTCAACAGGAAGGATTCAACGCATGAGTGACATTACTATTTGTTATTTATTCACTTTTGAATTGAAATGAATAGTTGCCCTTCATAATTTATGATTTCCTATGTTTTCAGAAAAGCAGCTCACATAGTCTATTAATATCCTAATATGAATGCCTGTTTTTCTATGAGAAGTAGAGAAATCATCTGTGGAACAGAGACAAACAACAAAATGAAGTTCTATTTATCAGGTAAAGTTCTACTCATGGAACATATTTAGCTGTTTGTCCTTCAGGTAGTTGTGCGCAAGCCTCATGCTAATGGACATGAACCACACACACAAACTTCATTGACTTGTTGTTTTATGACTTGTACCCTAAATTGGAGGGCCTCCTGCTTCTCAATCAAGAGATAATAAAGCAGAGCTATACTAAAATCTTGTTACTGAACCATTGTTTTGAAATGTATTTGTTACAGTACAATATATTATTTTACTTAGATTCATCTAATGGTTTCTATTGCTATAGTATTTGAGTTTGCAGAACCGGCTTCTTGTCCTGATGGAAAGATTCACACTAATTGCCAAAGGCTTTCAATCAAGACTTCTGTTTGTAACATTATAATATTTCATTAAATATGGTAACTATTGCATTTTCCTGTAAAGAAATGAGTTTCTGCAAAGCAATGGGTTGTTTCTTTCCTCCTTCTTTCACCCAGGTAATTGGACCAATCCACTTTTTAAAAAAGAATGTGCTATTTTGCTTTTAGAATGTTCCCAATTTTTGAAGAAGAAATTACAGGATACAGCATTAATCCATAAAATTAGTGACAATAATATTACTTCCGATATCTAAGGAAAGTTAGAGCACACTTTGCAGAACATGAAGCTGATTAAGAAAACAAATTAAAGCAGGTTGCTTTTGATAAATTAAAATGAACATCTTATGTACATTGGTAATTGGACCAATCCACTTTTTTTGGACATTAGCACCCATAGTCTAGGGCTACGTCTAGACTGGCCCCAAATTCCGGAAAAGGGATGCAAAGCAGGTAAGTCAGCATAGGGAAATCCGCAGGGGATTTAAATATCCCCCGTGGATTTAAATAAACATGTCCGCCGCTTTTTTTCCGGCTTGGGGAAAAGCCGGGAAAAAAGCGTCTAGACTGGCGCGATCCTCCGGAATAAAGCCCTTTTCCGGAGGATCTCTTATTCCTACTTGAAAGTCATGTGTGGACTTGAAAGTAGGAATAAGAGATCCTCCGGAAAAGGGCTTTATTCCGGAGGATCGCGCCAGTCTAAATGCTTTTTTCCCGGCTTTTCCCCAAGCCGGAAAAAAAGCGGTGGACATGTTTATTTAAATCCGCGGGGGATATTTAAATCCCCCGCGGATTTCCCTATGCTGACTTACCTGCTTTGCATCCCTTTTCCGGAATTTGGGGCCAGTCTAGACATAGCCTAGGTCTAGACTGCAAACTTCTTTTCGAAGAAGCTTTTCTGGAAGATCTCTTCCAGAAAAGCTTATTTCAAAAGAGAGCGTTCACACAGCAAAAGTGCAATGAAAAAGCGATTTGCTTTTTCGAAAGATAGCATCCACACTGAATGGACACTATCTCTCATTTAAGTTGTGATTAGTATGGACAGAATGACCACCAAGGCACCTGTGTTATTTCCTGAAGGCCTCTTCTTTCGAAAGAACTCCCTCTTCTGCGTCCACACATGCCTTTTTCCAAAAAAGCTTTTTCGGAAAAAGGCTTCTTCCTCATAGAAAGTGGTTTACCGCTGTTGGAAAAACCCCTCTGTTCTTTCGACTTTCTGTTGAAAGAACACAATAGCAGTGAAAGTATAGTTTTTCTGGAAAAATGCTGCAGCGTAGACATAGCCATAGAAACAGCACACACTAAGAAGGCTACAAGTCTCAGAGGGGTAACCATGTTACTCTGCAGCAGCAAAAACAACAAGGAGTCCTGTGGTACCTTAGGCCATGTCTAACTACAGAGAAGATTGAAGCTGCTGCAGTCCATCTTCGGGAGTTTGAATTAACAGGTCTAGTGAAGACCCACTAATTCAAACTGAGAGGGTGCTCCCGTCAATGCCAAAAGTCCTGCTCCTATGAGGAGTAAGTAAAGTCAACGGTAGAGTGTGCTCCTGTTGACTTCCCACAGTGTGGACAGGGCCAAAATTCCATTTAAGATACTCTGACTCCAGCTGTACAATTAATTTAGCTAGAGTTGCATATCTTAATTCAAATTTATCCCCTAATCTAGGCCTAGTAATGACTAATAGATTTATTTGGGAATAAGCTTTCTAAATTGAAGTTACTTGCTTGTAACTGGAGTTCTTCAAGATAACTGCATATTCGCACTTGCAGGCAAAACAGGGTGCAGGGACTCTTATTCAAGGAAGCTCTTGATGCTAGATCTTCTGGTTCTGGGAGATTTTCAGAGCCAAAGGCTTGAAGTCCCATATCAACATGTGCTTCATCACCGAATAAGTCTAAGGTGCCTAAGTTGTCTGATATCTGTGTTGTTGGTCTGCTCTGGCTCTGGCCCCATGATGTGGAGACAGTTCCCACTGAATCGTCCAGTCATTGCTGCCAACAGGTTGCACACACCAACTGGTCATGCAATAGCAAAGGACCATATATCAAGTCCATTGGTTTAACTGTGTTGATTCTGAAGGTGATGATGAGGGAGAAAGCAGCCATTGTTAGCAAGATCAGACCTTATGGATCAGATTGATCAAATCCTTCTGATTTGGACCTGTCTTCCATGACTCTGGTTGTAAGACCTAAGTCTGTTCCACAAGCCAGTCTCACGTCTGGGATTATGGATTTTAGGCCTTGCTGGAATCTCATTATAGCTAAGCTTACAAGATCAGCACTGCTACCTTTATCAGCTCTAGTTTGGATGTACGATCTGAAGAGAACTATTACTGTGTCGGCAGAAGTTCCCTGTGCTGAAATAGATCATTTTTCAGATCCTAATGAGAGATATGTTAGGGACAGTAAGAGAAAGATCACAGTGGGTCCAAGATCTAAATTATCCACTTCTGAAATAGGGGCAGGAACAAAGATATCTTATTTTTTTCTTCAAAATATTCGCTGCCACCATCTCCAGGTATGTCTAAACTGCAGAGGTTTTTTCAGAAAAACAGTAGTTTTTCTGAAAAAACTTCACTTATGTCCACACTGCAATTATGTTCTTTTGAAAAAAAAGTGACAGAGGGTTTTTTCTGACATTGGTAAATCTCTTTC